>NW_017263581.1:442391-788776 GCF_001500285.1 Mollisia scopiformis
TGATAGTTTAGTCCTAATGTGAAGAGTTTTAATTTCGAGGTTCTACAGCCTGAACGCACGGACTTTTGTCCCCATGTTCGTAAGCTATCCAATCGTAGAATGAGCACAAAAATGTCGAATAGGGGTATCTCGATTAAGCGCTCACCCTGAGAAAAGTGTACAATTCTAGAAGCTGTTGGTACACTCAGACCGTTACTCTATCATTAGCTTGATCCGCACGAATTTATACAAGCCGAAAGGGTGGACTTCGATGTCTCGGACTCTCGGCTCTCGGCGCCCTTCTCCAATCGCTGTGCGGCAGATGAAAGATGAGGTGACAACCTCCCACCTTTTCTGGGGAGAACGACGCTTTCCTTGCAGCTTCAAAATTGCATTGTAGAGTTTGAGTGAGTATATTGTTTCTGACATACAGTGATCACCACAATCGAGTTCAAATCTCAACCCTGGGACCAACTCGCACAGGATGCTCCGCAAAAGTATATGGAGCCAACATGTGACAGATCATTACTTTCGATCCCGAATATGCATTCATATCTGCCACGACAGCCATCCCATTTTCCCTACCGAGTTTACAGCTTCGTGGAGGCAGGTATTCACCTTCTCCACAGCTTGCATGTCGCTGCTGCCAGAGCAATGCAGGCTCTTTGATTCACGCAGAAACTTCAGTCCAGTGATTCCTATCACTTGTGAATGTTCTGTGCAAATGTGCGATTCAGTAGGGTATGAATATTTTTCCGTTCTCGATGCTTCATGTCACTTCCACGAACTGTCTTCATACATTTTTTGCTTCGCGTCATCGCACCCACGACATGGCAAGTACTCGTGGCTTACAGCTGCTGCCCATAGTCATTTCAGGTCCCTGAACACCCGAAAACAACTACGGAGATGAGTTGGTTTCATCATTGGAAGAACTGGTGCGGATGCATATCGAGAACAATCAAGGAGTGTACTCTATGTGGGAGTGTCACAGCCTTTGCAAAGGCAGGTTGCGGAGCTTGCCAGGCATTTCAGATTCGAGGACGCCCAGTTTACCGAGACTTTGAGTGTGGTCGTCGTCACGGTCAAGAGGGCTAGATACGGCCTCTGAAAGTATAACAACAGAGGACTCGGTAGATAAGGTCCGAAGAGAAGTCTGGGAAGTGAAGATTCGGCAATAGTGAAAAACTTGACAGTAAAGAAGTGGGATTGGAGATAAATCTGAAAAAAGGCGCAGATTCTGACATGCACTTCGAGTGCGCTATTGTAGTCAATCCAGTTTGAATACAGTGAGTGGGCTAAGTGAAACAGATACTCTTGGTTCCTCCATCGAACTCACAAGAGGTTTGATTCGTCCTATACATTGGCTTTTGATGGCAGAGGAGAGATGGGACTATTTATAGGTGATAGAGCAGGTAAAACTAATTGTGAGTCATGGAGCGGCAGGCTTTGAAGTAGTAAACTTGGAAGGAAGTAAATAAGTGAATAACAATGAGCAAAGCACAGAAAAGCAAAGAATAGGATAGAGAATCAAGCTCTCGAAATATATAAACCCCATCCTCACTCCCCTCCCCAACAAGGATGGATACGGATTCCTACGGGAGTCGCGCGAAGATGGAAGATGGGATCTTCGTGCTACACCAGGTCTGCTGTAAAGGTGGTACAAGTTTGGAAGGTCTCTGGCGTTCTGCGACAGCAATGAGTGTATTGCACATCTCTCATAAAGATCTCGAGAGAATTCGGCCTCGATCTTCGAGTTCTGAACTTTCGGACTTTGACAGCACCCACATAAATGACAACAAAATACGAAGAATGATTAAATCTTACTTGAGCAGTGTCTCATAGCTCCCTCCTTACTTGGCTCCCTCACGCATCTGACCCGGATATCAAGACTGACAAAATGGATACAGCAGAGACGTCTCATACCCATTTACGATTATAAAGTTCTCCACCTCAGGGAAAGGTAGTGTTTGTCCTTCTTATACTCGATCCAAAGGCAGGAAGAACGTTGGCCTTAGTTTCTGGAACGAACAATTCCATCTCGAACTTGCAATCTTGAGGAATTCACTCTGCTCAAACAACATTCACTCCTCTCCAAAGAAAATTTTAAAAAATCAATTACCCCTCCATCCGACACCACCAACGATCCAGACTTCCAGACTCCTAGACCCAAACCCAAGCCCGAGGGGAAAAAAAAACTTCAGTACCTGAAGCTACCCGTCCGTTCCAAACCTGCCTTCCACCCGGCGCTACTCACCCAACACCCGAATCCAGATCTGAACCTAATCTCGCATCAACTTCTAGTTCCCGTTTCATGTCTTTCTAGTGAATCTCCCCATCCAGATGATGTTCACAACTCGTCACACAACTCCCAAAACAGAGCAGAGGGGCAAAAACAGAAATAGGGGAAACGAAGCAGAAGCCACGTTAGCGAACACGTCCACCCCTCCCCCCCAAAAAAATTCCGGAAGCGAGACGTTTGACGGCCGTTTGGGCCTGAACCAGGTTGAACCTCGCCCTGGTCCCTTATCACCACCGGTATTTTCCCAATATTGGTTTCCTCTTTCCTTTCTTTCCCTTTCCTTCATCTCCTTTATTCTTTCCCCTCGAAAAAGAATCGATATTGCACCCTCAAGGCAAAAACCGAGGACTTCGTCTCCGCGACCAACCGACCCAACGCCTCGGTACAATTCAAAAACGAAAAGAAGGGAAGAAAAAAAAAAAATCAATGATCGGCGAACTCTTCTTCAATTGCAACGCTGCCAGGGAGCGGTGGAGAAGAAAGAAAAAAGGTCAAAGCGGCGGCGAGGAAGCCTGCATGGAAGGGTTGCCCCTGTCTGTCTGTCCTACTGTCCTATCTCGGTCATATTATGAAATGTGAAATAATTTATGTGTTTGGGATAGAGTGAAAGATTGCGCCATGATTTTGGTCTGATAATGAAAGGGGCGATACAGTACGTTTCGTTTGAAGAGAGGATGGGACGGGATGGGATGCACGGCTGGGGATGGGATGATGAGGTGGATATTTGTTGGGTTGGGGATATATTATATTATATGTTTATTCCTTTAGTGGAAGGAGGGCTGATTGCAGGAGGAGGTTTCGGTTCATCGCTTTCGTTTAGGGCGCTAGACTGCGGTACAGTATTGTAATGTTTTGAAATTGTTTGGCTTCGAAGCCAACAATTTCTCTCAAACCGCTCAAACATCCCAAAGCAAACCAACCCGAGATTCGCTCATATCAATTAACTTTCCAACGTCTCCTTTCCTTATCAAAAATCGATATCACGTGGGCAAGGGTACGAGAGAGGAAGCTCCCGTTGCGCGGGACCAGGGAGTCCTGCATCCGCTGCGGGCGTTGCGAGCGGAGTGGGGCGTGCGTATCGGCATATTATTTTCCCTGGCTTGGGTTTCTTTGCAGCAGCAGCGGAGACGAGTTCCACTGCTTTTCCTTTCCCAGAGGAGAGGATGCGCGGTCGCTCAACATACACATGTGAAGATCGAAAATTCGGCATCTACTACATATGACTGAATGAAGAGCCCGAGAAAGGAAGATGGACAGTCCATCGAAAAGCAATTGACGATTTGTGGACCGACCGAAGCAACGATTGACTGGCGGGCTCCATTCAGCCGGAGAGAGAGGCAAGCTTCCATTGATCCGGGACTTGTGCCCTTTCAGCTTATGTCTCCGATACGTATTTGTTTCTGCTGCTGGAAATTTTCTGTGTGGTTTGGCTTGGTTTGGTAAGGATTAGAAATCATTTCGGTGGGCTGGGCTCGCTGGCTGGCTGGCGTTAAGCCGCGTCGCGTGGTAATGCTGGGGGAGCTTCCTTGAGGTCAACGTGGGGTGTGGAGCGGAATCAGGTGAGAGGTACGTAGTCGTATGTTTCTAAGACATAGTGCGCGATGGAGATCTCAACGGTGTTTCTTTCTTTCTTTTTCTTTGGTTTGGTGCTTAGCCCAGAGTCTGGGCATGACAACAGCCCGAGGATCCCGAAATGGTGCAGCACCATTCAAGCGCAGCCGAGAAAAGTCAATATATTTTAGCATTTGGGATTTTGGGGAGCAGGTAAGTCTAAGCAGTCAGCAAATCTTGGGTCCTCGGGAGCGGGCTGAACAAACGGCCATTGGACACACGGGTAAAGTGTGTTGGATCTCGAGGCTCATTTGGGCTTGGCCTTGGGAACACTCCACAGCTCTGTATCGGTTTACCGCAGCCTTGCAGAGGGACGCTGACAGGCATTTAGAGTGCTTGCGTCTATGTTGCTTTAGGCTTTGGGGGGATCCGGGAGCCTGAGCGAAGGCCTATGGAAGAAGCGCTGCTAAGCGCTGGGGAAGTTCTGGCGGGACGTTGGAAGCAATGTTCAGGGTCTTCGTTTGCAGGAGTGGTCCAGAATAGTCTCGTAAGTGTTCGAGGCGTCCATTTCTGGGTTGCGCATTTTCTGCAATAGGGACGAGTATTTTGGTTTCAATGCAATGAATGCAAGAAAGTTGATTTAGTGCGTCGTCACCGAAACCGAGATGCAGGTGCAGTAGGAGATTCCCCAGAATCAGTTCTCACTCGGTGGAGAGAGTACCCCTCCGCCAAGTCATAAGCATCCCCGCAATCATCCAAAGTCTGGTGAGAATTGTGATTCACACTCGAATGGCAGCTGCAGATACACTTAGGCAAGCACGACACCAAATTTGGGTTTGACAGGCCGTAAATCTGCCCAGACGGGACGCGAGCTCTGAAGAGAGCCGGTTGCCACGTTTCTGGCAGACTTTTGAAAGCATGGTGATCTGCTTGTTTCTGGTAGAAGATCGGGCGATTTCATGAGGACATGTCTTCCCTCTCCAAGTCTTGTGAGACTCGTCCGAAGCAAAACTCCGAGCACGAGCACGGGAATGTCTAGGGTACGTGGAACAGATCAGAGGGAAAGGCGTGTTTCTGGAAGAACCAAAATTACATAACCTTTCTCTCTCGGTTTCGGTCGGGAAAGCCTGTGTCTCCGCTGTGTGTTGTGTACTGTACATCTGCGCTGCAGTAACTGCAGATAAGCTTGCATCTGCAGCCAATTCTCATGCGGCCACTTACGGCCTCTCGTTCGTGTGAACCACGAGGAAGGCTGTCAGGTACTCAATGTCGAACCGCAGCCATCTCGGCCGATGACATTGTGTTTGTACTTCACCTCGATCTATTGTCGCATGTCGCAGTCTCAGAATACTTTACATGACATGCCAACATTGGGCCATGATTGGATGAAACTTGGCATGGTCCGGGGAAGGAGCCAAGAAGGATGATTTGTGTTTGACCCGGGGTAACTCTGCTGGGATCGTACTTACCATTGCACCACTCATGGATGATGGGTTTCTTGGTGTCCCTCAGCAGATCGGAATGGATGCATGGAAGCCAGGAATAGAGAAGGATGGATTGGAAAGGTCCGTGACAGTCTGACAGACACAGACACACTGACAGAGTTTCCGGCCACCCAGGAGTGTATTTCAGGCTGGTTCCAGAGCGCTTCCACAGCGTCTATCAGTGGATTCGACTCACTAAATTGGACGACTTCGGCGAGGTTTGGCTGCTGTAAATATCTTTCCGGGTGTCGCGATGCAAGCAACAGGGCTTTAGTCAGGGCGTCAGTCAGCAATCCTAGACACACTCGGCGCCGGGAACTTGGCTTCCAGAAGCCAAAAGCCCAAGTCCAAACGAAAACGATTTCAAGAGGCTGTCAAGAGACCAGAGAAGGAGAGTTGAGAGTCTCATGACATGCACAAACTGCACTGCACTGCACTGCCATTCCGACTTCCACTGACGGTCGAGAGTCAAGATCATCGTCGAGGTTCGTGTCGTGAGGGGATTCAGCTGCTCCCCTTCAGCGGTCCAGCGTCGGCCGTCGTCCTGTAGAAAATGGCCAATTGTCATCCCGAGACACTGGATGAGCCACTGATGAAATAATATCGACAACAGACGCGAAGATTTGCTGGTGAACGATGATTGATGGCCCCGAACGGGTTAATTTTTTGTTACTTACATTCAGGCTGAAAGGGAAATACGATTGCCCGAACCGAGACAAGACAAGTCACAGCGAACAGAGAGAGCAGAGAGAACAGACTTGAAGAATGATCTTAACTTGGAGCAGCTTAGCGAGCTGACTAGTCGTCTGTTGCTGCACCTTTCGTCACCCCTCCTCTCCCCGTCCGACAGTAGCTCCGCTCTTTTTCCAACGACACTCTGGATTCTCGAAGCAGCATTGATGATGAAAGTTTGCAACTGACCAGGGGGCCAATTGACATCTCCGTCTGCGTCGGACATCTGTCCTGGATGGGTGCTGCTTGCTTCGCCAGCACCCCATTCACGTCCACACACGCACCCCCCTGAACCACTCAGGAACGATGCCTTCCATGCGAGTCCCGTCTCTCGATCTCAAAGGCTTCGATTGCGCTCTCGTCGGGCATTCGTCCTGCACGGATGTTGATGTCAGTGCGACCCGGCAGCTGTACCGGAGCGTGGGAACTGCTTGAGCGGTGGTTCACCGTCGGCTGTTGCGTTCCCTCACTCAGACATACCGCGTGTTGAGTATCCGAGGATGAAAGACAGCCGTGTTCACAGGTACAGGTGCGTAAAGGAGAAAGCGCGCTGTAGCAGCCGCCGTTCCGCAGGACAGATGGAGAGACCGAAGGGAGAGACCACCGAAATGAACAGTCGCAAGCTCGCTTTACCCCATCGATGCTTGAATATGGTAAGCAGGCCAGTCCAGTCCAGTCTGTGGAAGCTCTGACCAGGGCCCTGGTCCGAGGTTGTATGGCTAACGGTGATGGAACGCTTTGGATTGGCGTCTATTAGCATGGAATCACGATCCATGCTGGGCTCATCAACCTCGTTCTTCGTCTCATGGGGTCGGTAAAGTGGTTCATGGTGGGCGTTGGTCAACGACTAGCCGTACAGAGCAACTCGTCTAAACTGGTCCGGGACATGATTTGCTCGACATTTCACCATGTTCGTTCACACTTCGTTTCTCCCTGGTCCATAATGTGTGGAGCAGAGTGGATGATAGTGGATGCAATATTTCCCCATTGGAAAATCATCCTGACGCTAGTCCCACTACGACTCCACGTCTCTGCTGGTATCCACACGGTAAGTGAGAGCTCACCCCAGAACGCATTAACCAAGCTACCCCATCCCCATCATCCGGATGGGATGCCCTGGCAGAATATCCTATATATGCCCATCTCCCCCTTCCATTATGGCCCTCTCCTCTTCTAACCTGTGTCCATCTTAACTAAAACATCCTCCTCTCTCGTCGGCAGCATTGGGTAGAAGAGATATATAGCGGGCCTATTCCACCACCTCGCTCTTTGCATTGATATAAGAAGGAAGACCAGAGTTCACTCTCACCACCACCATCACAATGGCAACCACCGGGACCGCAGACCCAGCGCTCAACAAGGAGTATAACAACGACAGCGCAACTCACGACCACGCTCCCACCAACGGAGCCATCCCCACTCAACGAGCTCCATACGACTATGGAGGAAATCCCCTCGCACACCTGAATACTGGAGAATCAGCTCGATTCCCGGCCTTCGGTGGTGAATTCCAGCCAGGGCTTTACAAGCCTACCACTGGACGCAAATTCGCCAACCCAGCCCCTCTCGGTCTGAGTGCTTTCGCCCTCACTACTTTCGTCCTTTCACTCATTAACGTCGGTACCCGGGATGTCGCTGAGCCCAACATTGTCGTTGCGCTTGCTTTCGGATATGGTGGTCTTGTTCAATTGCTCGCTGGCATGTGGTATGTGATTTTCCACGCCTAATTGAAGAATTGACTCTAACAACGGAAATAGGGAAATGGCTGTAGGAAACACCTTTGGTGCCACAGCGCTATCCTCATATGGTGGCTTCTGGTTATCATTTGCAATTGTTCTCACTCCCGGGGGTTTCAACATTCAAGACGCCTATTCTGCCACTGGATCCGGTAAATACGACTTCGCCAACGCCTTCGGATTCTTCCTCTCGGGATGGTTCATCTTCACGACTATTCTCCTGCTTTGTACGCTTAGATCAACAGTCGCTTTCTTCTTACTGTTCTTCTTCCTCGACTTGGCGTTCCTGTTCTTGTTCCTCGGATACTTGTACGCCAGCGACTCTGGCCTCAACGCCAACTTGATCAAGACCGGAGGTTATTTCGGACTCTTTGCTGCGTTTATGGCTTGGTACAATGCATTGGCTGGTATTGCGGATGATAGGTACGTTTCATTTTATTTTAAGTGTGGTCTTCAATTTGAAGATACTATGGACGGAAATTTACCCGTCTTCAGCCTATTCAAATCTCACTTTCCCATATCTCTCTCAACTCCTCCCTCTCAACAGTAGATGGACAATAGCTAACATGTCTCTTCAACAGCAACTCCTTCTTCGTCATCCCCGTCGCACACTTCCCCTGGTCCGAGAAGGGACGCGAGCGTCGCGGCCTCAAGACCGAGCGCGAGACTGTCTAAATGCCTCCTCCCTTTCTCCCTCTTCGATACTCAGTACATATATGCGGAAGGGATCTCTCGCGTTGGCAGAAGGAAAGGAAAGTGCGTCTTGCTATATACCATGTTTATGTTAGGTTGATCGGTTGGGGTGCAGGAAGGTGGGAAGGATTGGATACAAACAGTTCTTAATGGAGGACCCAAAAACAAAATTTATCCTTTTTTTGATGACTACTGGAATATATCGGTTCTTAATACACAATTGTTAATATTCCTTCCCCTTTCCCTTTCCATTCTGAGGTGCAGCCAAGTGGTGACGCGATGTTCAATCAAGCCTCGTCGTGGTCGTCGCGCCTCGTCCTCGCATCGCATCGCAGCTTTCTCCGCATGTTCGTGCCCCGCGAAATAAGCACTTTGTTCTTATTTTATTTTCATCTCTTTTTATTTTTGCTTTTTCCATGTTCCCCTCCTCATCTCCAACCCAGCCAACCGCCCCCAGATCTTCATCCAACCATCCCATCCAACACCCCAACCGCCCCCAGATTCCCTCTCTAATCGCCCACCAACCTGATCAACACCTCCCTACTTACCTACCTACCGAACGAACGAAAAAATTCCAAATCCCCCAAACACCATCACCACCTGACCATCTGACCATCTGACCAAGCTACCGTCACCTATGGGAGATGCATTCTTCTCCTTGGGACAGGACAATGGTGCACAGTCGTCGAAGCCGATGACGACACCATCGCAGCGGTGTTGGAGCGATTGACGGTAGATCGTTAGTATCCGCTAGCTAATTAGTTAGCTAGTTGGGTGGCTGGATGGCTGGTTAGCTGGATTGCGGAGTGCCGTCGAGGAGAATTTGGGTTTCGGAGATAGTGAGGGAGGGCGGGAGTGGGAAGTGGGTGATGCGGGGTTGTGTCAGCGGCTCTTTCTTGGGGTTTGGGTGGGGAAGGAGAGTGGTTGTGAGTACTGGAGGAATTCGGAGTGTCGGTGGTAGATCGATCTGCTGTATGTGTCAAGGTTTGGTCCATATTCCTTTTGCATGTTGCTTGATTACTATTCTTGCTGTCAAGCATGTTGTTGTTGTCATTGCTCAAGTCTTCACTGTTGAAACAACCTCGTATGGATTCATTTAATCATTTCTTGATGAAACAGACTACAAGTCAATTCAACATATGTTCTCCATCTCTTCAAACTCTCCTCCATTTCCTCCATTGAATGATTATAGCGATCAATTCACTCCATTAGATTTGTGTTTCATCCCACAAATTCTGTTCTGCCGTAAGTACTGTATCTCAAACAACGTCGAAACCAACTTTCAGAACCCGTTCTCACTTGAGCTGATTCAGTGACTGAATAACTATCATTGTTTCCGCACCTTTTGTTCCACAATGTCGAACCCAGAGGACTTCTTTGCTGTCGAATCTAGCATTCCATATGGTAAGAACGTCCCTACCCAAACTAGAAACGCTGAAGCCCCTCTCCAAATATTCGCCGGCGGTTTCCTTTTCAACAAATCCTGAACCACTTGCTTCGCCCACTCCTGCGCCGGTATACCCAAATCCACAAGCCCATCGCCACGCATTGAACTTTCCACCGTTTCTTTCGCAGGCTCGTAGATTGAACCTTTTGGCAAACCTTGAAACCCCTCGTTATGAAAGTTAAGATTGGATTTCACATATCCACTCTTTAAATCGACGACTCTGACACCGAAAGGTTCCAATTCCAGCCGTTGGGTGTCAGAGAACATTGACATTGCAGCTTTCGAAGCGTGATATACGGACTGGAAAGGTACCGCAATAACAGACGCCGCTGAAGTGTGATTGACGATAATCCCCTCGGATTCGAGAAGTAACGGGAAAAAAGCTTGCGTGACAGCAATATAAGCCCATACATTTAGATCAAATAGCTTTTTGGCTTCGGGGATAGACAGATCGGATACAGGAGTGCCGTAGGTTCCACCAGCATTGTTGACCAGGATGTCCAGATGTGACACTTTGCTAACACAAGCAGCGATGGAAGAGTCTAATAGAACGTCTAGTGTCAAAGTCTCGATACCGAGAGAAGCGAGCTGCTCCATCTTAGACGGATTTCGAGCTGTAGCATAAACATGCAAGCCAGCTTCGTGGAAAGCGATTGCCAGGGCTGCGCCTAGGCCGCCGTCTGAGCAACCAGTAATGAGGACTGTTCGTTTGGCGTCTGACATTTTTTTTTTGATGAATCGACAATTGAGAGAGTCTCAAGAAAGTGTACTGACAAAGTAAGTAAGTAACAATGAGATGAATCTCACTCTCGGCTGCTTACTTATATCTCTCTCTTTTCAGCTCGCTTATTTTGTATTGCGGATATGGAAGTAAGACTGGTACTACTTTCCTGTTCGAGCTACGGTCAGGGGTATGAAGCGGCCGACACTTCGCGCATACAATTATCTTGCTGATATTTTACTTAAACATTGAAAATGCTGGATTGATTTCGTTTGACAATGGGAAAGCTATGGTGGGAAGAACGTGGATACAGTGACACAAGCCTTAATCGAGTGTCAATTCTGCTCCAGTATTTATCTCGCAAGAAGTAGCAGCAGAACCAGACCTAAATCTCTTTTGCGACTTTTAGAGGCATTTACAGCCTCTTGATTCTTACGAAGCTTTCTTTCCAATCTTTGCTGGAAAGACCTTGTTCTCCATTGAGGTCCTCGCTACTGATTTCGGTTGGAGGGGTCAATCCTTGGTTTGTTGCTCTAGAAGTTCGCTGTAATTTGGGAGGATAGGTGAATAACGTGCAAGAGAGTCGGGGGTCGGAGGTCGGGGAACGGAGTATAAATCACTTCACTCTTTGTGAGTCAAGTGAATGAAAGCAAGCACCTCCCTTTTACTGCGCTAGCGATTACTCACAAGAAGTCTACAAATACACGGAACGGACTCACAAAAGTCCGTCAAACAAGGCGAGCCAAGCAGGCACTTTAATGGCGGGAATTCTGTGTCAGTGTCAGGACAACCTTTCATCACCAGGTTGCTTTCGGCCAGGCTCAATTCATTGCCTTTAGTTGTCATGCTGATAGCAGGCTTTCCATTAGTCGTTGTCGAAGAAAAAAAGTCCATTATCATTTGTGAGCTACTAGAGGCAGGATCCAAAGAAGTGGTTAATACATAACCGGCTTTAAAGTTAGCCTTTGAAAACCAACAATTTGGCAAGCACTTGGCGAATTTTGAAGCCAGTCTTCGAGGACAAATAGTAAAGTCTTTGTTATATGCTGTTATTTCTAGTCTTGCCATGTTGTGCAACGATGTCATACGTGACTCACTCTCAGCAACATTAGGTGAATCTTTACTGATATGAATACTGATAGGTGATGACATCATATCTGGGTCAAAGAGACAGCTGCTGGGTATATATAGAAACACTTGCTTTGACCTTTCTCCCTTCATATTTTCCTGTAGAACTGGCTATGTCCCATGTTGAGAAGTGTCTTGTGTTACCCGTAAATGCGTTAGATATCCTGGGATTGAAAGGTATGAAAGGGAAGCAGCAGCTGTCAGGTTCCCGTCTCACAATTGCTTCTGGTGGTATTGTCTTTTGAATGTGATTGGCAATTGGCAACGAAATCAATCTCCGCTGTTGAGTCCTCTGTTATCGTTTGCAATCACGGTTGCGAACGTCCTTTCAGAACTTGGAAATCTAGTACATTGTTAGCAGTGAATTAGTCTACAAAGTTATGGAGCATGGCAGCCTTGTTTTCGCAGTTTAGCTGTCGTGAAAGGAGATCCTGCTAGTCTTCGAGTGCCTTGGCCACTTCAGCGATGTTGTGAACTTACGATCCTTGCTGTTTTGGTGATATGCGAGTTGGCTGCACTTCTCTCTGAAAGCACTTTGAACAGGTTTGACGAGTCTGCCACCACTGTCTTCTTGCCAACACCCTCAATAACATTTTAACTAGAAATGCTGGTGATGGAGACATTATAAAACATACGGTTGTGAATCAGACAGGCTAATTAGAGAATACGTTCAAGGTCCTAATTGCAGTTTTTCACTCTAGCATGTCAGGTAGTATATGCGAGGGCGGTAATGATTGCTTATTTTATCAAGTGTAGACTTGTTTGAGGAATTGTGGAAGGCAAAAATGGCTGCGATTGTCACAGACAATGAGCATCATTTCAGAAAGAGCATCGTAAGTTCTTGACTTGAATACCATGAAGAGAGGCTGGCTTGCAGATCTGAGTTCGGCATGTTAGGGAACTGAAAAATCTGGAACCAACTCAGCTTTCTTCAATATCCCACAGCTTTTCAGAACATAACCCAGCTCCCGAGTCCGGAAGACTTTGAATCAATTCTGATTAGGTTCTGTTGTTCATCTACGTAGTACTGCTTGATCAATCCGAGCCTCTTTCATTGAATCTCACTTATGAATTAATCTACACTCTCACGAAATATATGCATTTACAAGAAAATTACGAGACAGATGCGCCACAAATTAGCTCCATTGGCTCCAGTATCAACTGCGAGTTCTTGAGTAGTAACCGGCCGACTGATTAGAAGTTAATGTCCTTCCCATACAACAGTAACCACTCCCCATTCTTCATCTCCATGACTAATCGTACTTGAAAACGCTTCGGCTACTGCTCTATTGCAAGAGTCTTTAATGCATGTGCTCAAACGGATGGTACTTCTCGTTCAAAATCATCATGATCCGTTGTTTCTTGTTTAAAACAATCCACTCTTTTGTACCAGCCTTGCTTGCTTCCGGTAAGAGTCCTCACACTTCATCCATTTCTTTGTGACTGAAAGGCAACAGAAAGAGTTCCGTGAACACCGACTCGATCCTATCCCAGTAAGTATCACAGGATGTCTGTATGTTTCCAAAGACTAGCTCGATAACACATCTTTGGTGGCTTTCTATCCAGGGGCTGTTTCCATTGAGTAGAATTTTGCCTTTAATAAAGACCAGCACGCTATAGATAGCAAACCTCCACAAAGTTCGCCAAGTGGATCATCGCCAACCGTTTCAGCATGTAGGCTTAATACCTCGGCACCGAAAGAAGCTTCGAGTAGAGACATCATAAAGGCCGGTGACTTCATAGTGCCCGTAGACGATGCCCATGGCCAAGTCGGAGCATTAAATTTTCGAGTCTTACGAAGTTTGAAAGACACTTGCCACACAAAGATCATGCCTCTGCTGTTCAAGCTTCCCAATGATACCAGACATGGCAATAAGAACATCTCCTCCTTGAGTCAATTCGCATGATGTATATCTGCCAAGAATTTTATCCCATTGATCCGATAAAACACCTTTATTGACATAAGAGCCTGATTGGGTAGTACTGGCTGGGACTCCACTGGGAAAGCTTTCACAGCAAAGCTGAGTATCACATTTCCAGAACAGCTGCTGCGTGGTGAAGTAGATAGTTCGAGGCGAAAGGAGACGTTCTTGGAGCATCCAACCACGATTTGCTAACACGCTGTCGGAGATCGCATCCCAGACCATTGTATGTGGAATAACCTCTATGATTTGAATGTGGTCTTGAGCCTTTTCCCACGTTTCGGCTTTAGCTTTGACTTGTCTATATAGCGCCCTAGAGGCAGCTACACAGCTTAATGGAAAGTAAAAGAAAAAGGAAAAGAAAATTTTTTTTTTTAAGAAAAAGCTTTTAACAGTTCTCAACTACTGGTTCAGTTGAGTTTTGCTCTAGCCCATTTTGATAAAGGAAAATCGATCAATAATACCATTTGAAGATAGCTATTGCGTACCAACATCTGCCGAGAACCCAAACAGTAACACACGACCTAAAGAGCAGCCAATTGCCACCTTCTGCTTCGCAATTGCTGATGTCGTGGATGCTGTGGGACGATATTCTGGTGGCAGCCACAGGACATTCTCACCATCCCATGTAACCCAGGACCTATCATTGCTAAAGCCACAGCCCACCGACTCGGAATTGAAACTTTCGGGACCCTCAGTATTCTCAGATTCAGATATGTTGTCAAGATTGACAGCGCCTCTTTCAGTGACGAGTTTTGAATCGCTAATACACGATAAGCAGGGTGTTGACACGGCTGGGCAAGCCTGCTGCAGTGCGCCTGTGTTCGTGTCCCAGTGCTTTACCGTCCCGTCAGCAGACAATGATGTTAGACGCTGGTCATCAGGCGAGAAGACGACGGATTTAAGCGAGTTTCTATGACCTTTAAGTGTCCGCATTAGTATGCCTGAGTTCGTCCAGAGCCTCACTGTCCCATCTGCAGACGATGATACTAGCCATTGGCCATCAGGCGAGAAGGCTACTGACCTGACCCAGCCTGTATGGCCTGTAAGGGTCTGTAACAATGCACCTGAGAACGTATCCCAAAACCGCACTGTCTTATCAGCAGACCCTGACGCTAGTCGTTTGCCATCAGGCGAGAAAACGACTGAAAAAACCCAGTCCTTATGGCCATCGAAGGCCTGTAGCAATATACCAGAGTTCGTATCCCAAAGCCGTAATAAACCGTCCGAAGAGGATGATACCAGCTGTTGGCCATCGGGTGAAAAAGCAACTGACCAAACCCAGTCTCTATGGCCTTCGAGAGTGTGCTTTAGTACGCCTGTATTTGCATCCCAGAGCCGCAATACACCATCGAAAGATGATGACGCTAGCCATTGGCTATCGGGAGAGAAGGCAACTGACCAAACCCAGTCCTTATGGCCTTTAAGAGTCTGCTTTAGTGCGCCTGAGTTTGAATCCCAAAGTCGCACTGTACGATCGTATGACCATGATGCTAGCTGACAGCCATCGGGGGAGAATACTACTGATGTGACCGAGTCTTTATGGCCTCCAAGGGTCTGTAGTAATACGCCTGAATTTGCATCCCAAAGTCGTATATTGCCATCGGAGGACAACGACACTAGTTGCTGACTATTAGGTGAGAAGGTTACTGTCCTAACCGAGTCCTCATGACCTTTAAGGGTTTGCTGTAACGTCCCTAGATTGATATCCCAGAGTCGTACTGTGTGATCATAAGATGATGATGCTAGCCGTTGGCTATTAGGTGAGAATGCCACGGACCAGACCCAAGCCGTGTGACCTTTAAAAGTTTGTAGTAGTGCTCTTGTTTTTGTATCCCAAAGCTTTATTGTCCCATCGGCAGACCCCTATGGCTAGTCGCTGGCTATTAGGCGAGAAAGCCGCTAATCTAATCCAAACCCTATGGCCTTCAAGGGTCTGCAGGAGCTCGTTCCATTGGCTCTCCATAATTGGCTTAATTGTTATCCATTCGGGCTCATCTCTCCAGAATAGCTGTCGTATCAAGCTTTGAGTTGGGCTGAATATCAGGGCTGACGAGGAAATCTGGAGAGGGTAATTTTCAATGGCTGATCGGAAGTGAAGAATAAAACGACTCATATCGTGAACGAGCGCGAGGTGTTGTGAACTTATCCCGGGCTGTGTCTAAGCTAATTAGATAATATCGAGACAATAAAGGGATTTGATCAACTTACGGAAAACTGCTCCAGTTTGGCAATAGCCACCACCAAACTCGATATATTTCGGCTGAGGCTGAGAGCCTCGACCCAGTAAAGGAACTTCTCACTTAGGAATGTATGCACTGCGTTAATGTCTCGTTCTGTAAGTGTCGAGAACCGGCTATCAGTTTCTAGGCTTCTTGCGGCACATAGATGGTCAACCCAATAAAAGCACGAGTAGCTGACACCAGCCAAGGGGTCAGGGTGGGGCTGCTTGACTTTGTAGATAGGAAGTCCGGGGGCGCGTATGCTGTAAATGTCGCGTCGCAGTGTTCTAGACATGACTAAGAGCGATCTTGAGAAAAGGGTGTGGTGCATATTATGTTCTCTAGAAGGAAATATAGCATCAGATGTTTGCGAGAGCAAAAACTCCTTCGCTGACTGATGCACAAAGTAAACGGCATTTTCTCGGAGAGTTAATAAGGAACCGCAAAACCCAATGATCTGACCCCACGCAGCAAGATCGCCGGGAACGCCTTCAGGTAGATCGATGAAAGACTTAAGCTCATCCAGGAAAAGTGGACGGTAGGCGGTCGCTACAACACTAAGCACGCGCTTGCACAAATCAGCATTCTCTGAGGTATAAATATTCTGTACCATTCGCTTGTAAACAGATTCAAGACCGAGTGGAAAAGCGGCCAAATTAGCCATAGTGTTCAATCGCGAGATCCTACTTAGGCTTTGACAGACCAAGGCTACCCAGAGGAAGGTATCGTTTGCGTTCGAGCATAAGTAGCGTTGAACTGCATTCCGTGTTGTATCGTCGTATTTCTTTTCTTGCGATAACTCATCCACTTTATAACGGATGTATATGCCAACGGCCATCGATATTGACTTCTCGTTTAGCTCGAGACATATCCTTATTTTTTGTGTGGCGGTTTCTAGATGCTCCTCTATGTTGGGCCAGTTGCGACTGGAGACGATCCACTTGACTCGCGAGGATATCGATGATATCCTGACAACAAAATCCAAAAGGAGAGGCAGATCGGTTACGCATTCATTGAGTGCGTCGATGACTAGGTATGTGCTCTGCAAGTTCGGGTCTTGCAAGATGTTGGTGAGGATCTCTAACAAGGCCACCCAGGCGTTTACATCCTCAAAGAGCTGCTTCCCTGCATGATCGTACTTCTTTCGGATGTGTGGAATGAAAGATGGCTGCTGGTCAGCGAGAAGGTAGATGAGGCCGCGCAGTACTGCCGTGGCACTGTTGATGCGTGAGTCGGCGGCCTGGCAGAAAAAGTAGGACAGCAGCGCGCCGTCGACGTGGCCTGCTAGTTTCGTCGACTGGCTCAGCTCGTCGATAATACCGCAAAGCAGCATCGTCTTGCCCTTACCGGGATCGCCCTTGATCCAGAGCAACTGACTGTGTTTGCCATTACGCCATCGCTGGAACTCAGAATTGTCAAGCACCCAGCGGTAGGAGTCTCGCAGTAGCCCACCCTTTCTATCTTCGATGCGGACCTTGTCGAGAAGTCTTACACGTTGGATACTGAGTTATAATCTCATGCCGTTCAAGGTATCAAGGAAGCCTCTACCGCTCATAGTCCTTCGGGATGATAGCTGAGAAGTGGCTTCGTGTCATGTTATTAATGCTTTGCCTTGCCGCAAAAATTAGCGCCGCTTGTGACCACCCGCTGCTTTCATCATCACTCAACAGAGGCAAACCACTACAATGGAAGCTATTTCGATATTTCACCACTCTTTCTCCATTTTCATGGACTGCAATTACATATAACAACAGTATTGTATCTTTCCAATCTCTGCTTTGATCTCACCGTCTGCAATTGTCTCCCAAGCTCTTGAAACAGCCTCCGGAGCCTCATATAGCTCCTGTGCACCTTCGGATCTATTTTTATACGATATCCTTTAATTTATTCCATATGTTCTCAATTCGAGAGATCCAGTGAGAATAGAGGCCAAAAGATAGCCTAGAGCCCGTAAGTAGCCATAAAAGCTGGTGGGGCTTTGGATACGTGCCCTGGTCCCCCGTCTAGGTAATTAAGGAGGTAGTTGAGGATCACTGGGACGGTGTAATCGCAATACAATTTTGATTTTATCGTCCCCCACTCCTTGTCTTAAAATAAACCAATCTCTTTGCCGTATGTCACTACTTATACAAGCCCTGAACATCCAGCCAATTCGTCTCAGCCACTTGCGCTGACTGTCCAATCTCCCTCGTACACCACTGTCTTCTGTGATAACCTGGCCGAACCCAGCTTTCATTACTCCAACAGATCTCGTCCCACAGTTCGTCTATCCAGTTCTTTTCCAGTTCTGCCCATGGAAGCCGGACTATCTGATTCGCGGCAGACGTAGATGGCTTATGCCCCCGCAGTAAACCTCCGTTTTAAATGCTGTGCGAGCAGCTTTCTCCCCACAGCTCCACCCAAGCTATCTGGGACCTCGTTCATTAGTATATCACGGAACAAGGAATTAAAGGTAGCCCAGTCGATAGGGTGCTTACGCTAAGGCTGGTAAGGAGGAGAGCATTAAACACGCGGTCTAGGCCTTCTAGCAGTGTTGCCCCCACTTTAGACCAACTGGCGTGGTTTTTACTTGAAGATCGTCCTTGGCTACCCTCGGCCGTTGGAAGGACTTACACTAAGGATAAGTTATTCACACCAAGCCTTGCTCCATGTTAGGTCTCCCGGTTGCCCACTACGAACTTAATTTGGCCCGAACGGCCTCCTTGTCTGGCGTATAGGATTCCGTCTCAGACGGCACTTTCCCTCCGAGATTAAACGATAGATCTCTTCTGCTTGCCCCCTGTACTGAGGCATGTTGTGCCTTAGCACCGTCTACTTTGTGCAGCGGAAGACGAACTGCTGGGCTATCTCCCGTGCCTGGCCACAGACGGGATATCTGATTCTGCTACTCTGACCTGTTTTGGGACACAGAATATGAGACATATTGGAATTATTGCATGACGACGAGTGACAAATGCCAAGCTGAATCACTAGAACTAGTGAGATGGATCTGCCCATGTCGCCTTCCAGTAACTTGGGAAGACCCAGCTTGGCGGCTCATAATTCTCCCCTGCCTTCTTCTCGTCTCTCCATTCCCTCCCAATCTCCTCAACCACCAATTTAGAAAACACCTTGTACGCCTCCCCGCTCATATGCAACCCATCGGGCAGCAACTTCTCAAGCCATCCCCTCATTCCGCTCTTCACGCTCCCCAGAATCCCATGCTCCGCCTTCCAATCTGGTGTCATGCTAATCGCGTTCTCCATCAGTGATGCAAATAAATCCACCAGTACCACCTTCTCGTCCGCCGCAGAAGCAATATCTCGCACAACTTGCGCATACGTGGCGGTATTTTCTGATGTGCGTGTCCCAGATTCCCAACCGCAGGCGAGGTCAAGCTCAGTAATGTGGATTTCGTCAATTGGGGGAGGGGTGCAGAGGAGGATGGTTGGATTATGTGCGCGGAGGGGCGGAAAGGAGATGATCGCTTCAAGATTTGCCTTATACTGAGGGAGGTTGACAGTCTGGCCTGTTGTGCCGGGAAGGCAGGCATCGTTCGATCCGAGGAGAATGAGCTTAGAAATTAGCTTAGGGTTGTTAAAGTAGATAGCGGGGCAAGTGGGATTCACAAAATAGTCGATCTTCGTGCAGGATGTTGAGGGAATGACATCCTGCAGAATACGAAGGCATTGGGAAGTATTATAGCCACTGAAGCCGCGATTGATGACGTCTAGTCTCCTGTTGCAATCTTTAAATCTCTCAATACCTCTCTTGGGACCCAGAGTAATGCATCATGGAACTCACGAGCTTGAACGGCAGAGTGGAAAACAAATCCATCTAGGTTGTCGGTGCAATGCTGGATGAGGGAATCTCCAAACAGAATTACTTGATGATACGGATTCTAACAGTCTGATCAGTACAGTCTGGGGACATTCAGAGACTTTTAGAAAAAAATTATATATATTATTAATATCAACTTACAGGGACCATTTTGTTAAATATGCAGTTCTAGTCGAATAACAAATTGGCGACTTGACGAGGCTGTGTGGTTGATGTCGAGGGTCACCACGAGAGAGCGTTTGCTCGTCGCCGCTTACACCGGTTGGTTTAAATTGTAGAGATCTACTAAAAGATCAACACGGCAAGACCCTGTGGGTAGAAGAATTCAAGGCTTTCGAGACAGCGTTCTCAATGGACAGGCAGTTTTAGCGTGTCCGACAAGAACTGTCCGTCTAGACTGGACATAGTTTTTAAATGTCCGTCATCTTATTGGACGGACACGGACATTGGCTCCAAATAATTGCTAATATCCGACTGCTCGTCTAAGAAGCTGAGTTTTGAGCCTTGAATAAGGTGGCCTGAGGTGGACGTGACTAAAGCCTGAAATTTAAGGTTGAAGTGTCAAAAATTTTAAAGCCTGAAGTTGAAAATATACTATTAATAGGGTAGTTTTTGTCTTGGCAGTCAAACCGTCTAGAACTGTCTAGAATCTTGATGGTGATGGACATTATTCCGGCCGGATCCGTACTAGTACGGGTAGTGATGGTTCAGGGCCAAAAACTGTCCGACCTACCCATTGAGAGCGCTGTTTCGAGACGCTGAGAACCTGGGGAGAGACATTTAATGTGACATTTTGGCGGAATACTCTTACTGTCACCTGTGACTTTTCGTGTCCGTCTGAGTCTTTATTTTTTGCACGTAAAGAAGCTACAGATGAGGACTGCTAGATGGCGGGTACGAGAGTGCTCGGGTACACTCTCGATGGTGGTTCCTTGCGCAAAAGAAGAGCATGCACAGTATTACTTTGTCTGAAAAAGAGGGTATATGAGTTAGGACTCGATTGGTTTTGGGTTTGATAAGCTAGTTTTAGGATTAAACTCTATATTTTACCTAAAGGAAGTCCAATCTTAAAAGCATGATAATCAACTTTCTGCCCAATTAAAGACTTTGAAAGTGGTCATCATATCAAATTCCAGAAGGATAGAAAGGCCCAGTTGTGGCCCCATCAGAAGACGCGCTTGCCTGCTGCGTCATCTCCCAACAGCCAACGGTAGCATGATCACCCTGCTCCAATCCCAAAACCTGGGGATTGTAATTGTAGATATCATCAAAGCACTCCGAAGACACACATCTCCCCAGCCCAGTCGAATATTCCGTGACTCCTGCACTATTCACGATCTTCATATACTGCGCATTTACCGACAATGGCACAGCACCATGCTGAAACCCTACAACGAACGGGAGTTAGCTTACCTTTTCTAGAATTTTTCTAGGCTGCATAGAACAGGCCCAGGAGCTGTGGGACATTTTACGACTCGCAGCGCAAGCCAGGATGGGAAACAAATAGGATTCTGGTTATCTTACCAGGTTTGCCAGTGATAGTGCCTCCGACTGCGCCGCCGTTACTAACAAACTGGATAGTGTAGCTAGCACCGTCTGATGGCAGGACGACGGCCCAGTTGATGTTATCTAACCCTACAGAGGCACCGTTCGGTGGACTGTAGAACCCGCCTAAGTCGTCGTCAGGGCATGTGGTGCTCTGCAAGATTGTCTTGTACCAGATTGCGCCGACTGGGTTTGCTGATGGTAGAAAGCTGGTCTGTAGGTTGCGAAAAGAGTTGATGAATTCTGTCAAGAGGGGCTGGATACCGGTGTGCGCAGCGCCACGTTGGCTAGCATAGGTATCTGGTTGGACATCCGAATTCTGTTCTGTCCAAAGATTCCCAATGTAGTGGCCCTCTGTCCAGATAATTGTATTAGTATTTGGTTGCAAGGGTATTCCGAGGAATAAAGGCTCTTCACCTGGTCCGTCATTCTAGGTTCTGTCAGATAGAAGAATTTAGAAAAGAGCTTGTGGACTTACCCATGTTATGATTTCCACGTATAGTGGGGCAGGATTCATTGCAAGAATGTTAGCCATCCGAATGGGAAGAGTCTGTTCGCCATGACGGTAAATATTTGTGCCATACTGTGACTCTTTAGTAACTGTTGGAAATGGGACCCGGAGGTTTTATAACATACCGCATCCTTATACTGGAGAAGACTCAGTCCTTTATAAGTTTTGTCAGAAGGTTAATATAGATATTTCCGAACACTTTTAGGAGACATCGATCCGAAATCGCGACCCGATCCATTCCCTTGAGCATAACAGAAGCATTACTCACCGATCATGTATGACTTCGAATGGGCCACAGCACCGTTCAAAACAGTTACGTCTAGGCTTACATCTCCATCATTAGTAGCGTCAACTTGTGGCCAAGACGATTCCCAGCTGAAGAGGCCGTCAACAAGTCCTCCCCAATAACTCCACCATCCATCAGAAGCAGTATAGTATCCATCAGTATTGTCAAAATCTGGCACGAAATAAACGTCATAAGCATCCCTGAAAGCTTGAATATCAGAAGCCTGGTAAGCAGCAGCGCTGAATGCTAAGGAGGAATATTAATTAGCAACCGAGGGCTGGTGGAGTTAATCTCAAGAAGCACATACTGCTGACAAGGGGTTTTCCATTATCCCCTGCGAACCAAGCGCCGCCACCAGCGTATGTATCGATGATATAGCCATAATCCGACAGCTGAATGCAGTAAGTAAGGCAAACTCATTTGCCAAGAGATTGGACAGAACTGACTGGCCCGCCCCCTTTTGCATCAAGGTCCATACTCAAAAAGAGTTTAAATCCGCTACTTTCCGCGTGGTTGAATAAGGAGGCGAGAGCTGGGGCGACATACGAAGCCGATGGATCTGCGACATTCAAGGCGAATGCGTCCAGACTGTAAAGTTCTTAGTGGTCTGTCGTAAACGGCAGGTTTCTGCGTTTTCACCCCATAGACATAGCATTTTCGATGTCTGTTTGAGCATCCTGATCGAAAACATTTCCAACCTGAAGGATCATTTCATTGGCATCTCTTGCATCTGTTACTAAGTAAGGTTTCATACCAAATAATGAGCGAAAACAGCTCTTGCATTTACAGCCGTGAAGACTGATGAAGATACTAGTAAAAGCTGTGGTAAAACAGCGGATGAACGCATGGCTAGGATTGCAAAATGTTCCTACTAAAACAGCTCGAAAAAGCCTGTTAGTAACACATGGAACGTCAGATCGACCACTGTTGAATGTAGAGATATAAATAATTTTGATAAAAAGATAAAAAAGCGAAAGGCACGATAATTTGGCCCTCAGTAATATTGCTGTAAGTGACGTTGCTCCTAAGTAACTTTCGCCAAGCTTTCTGCATGCAAACACACAAATCACCGAAAAAAGGCCGCTTTCTGCAGCGCTGATGCAATCCTACAACGCTAAGCTCCAAAATGAAGCACAAAAGTGAAGGATGACAGGTACTAGTATGAATACGAGACGGAGGAATTGTACCCTTCAATAGAAACTCTGCCCCGCTGGGGATGACCGACAGTTTACTTATGTCCAATATCACGGGGCACACTCACTCACCATGTTTAGAGGTCTGAAGCGAAGTCCAAGCTCGAACATTAATGGAAGAAAGTGCGAGAGTGCGACAAACTGGGGAACATAAGAGACTAGAACAGGGTTCACGTTTTAGTGCTTAGGCATGTAGCCTCAGAGGTCAGAATTCAAATATCGACCCCGCGGAAAATAGAGGGTTAAACCTCAGAATTCAGAGGTGTCAAAATCATGATCGATTAGCATATATGCATAAGGAGTCAATCCACAGATAATTGAGCTTTAGACGTCTTGTAATAAATAGCTATGAAGCTTCCGTCGTCGCTGGTGTGAATGCCATCGTTAGTGCTGTTGGTTCATTCCACTCCCAGTGTC
Source organism: Mollisia scopiformis (assembly GCF_001500285.1). Taxonomy (NCBI): domain Eukaryota; kingdom Fungi; phylum Ascomycota; class Leotiomycetes; order Helotiales; family Mollisiaceae; genus Mollisia; species Mollisia scopiformis. The sequence continues at coordinate 466,077 of NW_017263581.1, forward strand.
CCAGCACCGAGCTTGTGTTCCTTGGGTATTCTCAGGTTTGTCATTCTTAGATCCATAGAACTATATGAACCCATCTCAGATGATGTAGGGCGGTCAAATCTTAAACGACGTAGTCTGCGGTCGCGGAGACAAGAATGAGGGGCTTTCGAGCACGGCCGTGCTTCTTTCTAGCTCCATTCTCACTCAAGTTAAAGCTGTGATTTTGATAGAGGGACCCTCGACATGTACTTGGGTTGTCATACAATATTGGGACTTCGAGCGCTGGAGGGTACGTCTTGCAACCATGTCCATCGCGTGAATGAATGTCAAGCTAACAATACATAACAAATTTAACGCTCGTCCAGTTGCATTCCAGTGCTCCGCGCCAGCAAGCTCCAGTTGTACTGTGATGCCTCGGATCCATACTGCAGCAACGGCAACTAAGTGTTTTGTTGCATGTCGCAATCTACTGCTAGGGTTGCTGCGGGGATCTGGTACTTTTACCATGTCCTGGAGTTTGTTTCTGAAGACGAACAATTAGTTGTTTTGTTGCACATCGCATTTTGCAGACGAGATTCCTGCGGGGATTGAGGGCTTTGAAATGTTGCAAAGTCTGGTTTTTGAGTAGAGACAATAAAATTAATCGTTTTGTTGCATATAGCATTTTGCCGAAATGTTGTTGAGGGGATTTGGTACTTTATTATTTCTCGAAAGTTAGGATGAAGGATAGACATTGACTTGATTTTTGTGACTCGTTGCCCAAAGTAGAATAAAGCGAGTCAATACCAAGCGGGGTATCTCTTGTATTTTGAAAGAAGGCCAGGGAGAGGAGTGTGGGTTTGTACTTAGATTGCGAGGTGTAAGCATTCCTTCGTGCTGTCAAATAGGTAGATTTCCAACACCTATGTGTTGGATCGTTGGTCCTGAGAGTATCTTCGACGGTGGATGAGGCAACCAACCAGGGCTATGGGAAGGAGTACGATCAACAAGCTTTGGCTTTCGTGAACAGCAAGCTCTCCCAAAGGAAGTTCGTGTTCATGAAAGAAAGCAGGACGTTTGCATTGGCTTGGTTGTTCAAATCGAGCACTTCTTTTCTTGTATGACCGGCGGGAACTCTTTGTGTGATGCGGACTACATATCACTGAGAACCACTTGCTGCAACTCTCTTGTATATATTTGAATCAAGCTACTTTCGAATAGTGTTCTGATTTTCTCCGGGCTGTTTGTTTTGCTCCACCGTGCTGGTCTTTGCTGGTATGTCATCTTACAGACAAGTAAATTCATGTCACCAAAAGGAAAGAGCTGTTATACACGAGAGGTTCGAGAACGATGAGATCGACTTTTTCCAACTGTACTAATGACCAAGCGATTCATTACCGCTATATCCTCAGACAACAACTAAATTCACCAAACAGGGTTGATGCCTCTCCGTGTCAAGTTGAACAGAGCACCTTCTGTCACGGGCTGGCGATTTTCGAAACGATCCCAAGAAGAAATATCAACCCACGGTACGTTCATCTCAAACACCCTCAACCGCTTCTTGATTTTCCCAAGCGGCGACAATATTTCCCTCTCGAAAAGACAGAGACATTGCATACCATCCCACTCAGGGAACCCGGGGTCCTGCAGGAAGACATTTAGCTCCATCAAGTTGTCCATTGCTGCTATGATGCTCCAAACATGTGGCCATTGGGCTTCTACGCCGTCGACCCAGATGATCGTGAAGCGGGGGGCTTGGTGATCATATGGGTCGCCGCCGACACGTAGAATGGAATTCAGGTCGAAGGTCAAAGATGTGATCTGACTCAAGGAAATAGGGTTGATGGCGTGGGCAAATGCGAGGAAATCGTTGTGGTTTTGGAACTGGAATGTATTTTGGGTGTAGATACTCGTGATTGCTTCAGCATATCTGCCAACAACAAATTATTATCATAGTAGAGGATCGAGTACTGAAGATCAAACTTACATTTGGCGACAAGTCTGCAATAGGCTCGTTGATCCGTTGTTAGACCGTTCTCGCGATGGTCGAGGTTTGTGGTAATTTTCTGGAATCTTGAGAACCGTCTTGTGTCCTGTGACGAGACCATATATCTGTTCACGGATCTCCAATGGTAGACGGAAGAACCCCGTTGGCACTCCATGGTCGTGAGCCTTCCAAGTCAACGAAGATGAAGGTGGGTTGACGAGATTCGAAAGTGACCTGTAGATAGTTTGGGGAGTTTCTGATAGAAGGGAAAGGGTCTCTTGGGGAATAGAGCGGGTGGGCTTTGATTTTTCGAGGGCGGCTAGCAGTGCTGAAGGAATGCCAATTGACTTTGCTCGAGTTTCTACTCCCGCCCTATCCTGGGCTTTCTGTTCTAACTCCATGGCAGTCAATGGCATTTCGCTGTGCGAGGTGGTCGACAATAGTTGGATGCAAAAGGACGAAGGTGTTGTTGAAGTTGATCTTATCGGCGACGTTTGGCGGAAGCCTGGTGAGGCTGTGCCACTGCGCCAAGTCCACATCCCCGCATTTCTACCATGTCAGACTAGGCAGACGGGAACTTTTCTTTCTGATACGTGCATATCGACTGTATGAAGCCGTGTGTGGTCTGAGACTACCGAAGTGATAATCAATCATAATGAAGGTTCAGACCGGCTCCGATCATAGCTCCTAAGTTAGTTCTTAGCAGGGAGTCATGTCTATTCGGACTTCGCCTGGTTGAGGATATCTTGTTTTGCAGAGCCTTCGCAAAGCTCTCAGCCTCAGTTTGACCAAAGCTTCACGTCTTTGCTCTCAAAATCTCTCAGTTCCTGGAAATGTATGTACTGTTCACGATTTTGATATTCTTTTCGTGTTGTACACTCCCTCAATGTCACTCAAAATGCTCGATTACCCCGCATTTACCCCGCTATAGCTCAAAGAACCTCAACACACATATTGTTACGAAGGTACGCATGGAATGGACAATCATTGCTTTGCATTTCAATAAAAAAGCTTCAGTGTTGTAAAATCATGTAGATAAAAATGTTTGGCACGTCCTCGAGTCCATAATAACTGGTGCCCGCCATTTTTTCCTGGTGTCCTTTCCAACTATCTCAAGAGCACTTGGCAACAACCTGTAGCTGCGAAGGCTATGCTCAACTCGACAGATATCATTCCTTCGAAGTCTTTTCTCCATAGGGTGCGTTATTCAGTTGTGTGATACAAACACCACCTCTCCAATATAGCAAGTCGTTGTGTTGAAATCCGCATTGTAAGTAGCAACTGGAGGGGTCCGCGTCCATTGGAACTTATTGTCTGCTCCTTGCCTAGAAAGTCATCAGTATCTCATCGTACTATAGTTGCATCAGAGGAGTGACTTACCAAACCTCCCAGTCGCCAGTACACCAACTTGTAGTCGTAGTCTGAGACTCAATAATAATGTTGCTCCAAACAATCTGTCCCCAATCCCAAACTCCCTTACCTTGAAGTTCGATTATGACTTCGGCCTATTGTTGTCACTTATGATGGTTCCATTCAGGAGAGTAGAATGACTCACTTTTTGCATAGGATTGAAGTTATTGACAGCTATGCAAAAGAACATATATCAGCAACTGTTCGTATCCGAAATTATCAACTTGCCATAAACATTATCAAAATGCCCATCAGTGATCAAACCACCTCCCATCGGCGTCTCTCCCGCAGCATGGCCAACTTCACCAGGTTGAAGCGCCCAGTTGTCATACCAGTTCTGAGACATGGCGTTCCAGCGGAAATTCGTCGTTAAGGTATCTCCTGGGTAGACTGCTAGCTATCAATCATAAGGCTCTTCGTTCTCCGTGCTTAAACTTACCTCGTCTCTGGGTGGCAAGATTCGTAGCAGGTCTATGCAATCATGTTAGTCTCCGCAATCATTTGAAGCTGCTTGAAAGCCAAACATACGTGCAACACCAATACGGCAACAAATACCACTACGCGAACCAATCAGCACTCCCACCACCTCGCAAGAATTCACTCACCTCCCCCGGTCCACCACCCTGATTCGTAATAACTTGCTGGTAAAGCACATTCTCAGACTGGGGCGCAGGTTGTAGTCCGGGCCAGAAAGCTTGGATCTGCGACGCCATCAAGGGGTTGGTGGATGTATTTGGAATCAGGACTGTGATGTCAAACTATAGTTTGTTTGGTAAGCTGCGAGGTTGAAAGGAAGGGGAGAGCTAAGAACCTTGAGGATGGGGCCTGGGGTTGGGATTTCGAAGCCGTAGAAGGAGCTATTTGCGGCGTGGACGAGGTGAAACAGATATGTGGTGAAAAGGAGGGAAAGGTGGGAGAGTGGATTCATGGTGGATGTTGGGTGCTTAGGCTGGTAGTGAGCCAGTGGTTGGTGCTGAAGGAATGGCTGGTATCAACTAGAATTTCAAGTTTGTCTTTGAAGGAGTGCTTTTGGACTTAATCTTTGGTTGCAAAAAGAGGACAGAACTTATGAATAAGACATGGGGCTCTTTCAAAGGATGTGTATTGGCTAGTGAATGTTTTCATGCATTCACAGCTGAAGCTTCACCTGAGAGCTATATTGTTGGTTATTCACCAACGGACACCAAACTTCATTCTGCCACTCCCTAATAGGTCTAGGTTGATTTCTAAATTGAGTGACTCTTACTTCTTTTGTCCGTAGTACGCGATACTCAAAGGAATGACTTACCGTTTGCGTAGCATAGGTCACCATTTTTGTTGTTTATGATCATGCTGGGAACTTCTTTGGGGGCTCAACATCGCAGCCTTTGTGAGAGTGAGATATGAAATTAAAAAAAAGTCTCGCGTGTGAAAGCTCGCCAAAGCATATTTGCACTATATCTCGTAAGCTACAGTATGTTTCAAAACACACTTTTCAGGCGATGGCGAACCCCTAAGCGAATTATTTCAGGCCCTAATTATAGCGCATTCAGGGCGCGGGTTGCTGAAAGTTTAGCGAAGATGGATTCCTCGGGCTTAGGAAAGTGTGTTTGCCGCATTTTACACCTCTACAATGAGGTGAATCTTGAAAACAACTGATCTAGATCTACCTTTCTCAGAATTCAAAGGAAATATGAGTGAATGAAAGACCGTGCTCAGCCTTAATCCACGCTAACGACTTCTCCCAGGTATATAAACTCTTCAACTGACCTAACGCTTTTGGGAAATCATCATCTTGAAAGTTACATACCGCCCTGTCAGAGACTGTGTGGTAAAACTAAGTTGCCGCCTTGTATCAAAAGAAGGTTGGGTGCTTGGGATGACCGCATTTGCAGGGCCAGGATCCAAGGAGGAGTTGCTTGGTAAGAAGTTAAAACTCACGTTGATGGTCTCTTCTTGCTGTCAACAAACATTTTTCACTGTCAACATATTTAGTTATGTCACGAAGTGATAACACTCAATGCCAACTTAAGATCTAGCTCCTCTTCATAACACATGTCACATTGCTGGAGGGAACAATTTGAAAATATCCATAAAGAACTTTAAAGCTGCGCTTATTGAGATACAAGTCAGTGACTCTCGCTGATTCAGTCTGGAAGTTTTGTTAATCCGCCAAATCCGAGCATTCAATCACTTCAACGCCCCCTACTACTCAAGCATTGACTTCTCCCCTCAAACTTCCTCTATCGTCTCGCTCTCAGCCATGCCCCTCATATACAATGCTCGCAATGAAGCAACTCGTTGTATTGGCCGCAGCATTCACAGTAGCCACAGGTGTTGTCCGATTCCAAATGAGACTATCCCATCCTTGTCTGAGCGAAAATTAGTTGACACTCGCTGCAAGATTGCGAAGATCCCAGTGAAGATACTCACTCCACTGCCCAATTCCCAGTACACCAATCGGTCTCTTGTGTCTGAGCTTCGATGAGGATGTCTTTCCAGTAAACAGTTCCCCAGTCCCATTGTTCACCTTCTTGTGTCTCGACGTAGAGCATTGCCTGTAGGATTCTTAGCGTCTCGCTATAGTTACAAGTGTCGAAGGACATACATGCGGGTGATTCGTGGTGGAGCTACTTGGAGCTATCAAGGAATGTTCAGATTAGTCGCTCGCAGCATAATCTGATGGGCTAGTGGCTTACAATAGAGCTGATCAAAAGGACCTAATATCAAACCACTGGCCAGTGTCACTTCACCTGCCGCGTGTCCTGCTTCTCCAGGATTGATAATCCAGTTATCATACCAAGTCTGGGAGAGGTCGTGCCAACGGTATTGAACCGTGATCTCATCACCAGGGTAGACTTCACACATTAGCTTGACCGCTCTGTCTACCATACACTGAGTTATAAGTACCGTGTCTGGGAGGGACCTGGTATTCTGCTGGTCTTGGCAAAAATCACCAGTCAGCTGTGTTCCCGAATCCCAAATGAAGAGACTTACTGGCAGCAGAAATATGGCACCATTATCCACTACTGGATGTTAACTTCCAGATCTCTAAAATGTCTGCCAGATGACTTACCTGGGGGTCATCATTTGCAATAACATGTTGCATCAATTCTGGGACATTTTGGATCCCGGGCCACATGGCGCCAACGTTGTTATCTTTGGCATTCCATACGGGCTGGTCGGGTGTTCGTGGGACGATAATAGTCGAGTCGAACTGTATTCACATTAGCATGTGTATGACAGGAGGATGACGGTACAGACTTTGAAGATTGGAGCTTGCGGTTGGATCGATACGCCCCAGAAGTAGGTTCCGTTGGTGAAGGTCGCAGCTTGGGCTGAGTGAAAAGCATAGCATGCAAGAATCCAGAGAAGGGATTGAGACCAGATCATATCGGGAGCTTTGAAGATATTGCGAATGTTTGTTTTGGGCGCTGGCGCAAGGGGAGAAGGTCAAGAATCGAAGAATAAGAAGATTAGGAGGAGTTAATGGGCTAGAAATCATGGAATAAACAATCTTCTGTTGGCTTCATTCCCTTGGATGAGTCCAGTGTTATTCTCTGGATATTCACCTGTTGTAATGTATATCTCCCGACAGCTTAGAGCTTGTAAGAACTTATGAGCATAGGTAAACATGAGTTCTTGGGCTATTCTCGGCATCACGATATGAAGAAACGAAGCGGAGGTCTCCGAGGGAGTTTTGAAAGAATGAATCATGGAAGGAAGAAGAATGGGAGAGCAGACCTCGCCACATGTCAACTGTAGCAAGTGAAGCATATTGTATTTATCTTCAGTCATTAATGAAATGAGATCTAGAATTTTGAGATCCCATTGTCAAATAATTCTTTTCACGACCCGTATGCCGTCAAGCTCGCTCGGTCCATGAATCAGCTAAGGGCTGGCAAAACCATCGTCGAGTTGGACAGAAACCCGTCCACTGTAAAGGATATTAGGTTGAAGTTCATTTTACACAGAAGCTCACTTACGATTGGCATTATAGGTGACCATCTGAGTGGCGCTGAAGAGATTTTAGCAAGAGGCAGAGATGAAGCTTCAGATAACTCACTAGTATGGACTTGTCGTTGCTGAAATATCCCCAACATACACGACGTCAAAGCCCTATGGACATGTGAGCAGGAGCGCATATCAAACAGGGGTGGGCTTGCCTTGTAATATGCATCGAGAAATGTTCCCCACTACAACAAGTCAGCACCAGAAATGGGCAAGAGGGAGTGACACATACCACACACTGATCGGCATTGACACCGCCAAAGAACAGGGTTGTGATTTCGTTTTCTTGTAGATAGAGCCCAAGCGGTGTCTGCGCACCCCATAAGCCGGAGAGGCGATCTTCATCTTTAGTCAGAATCGAGCATAGCTCACGATAAAAGAGGCTTACTTTTGTTGAAGTACAAGTCAGTTCCACTTGCCACTCCTTCGACTTGTAAATCATATAGCGGGCCATAGGGCCGCGCATTCCATGACCCTCGCATCAATTTCAATCCGGCTGAAATGTTTGTCCCAGGAACAATGCCCATATCAGTACCGAACGTTGCTAAAATTGGTAAGTTGTCATTCATGAGAGCAACAAAGCTAGCTTACTTGTCGAAGAGTGGTTATTGGAAAAGCCGTCGAGGAAAGCAGGTGGAATGGCTATTGATGAATCAGTATACACTTTTAAAGGAGATTAAAGAGCCGAGGGGTTCATCCGAGGAGTTGAGACGCAATCTCTTATGATGAGCGGTTCTCGAGGATGATCACGAAGATCTCGGCTCCTGGAATAAATATAAAGCAAGGCAGGATTTTGACTTACTCAAGAGGTCATAATTGTCAAGGCCCCACTTTCTCAATTAGAGGAGCAACAGCATACAATCCAGAACTCACATTCGTCCACAACACTTTCATACCCGCCTTCCGAAACCCTTGGATCATGTTGACAGTCGCATTGACAACACCTCTTCCAGCTGTGGCTTTTGGACTCAGACCAGGATGCAGAAAGAAATCTAGGAGAAGTCAACGCAAATTTCAAGAAAACAGAAAGGCACACCCACTCTGCATGTCGATGATAACCAATGCCGAACGAGACGCTTCTACGGTAATTGTACTTCTGCTGCCGCTACAAGGGATCGTGTATGTGGTAGGAGCCGGCTCTCGAGCCGATCTCGTGAGATCCCACAGGCCAGAGGCTGTTTGAACCCAACTTGACTTGTCAATAAGTGCCGCTGTAACAGGAATGGTGCTTTACTAGTTATAATAATTACCAAGTAAAGACGAGTTGGTAGATAAGCCTCCAACCACAGCAGTATATGTTCCTTCTGTGAATTGGGCACTTGCTGGCGCAGCGGTGGCAAAGAACCATTGAATGAAATATTTCACATGCATTTTGCAAGCAATCGAGAGTAATCAAAGAAGAATTAGAGATCGGAGACCAAAGCATTTGTTTGGGCATTGTATGTGCGAAATGTAGCCTAGATATATATATATCTATCGAGAAGTGGGATGAAGTTGGCCGACCCTGGCCGATATAAGCTTTGTTGATATATGTGGGGTAATTGTAAGCAGTGAGGTTAAATACAACCTATGATAATTCCCGGATATGAAGGATGCAAGGGCACGGATAGACCTATCCGCAAGGCACCCCGATCATGATGTATCTGTATTTATGTCGAGATAAGAAGTGGAAGAAGATCGGCGTTGGTGACATACATTTGCCAATGAGGAAGGAGGTAGGTACACCAATCACGTGTTGGATCTACCAATATGTTTCGATTACTTCATCGTGTGAGCAACTTCATGACCGATCATTTGTCTTACGGGTAACTTTAGAGAAGTTTGTGCTGTCCATTGATGCTCTTGATTTTCTCACCCATCAAGCAAGATCTTTCAAAAGCCTCTCTATTTGTCTCCTGCATGTTGCCTCTTCTTGTGGTCCACGATATTTCCTTCCTTCCGGCTGTTCATTCTGGCACAGTTGTAGAGATCCCCGCGTAGCATCAGCATCTTCATAGTCAGATTCTCTCTTTCGGTATCGTCTTCCTATCTCGTTGGTGCCTATGTTTTGAGGTTGAATTCTCCACAAGCTCCCTGACGTCTTTGCTGTAGCAAAATTCCCGATCTTGGTCTAGTCCAACCATGATGACAGAAAAAATTAGTTCCAGGGTTTTCCTTCTCTCATACATGAAAGCTGGCGCTCGAATTCCTCTGCTTTGCCGTTTCGAGTGAGAGCTGCCCCACAGATCGTTGTCGTAAAGTCAAATATTTTTAATGGATTTTGGGGGAAGTCTTCGGATATCGGACCCATTATAATCCGCTTGGGTTGTGACGGCGGGCATCAATTCGAACTATACCTTCAATTCAGAAGGCTGATGTGCTCTCGCAGCCCGAGGAGAGACTTTCAACGGGCTGTAGTAGTCTCGGTGTTAGCCTTACAATCGGCAGAGAGAAACTATTGCATTGCAATCTGACCTGAAAAGCAGGAATGGTAAGATCTTACAACCTTTGATTAACTCCTTTGGAAGTTCGAAACCCTCCTTCTGAAAAGCCATCAGGTATACCCAGAAGAACGATATTCCCAGTAAAGAATAGCTGACTGAGATTGACACTCTACTGGCAACGATATCAGAGCGGTAAGGAATGCTACTAGACCAATTGTGGTTGTAGCAGGAATTTGGCGGAAGGGAATAGCATTGCTTCCGTGAGCAACACGTAAGTTCGATATCGGAATCTCGATATGAACATTTTCCATTTCCGTCTTTAAACCTGAACTGTGGGTGAACCAGACCTGAGCCAGGTTGAGTGAGCAAGTGAGCCAAGGAAATGAGCCCACGATGGACTGAGGCGACCTGTTTGGGCTCCTCGGCTACGACTGCCACTGGCTAAAATTGGAAAGATTAAGTCAGGCAGGGGTTCTTTCGGGGCCACTTTTTTCCCCGGTGGAGAGGAACACCAAAACTTCGATCTGAGTTTTACTCGAATAATTCTTTGCGTAATATATGTAGTCTTTTGACGTTAGGTTGTAAGTTGGAGATTAAGTATGTCGACTCTGATCATTAATTGCAGCTTAATCGGATTTGTCGTTGTTTTATGGAACAAACCGAGTTGCTGAAGTCGGCAGCTGCTGTTGACTTTTGAATGCATTTTCTAAACTGTTTATCACCTCTCAGGTTGGAGCGAGGAGCGACCCAGCACACCAGTAATCGATGATTAGATCATTACTGTACACCGTGTAGGTACGGAGTATGTCAAATGTGAATCGGCCACATCTAGGACGGACGTAAGTTTACGGTGTACAACTCCGCCCATATCATGTCATGTCATCGAGAAGCGCCCGGCCAGCGTTAGCGCCGCTCAGAGTTGATAGCTGATACGTTCGTGGTCTCATGTGGATGATTATTGGTGGTGCCAACCATTAGCTTGATTTGGGGAATAGCCGCCCGGCGCCAAAAGTGAAATAACGCTGCGTATTAAGACGGACGATAAGGAAACCCAACCTCTCGTACCTCATTCTCAGCATCGACAGCAGCATAGTTAGCAGCAGCATCTAACATTCTGACCGCGCTCACTTTGGCACCATCTTCGCTCTCACCAACCTTTTTTGACTTTCTTATATATAATTTCTACGTCCCGCCTCTTTCCATGACTTTTCAGAATGGCAGATCCAATAAGCACTGCTTCTGGGCTGCTAGCATTGGCAGTGTTTGCTTTTCAATCCAGCGCACAGCTCTACCAGCTGGTGCAAAGCTTTCAGAGCCATCAGAGGGTTGTGCGTGAGCTTAGGGAAGAGCTCGAGGACCTGAATGGGGTCTTACGATCTCTTCAAGAGACCGCCGCCAGCACGGATGCCGATCTTACAGCGCTTAAGCTCCCTCTCCTCCGCTGCGGCAAGGCATGTAAGGACTTCGAAGCGATAATTGTCAGATGTACAGCCCACTCCAATGGATCTAGGACGAGTTTTAGAGACTGGGCAAAATTAAAATACATGGGGGATGACATAGTTGGATTTAAAACCATGCTGGCAGGTTATAAATCTACTATCTCTATTGCGCTCGGTGACGCAAATATGTAAGTTTGGTGAGTATCTTTGCGCACGGAACTAATTCTCTGTCGCGCAGGCGTACGGCCGCGATTACCGTCAACGTCCTCAAAGAATACAAACAACTAATCTCGAATACGACCTCCGACCTCGAAGACCACCTCGAAAATATCAACTGCAAACTACAGACCATCTCTTCACAAGGCGCGGGAATTTCAAATGAAGATACCGCCGAGCGACAACAATTACAGGAGGAAAGGGACAGCACTCAAAAATGCCTTGATATCTGCGCCTATGTCTTGACGCAAATAGACCAACTTCAGCCTAACGCTTTCATAAACATCTCAGCAACATATCAAGTGCCCGTCACCACACTTAGTGGCCTTACTTCCGCTCAGCTAGTCACTTCCAATACCTTTAAGGCGTGCAGAGAGAAACTCACCAATACGGCCACTCAGCTTGAAAGACAGCTCCAAGATATCAACAATCGACTACAAAAATTCTCCTCGTCATCAGTAAACATATCGAACGAACAAGCGGCTGACCAAGAAAGGTTGAAAGAAGAAAGGGACAGCATCAAACAAAGCTTAGACATTTGCACCGAGGCCTCTAAGCAAGCAAGCCAAGAACGAACCAATGTCTTCGAAGATATTTCTATGGCGGATAATGGCTATCAAATGCTCGTCTCAACGGTTGGGGACCTGATATCAGCAAAGCGCGTCACTATTGGGTCCGGATCGTTACAGGTGATGGGGCAGATGTCTGATGATTCTCTCCAGCAACTCTCACGTGATCTCGGTTCTACTAGTACAGAGAGAGCTATGGAACCGCAGATAGGAATTAGTCCGGCATTTGAGAACCGCTATGGAACGGGATTCAAGCTCAGCTCACAAACCCCGAAGGACCTAGGAGCGACACAGAAGTAGAAGAGGTCAAATGAGCAGAAGGTCAAGTTTTCTCGGCTGCTGAGAACGCCGGCCAAGTTGGTATTACCGTACAGGATGCGACATCGGCCAGGAACTCGACCTCGACCCTGCCGCTGTAACACTCGAGTGCGAGCCTTATTAGCTGGGGTTGTTCTTTAATTGACTTTGTTGATCGCGTTATTAGGGGTTATGGAGCCGTATGTTGAGCCTTGAAATTTACTTTTTGTTTTGCGCAGGATTACTCTAGCTGTATTTCTGCGCAATCTGGCTTCTCTTGTTTGCTGGATAGCTAACTGCACATCTTTTAGGCTATCTCTGTACTGTTCTCGTTTCTATTAGTTTCTAGGATGGCACCACCATCAGATTCTGTTGCTGTTCGTTAAGTTCTACTTCTAGATCTCTAAGGAATCCGTAAAACAATAACTCAATCAAGCTGAGCTGGGCTTGAGCAAAGGTGGCGCGAGATCACGTGAACTTGATGGTTGGGAGGTGTCGAGATCGGTTAAGAAACAGCCATATCCTCATCGAGAGCGTTATCTCTCAATGTAGATGTCGCGGTCCACTATTCGAACATTGATGGTCTGAATTGTCCATGGTTTGTATGATAAGCGTCGATGTAGACTGAAGCTAAGAGTCAATATTGTTGAGCCAATATTGTTGCTGTCGAGTGTGTTGGACGCAAAATACGACTTACACGGAAGTTAGTGTCCAAGAATCTTCAACGGAGAGATTGGACTGCGTTGTAAGCGTTCGTGCTTGTCTATCGTGTTCTCGACTAACTCTCGAGGGCTACTTTGAGTACAATATTGGTACCCTTAGAATGGGCCGGGTCAAACTTTTACAATCCAATCTGCTCAGACAACTTGTTTTGGCCGGAGCTTTTGGACTTTTCCATCAAAATCCTCAGCTTCTCCATTGACAGCTGAAACGAGACCGCACGCCACCTTTATTACTCTGGAAGTCCAGACTTTGAGGTTGAAGCAAGCTCCATAAGATACAACATCATAGTCTGAAATGAACCACACCATTTCTATAATCAGCAATATGTACATACAGAATGTAATTTGGTGTATATTATAGTAGCCATCAACAAGATAACCATGCAGATCTTGCAACTTTCTCTATTCAGAGCAAATTAATTCACTATAAACTGTTCATTCACGTGATCGCGAGCATTTGTCCTTCTTTCTTGTCGGCCTCAAGCTCGAAGTGACTAAGGCTACATTAATGAAAAGCCTATAACAGTAAATGGTGGTCTTTCAGAAAGACGGAAAAGGGTTTGCCAGCGGCCCAAGCGTTAAGTGTGTCTGCACGTGGCCACGTGATATGACCTGAAGATTTACAACCAACTGTTCATGTTCGAAGACACAAGTTCAGAGGCGAGAACGAAAGAGAGCATTACAGAAACAACATTCATGATTGCATCGCAGTGTTTTAGGCAAGAACTCTTGATGTTTCGAGGTCAATATCATTGAGGTTTTGCTCAACTTTGAACACGACTTCACCTTTAGAACAGCACACGCGTCAAAAGGCAGAGTCACAGAATTGTTTCAACCTCAACTCTTCCAAGATTTCTCAACACAACATCATCACATTCCAAACATCAGAACACCACCTTCATCATCATCGTTCCCATCGCCATCGCCACTATGTGGTACTCGGCTTTGCCATCCAATCTCTCTCCCAGTCAGAAGCCATATCCATTGACTTCCATCTCCGAGGGTCGGGTCTCACCGCATTTGAGAGCTAGAAGAGCAACGCAGGCTCCTCTTCCTGATGCTGTCTCCCCCTCTTTGCGCGAAGCACTCATTCGATCATCCCCAAAGAAGGCCAGACGTTTCTTGACGGAGAGCTTCCACAGTCGCGCTGAACAATACGACCCAGCTTGGCGTATTCTTCCGAAGGCCAGCGACTCCATCACCAACTTGAGAAACCCGAAATCAAAGAAGCTGTCAAAGAAGGAGTTGAAGTTGGCCAAGCTTCACAAATCGAAGAAGTTGAACGTCGAAACCTCCAAAGTCGAACTCACCGGTCTGGATGCCTACAACTCTAAGATTGCCGAGCTTTGCGCTCTTCGAAAGCTTGAAACGGAACACGCGCAGAAGGCCAAGAAAGCCGTGGAGTCCACTGACTTGATGTCCGCCAACCCTATCACCCGGTAAGCTGAGTCCGCTCCACTACCATGATCAATACTGATCTTCAATAGATTCGATAGTCTGATTGATTTCAACGATCCATTGTTATTAAAGATCACACCTGGAGGCCATCAACTCTCTGCAGATTACTTCGCGAAGGTCACGAGGGACTCAACTTCGAAGTCGTCTCAGTCGCACAAATCCTCCAGCCGCCACCGGAAGAGAATCGCATGTATAACTTTCTATGAACGAGGCCGTGTTGTACGAGGGCAAAAGTCGGCTTACATTCGGGAATGGGAGAAGGAAGCCGCCAAAGCTGCACGAAGCAGAGACGAGGAAGCTGATGATAACGTTGACATGTTCATCCAGTCGTTCAACAGAATGGGCATGAGTTAATTCTAGGTTGACATCACAGGAATTAGAGGATTGAGATTGGTCATATGGACACCGGCATGGTTTCATTTCGGAGAGTAGTTGTGCACTTGTTGCCAGAGTGTTGAACTTCATCGTGCCTTGCGCATCAGTCTAGTTGCACGAAATGAACACATTTTGAAGAGGACATGCTCTGAATACTTTGGTGTTTGTGAAGCCAGGCAGGCGCGTCACTGAAATTAAAAAGTTTTCACCTTCCGAGCTTCCAACTTGCCAATGCCAAAGTCAATACTCAGACCTAGCTAGACCTGAGACAGTGCGAGATTTCTGATATACTGCTCAGTACCACGCGCTTACTCTTGTCGAACTTGTTGCCTTTAGGTCAGCCTGTTGAGGTATTTTGCCTGTGCAAATTTCCAAACTTCATCAAAGTGAATTCACCTTCAAGAATGTCGTCATTGTGGCTCACTCTGAGCTAAACATGTATGATGTCTGAAGTAGTCCATAACTTGAGGGCTTTCGATTATTCAGTCGCAGCTGTCTCCATTGATGTTTGAAGTCTGGACCAGGTCATCTCGCATCATCTGCTCAAGTTCAGAAACATGCTCTCGCGCTTTTGCCACCCAGCACTCCTTACACTCTATGACGTAATACCTCAAAAGGCTTTACAGAGATTGTTCGGAATACTCCAAGGCGCTCCAATCAAACCTTTCTCGATTCTAAGTACAGAGAAGTTGCTTTCGATGCTCGGGCATATCCGACCTCGAGAGAGCTCGAGCTCGCCACGTGATCTCCGAGAACTTTCATTTGCTCCAATGTTCAAGTCTTTCGTAGGTATACGGTCAAGCTCGAGGAGTGTTGACAGGATCGAGTTGGAGTGGAATTTGCTGAATCTGGATTAGCGCCTCGCGTAGAATATGATGAATAGGGGAATTGCATGACATAAACCAGGTACTCACCAGAAGGCCAGGTGTGCCAAGCTGCTTTACGAGCTCCCCCACATCTTGTCATACTCCTTTTGCTCCTTCTCACTCATGACTCTATCGTGGCTGTGTATTGTACTTGTTGCTTCCTTGTCGGCTTCGTGTGCTGGACTGGCAGCTTCCGTGCCTGTCGTCAAATGAGATCGTACCGCCGCCCACTTCTGGTTGTGACTCTTCAAGATGGCCGCTTTCTCTTTTGTAGTTCTGGAAATCTGTGGTGGTCTCTTGTCGGGAACGCCATGATAATGCTCGAACTTTGATTGACGTACGCTGAAACCCACGGCTTCTCGATCTGATTCAGAACTCTTTGCCTTCAAAACACCCTCTATATAATTCCAGCGGATTTGTCCATTCTCGTCGTAGTAGTTTAGCGTCTTTTTCTTTCGATTGTGGGCAAGGAACGTTGTTCGATATTTCTCCGGCATGGAATTAACCACAGCAGCGCGCTTTAAGGGGGAGACCTTTACGCGGATTAGCACTGTGGGGATACAATGAACAACAAGAGAGCTCTGTTGCTGATAAATATTCAGAATGTGACAAAAACATCAACGAGTGTCATTGACTTGGAAGTCGTCGGGTAACTCCAAGCTCCCATCCTTGTGCCCAAAAAATGGAGGGTAGAACCGGTATAAGGTGTCTTACATGCTCTGGTAACGGGGATTGAGTTGCACACCTGACGCGGAGGTTCCAACCGTTCAATGTCTTGGTCTGATTTGTTCGCTCGTTGTTGCGTTCATGAGGGGAGAGCAATGAAGGCACAATGGTACGTGACGCCATTGTCGATGTTGTGGGTATTGCAGCAAATTTGGTGGTGGTTCAGAAACTGTAGAGAGATAGCTAAAGCTGGGAGCTCAAGTGGACAAAAGGCTTCTGAGCAAAGGATTGCCAAAGACAACAGCATTTAGGGTGGGGTTGACGTTAGAGTAGAGAAGAAATTTTCGAACGGTGAAAGGAAGATGTATACAGAAAATAAACTGAAGCGTGTCCAGTGCGCTACCCAGCGTCCTACTCTCCTAGAGACTTAGCGTCCTACCGTCCTATCAGCTGTAAGCGTAGCGGTTTGTTTTAGTCCATACGTAAACAGTTGCTGTTTGTGAACAAGGGCCCCGCTATTCACGAATCGCATATGCTATTCGTGAATAGCAGGGTGTTTATGTATAGCACCCCTAGTTCATTCATTAACCCTGCTATTCATAAACAATTAGAGCATATCGAGCTACCCAAGGCTAAACAACACCAATAATAAACAACCCGTAAAAAAGGCCCTAGTCTCAGCACCTTCAGCACCTCCAGCACTTCTAGCACAGCAACAAGGCACAGCACCAACACTTACTACTTCACTATACTTCAAGGCTCAAGCATAAGATTCTAGGTAGTGTGATAAAAGTAACGAAAGACTTGTCAGAGGCGCAACACCAGCGAAGTACTTTACCTCTAGAAAATTCATGGAGCATAGGAGGCTAGTCATACAATAGAAGAGCTATAAATAACCGTTTTAAGCTACTCATGATGCGCAAATGACCAGGATTGCTTGTCTTATCTGGTGTTATGCCACAAAGCGTTTTAATGACTTTGTACCTCTGCTACCCTTTACCAGACAGCTGCAGGTTTCAATCGGTATTTTTCAGGAGAGATTTCAGATCCCAAGGCAGAGAACGAAAAAAATAACTTTAGCATCCGATCACTAGCTATGCACGCATGAGCCTTTGACCCGCATTGTGTCTTTGCGCAGGATCAAAAACTACCAGAGCATCACAAAACAAGAATTGCAATTTTTGACATCATTCTAACATGTCGATATTAGAAGGGAAAATACTTGCTCATTAACCTGCCATCAGGGAGGGCCCTTTTTAATTACTTTTTCCAAGTTGCGCTTTGCGCACTCGTAACCACGCTGCGCTAACTTCGTTCACTTTGTCGACAGGACTGGTCGTCACATTCTTTCTCCACGTCGAAGCTGATATCGTATCAGGTAATTATTGAATTTTCTTTACCCGGCTACTGGGCTTGAGTTGAAAAAGCGCAAATTGACTTTCGCTGTCTTCTTAACCAAGCCTACCCACGAAGCCTTTTACAACCACATCGTCTTCAACATGTCTGCGGACTTCTGCTCTTTGCCTTCGCGGCTCTCTCCTCGACAAGCAAAACAGCCAAAGGTACCTTCTGAAGGACCAGAGTTGAACCCTAGGCTTGGACTTCGACGCGCGACACACCGGCCTTTGCCAGAATCTGTCTCTCCCTTGATGCGCGATGCTCTTCTAAGATCCTCATCTGGCGAAGCTCAAGAGTATCTGTTGGGAAGTTTGAAGAAGCGCAGGAATCGATACGATGAAGATGGACGTCTTCTCCCAAAATATGCAGACGATATGAAGAAGGCGAGGAGTCCCAAGAAGGATCTTAATACGAAGCTGAAGGGGACCCAAAGGAAGGAGGGCAAGAAGACTATGATGGAGGATATCATGGCGTAACAGTGTACAGAAGAGACCAGTCCCATGGTTGGTAGCTCAGGAGATGAAGGTTTCGGACTCAACTCGTACAACATCAAGATGACGGAAGCTCGTCAGCGAAAAGCTGAGCGCAGAGAATTGCTTGGTAATGAGGGCAATCTTTCCTCGAGCATGTCCCCCTCAAGCAGTCCAGCGAATGAAATGGAGTTCCGAGACGTGAAGTTTGAAAGACTCCAAGATGATTGGCCAATAAACAGCCCCAGGTATGACTAGATCAGCTTGCTTCTATACAAAGAGTTTGTACTGATGTTGCTGAGGAAGACTCCGTCCCAGATCACCCAATGTTTCTACTCAATCTCGTCCACCATTCGCCAATCTCTTAGGAACAAGTCGTCTCCCCAGCCCCAGACGAATTCCAGCAGGAAGTCATCCTCCCCTCTCGATCCAAAGCTCTCCACCGGAACCAGTTCTCGCCACTGGGAACGACATTTCATCTGTTAGCAGAACTCTGGCAGCGGAGCGAGAGGCTGAAAAGACAATGGAGGAGTTCGCAGACTTGTTTAGCAGCAGGTTGAGGATTTTTTAAGCATGATAATTGAGGAGGGAAAGCGTCTGATTTGGAATTACAGGAGGTGCATGTGTTAGGGTATCAGATTATTGGGGGCTTTAGAGAAGCTTTCGGGGTACTTGTTGCGTAGAAGCGCATACCTTATTGAAGAAGCATTAAGAAGTAACGAGGATACCTATTTGGTGTATGAAACAGTGGAGGAAGCAAATAAATGTAGTGTATATCACGACGCTTGAATGCAGATTCACGTGAGATTGTTCTTTTTGAATCAATATTAAATCCTAGTGTTTGAGCTTGGAGGTCATTTTTTTCTCCATCTTCAATCTTCGCTAGGGGGAATTCGCAGATCTTGCTCCTTTAGCCAAGATATTGCCAAAAGCTATCCACGTTACAAGTAACTACATCTCTCCACTGGTACCAGATTAGTCAACCCAAAGTCAGACTATCTACTGGTGCTGTGCGACTTATCCACCTCACTACCAGTCAATTCACTGTCACTACCTCTCACACCTAATATTTGCACGATTTCAAATTGATTGCCGCACATGCTAAATGCCTTACTTTACCCGATCCTCCATGGCTTTATAGATTTTGACCAAAGCTTTATTCCATTTTTTCTCCCTCATTATCCAAAATTTGTAACGAGAATATCATATTTGAGAGAAAGAAGCAGAAAGGAAGGGTTTGCGAGTATCTGATGTTGACCAATAGCGGGAGACCATTTCTCTAGATACTCTCCACTCATCGCTTGGCTTAAACCAGATCTTTGTAACTTGAGGCAGAGAGAAGTTTGTAACCTAGGGTTGCATAACATTAGATCCAATCAATAGAGAGATTTGGAAACAATGGCAATTGTAGTGCACGAGAAGGAAAGTATTTGGTTGATGTAGATTAGCTGTAAAGTTGCCTAGCGTGTTATTCAGTTTCTTCCTCAATAATTGTCAACCAGTATCTATTCAAGATACCATAAATTTATATGAAGTAGTTAACGTGCAAAATCTCGGAACTTACATCCTTGATAGAGAAAGTGAGAAGGTGGGGTACTCATTGATTAAGCGAGCCCCTAAAGTGTTCCTGAGCACATAGGTACCTTCAACAACAGACCTGAAGTAGATTCGGGGTTTGCTGTATGACACAAGCTAATCTTCATATGGACACTTAATCAAATACATGCAATGTTTTGTCAGAGTGCGCTCAAACGAGAGAGGTCTCATTATGACAAACACAACAAACGAGATGGCCAGTCCCTGTAAGCGCGCCCGGCAAAGTGACGTCCTCACGCGTTATGTGACTTATGTCTGACTATGAACAAAGCTATCCTAAGACCACCACATTCTGTATCATTTACACAAGCATGTAGAATCTGGAAGTATATAAACGGCTTTAGAATCATTTAGCATGAATAGTAAAGTGCATCTTAGTTACTCCACAGACTAAGTAGGTTTAAATCAAGCATTGAACGAAATGAATAGAGAATTCAATCAAAACCCGGAGCTTGTGCCTCGACTCAAGCTGAATATCACGATATCTGGAGCGATCAATGTAGCCGGAACACCCTATAATCTCCACTTCTATGCTGGAGACCTGACAGAGGCTGAAGACTCTGTGCCTTCCTCACCAGCTGGAAAAGTTTTTGAAAGTTCAAACTCCTCGGAAGCGGGCGACCTATTTCTTTCGAAAGACGAGAGTTCTGGATTTTTCGATCTTCATAACAACCGACAAGAACAGCTACCGTCACGCTCAGGGACCACGACCAGGAATCCGCGTGGTCAAACTTATGTATATCCCAACAGGGCAGACTTTGAACCAACTCCCGGCATTCAACACCACCACTCGCACCAATCGCTTATAGAGACCCCTCAACTCGGCGCGGGTGTGTTTGGAAGCTTGGGTGCGTTCCTAGGATTCATGTCTCCGGTCTCCCGGGAAAGAGCCATTCCCCAAGGATCCCGGACGTTGACAAATGAAGACTATGAGAGGGATCCCGATTATGTTCAAGCGATGATTAATAGACACTTGTTTGAGAAACCTGCAAAGTGGCATTTAGTTTGGCAGGATCAGGATAATGGCAAAGATAATGACAAATTGGGTAATTTCTCTGGATCGTTGTACGCGAACGATAAACCCCATTGCCCTGGGATTGGCTGCGGCGGCACCGCCGGGATCAGAAGGTAGGAAGGGTCGAAGCGGTCGAAATGCTGATGACAGATTGAGGGACTGTGCGAAGAACCACTGGATCTGTGTAAGTCTCTCACTTGATCGAGGGATCAAAGCTGACAGGTTTAGCATAAATGTGGCCCCGATGGATGGAGAGATTACAAGGCGGAACCAACTTCGAACGTGGTCAGGAATGAGAAGAAGTGTACAAGATGCTCCCATGAGCACTGCAAGCAGTGCCCCGATCGTGGCAACTTGGGATTTTACTATGTGAAGGAAGCCATGAAGAAATTCCCGGAGAAGTGGGCTTGAGCGCTTGTTGTTCATCTACAGGCATAGTGAGATAGGTGGAAGATTGCGATGATTTGGAGTTTTGTTTTGATCAGAATGTATGACTTCACAACCTGGAATTTATCAGTGCCTGATCACGTATAATGAAGTAGGTATCAGAAGTAATCATTGGCAGCTCGTGATAACAAACATGTATGGATCACAGCTGTTTCGGGAACAGATGATTGCAAGGGAGCAGGCGTCGTTAAAGCTGGAAGTGACTGTTGTGCCACTTGTTGCACAAACGCCGCAAACGCACCGATATTACTCATTCCAATTCGTTGGTAGGGATGTAGATGCATGCATCAAACAGTACACGAGGGAATGACTTATACATAATTCTAATATAATTAATTAAGACTCCCGGGAACTTTGCGATGCCTATCAATACACCACCGAAAATTCTTCGTTCTCGATTTGTCCATCCCAACCAAAATGGAAATGACCCCAAAAGGCTACGTCCGCCCGAAGAAAGGCAACAAGCGCAATGATAGCGCACGCAGACCGTTTCCCCTTCCTCAAGATCAACAAGCCTTCCTCGAAGCTCTAGACTTCCGTGCGTTCCCACCACGCATGCCAACAGACCCAAGCTCACACCTTCACCGACCACCTCCTCGCTTCAACGAGTGGTCTCCATTTCCTAATGCTCCTTACGGAATAATGCCAGAAGAAGAAGTTCTTCGTGACAGATTCGCTCACATGGGCTTTGGGCCTGGTGCTGGTGCTGGACCTGCATATCCCCCTCCTCCGCCAATGATGGATCACTACCCTGGCCCAGAGCCGTCACACAGCAGCAAGGAAAGTGGATTTACTGTTTCCAGCAATGACTTTACAGATCGTAGAGTAGCTGCGAAGTATGTGTCTCATTTGATAAAGAATGGGAAGGAGAGTTGGGTTTTCAAAGTACCTGATGAAGATGATCGAAATGGAGGTGGTTCGGGTGAACCGATATCCCGGCCAGGAGATCATGGGATGAAAGAGCAGAAGTTCGGGGCAATGGGGTTTACTTCCAAAAAGGACGAGAAGAAACGTTAGGAGAATTTGTGCCATGAGAATTTTTGGGACGGAACGCTGGATGGATGTCTTCAATATTTTCCCAATTTCATGGAAATTCTTTAGATCAATTTTGTTCATGAGATTGGAAAAGAAATGCTAAGTCGTTTCGTTTCTTCTCAAGTTTGAGGAAGCCATCACATACACTTGAGACATCAACTCTAGAGGTAGAGACCCAAGGATCACTACCATTTCAGAGTATTGATGCCAAAAAATCAGGCAAGCTCATAAAATCGTAGACTTGAGCTCCCAATTTCAAGTCAAAAGGACCACCTTTGTCTTTTTTTTACAGGTAGCCACCTCATAGGGATACGACGAGCAAAGTAGCAAAGAACTATGAATAGCTGCTAGTCGAACTCTCTTCCAGCAAACAAATGAATACAATGATCACATGATGTCCATCTCGAGTCCGTTTGCAGCGTACCATCAAACAGGACGGACGACAACCAGTATAGTGCCAGTATATAAGTCGTCACACTTGAACACGACACTATGACTTTCAAACTATGCATACATTAATCACTGCCACAGAGCAATCGGACAAGGAGACTGTCAAAAGTAGCGCATATGAAAGATGTAAATCGCTTCTGAGAAACACTAGCTTCATTCGTTGCAACATCCAAGATGGAAGAGATTATGGAGCAACACTCCGATACACACAGCGACGAAGACTCTCAGTCTTTGTATGAAGGAGAAATGACTCCTTCACCTGGTCTCGATTCGACAGAAACGGATACTCCTGTCTATTTCAGCGGGTATACAGAGTGCAGAGTCAGAAGGAGTTCATCACTATACTCTCAACCACCAGGTGGCTGGGGATCAGACGATACACCCATAAATCTCAAACAACCTTTGAAGAGTCCAGAAGCACGTGCACGCGAAGCATATAATCCTAACCCCTCACCACGATTATTGCCTCGACCTCCGCCAAGTACTCCTGCGTTGTCCCGCTCTTCTCTCTCGTCTACAGGCTCTAGGATATCTTGTGGATTGGAGCACTTCGAGACAGCGCCACAAGATTCTTCGAGTATTAGCCGTTGTGAAGGTGCACCATCGATGAAAACGTATCATTTCGTGACGGAGATAATTGCGTCGGGGGCAGTTCCCTGGAGCTTCTATTGGCATACCCCTGGAAACGTGCAGCATTTTGGGGCGAGACATGATGAAGAAATGGACGCTGCGGGTGCCAACGGTGTAGATCTAAAGGCCTTCCTAGATTTGCTGAGGCGAATGCTGGTTAATGTTGCCCAAGATTCCGCAGCAAACGAGGCTGAAGACGAGATGGCAAGTGAGAGTGAGCAACATCGTGACGGCGATCCTGCTATTTGAGTGCAGAGGCAGCAGGGTGTGTTACTTGCAAATGACATAGTGTTCTTCGAGCCCGGTCGTAATCTTTGCATATCTGGAGCGTTCGAAGTGGTGCCGTGAGGGCGATATTATGTCTAATTTTTGGTATCTCGTACGATTGCAACCCCACCTTCAGCTTTTGCTTTTGGCCAACTTCCATATATGCGATATTCAAGATTGTGGCTTGAGAATAATAGTTTATCTGGCCCTTCTTACGACAAGTCTGATGCTGAGCCATCTTCGTCACTCTCGCTACTCTCACTTTCGACCTTCAGGGCAGGAGTGGGTTGTGGCCCTCTGACTTCTTCCTCTTCCTCCTCATCCCCACTGTCAGTTTCATCCTCTCTCGGCCTTTTTCCAGTTCTCCGATATGAGCCTCTCGCGCCACCCAATTTTTTCAACGGTTTCAG
This sequence comes from Mollisia scopiformis, assembly GCF_001500285.1. Taxonomy (NCBI): domain Eukaryota; kingdom Fungi; phylum Ascomycota; class Leotiomycetes; order Helotiales; family Mollisiaceae; genus Mollisia; species Mollisia scopiformis. The sequence continues at coordinate 490,171 of NW_017263581.1, forward strand.
GAACCCGTCGACATGCACCGCGCCGCTCATCTCCTCATCGCTTGGCAAAATGTATTCATCAAGATCGTCCTTTGCGATCTTGTGTCCTAACATGAGGTGTCTCCTCAACGCGTCCTTATCACGGAATCCTTGAATTCTCCTCGGACAATTTTCTATGGAACAAAAGCAGGTCTGCTTCGATGGAGGCATACGTGCTTTTCGAATTGCCCTTGAGGTAGGCCGTTCGCTCTTGATCTGGACCTCAGAAAACTCCTCTGGCCTATCGCTCTCGTCACTTGAGCTAATCGAACTTTCCTCGTCGAAGTCCGGTATTTCCTCTGGCACATATCTCATCACAGAGTCGGGAATTTTCTCCATGAAAGGCATCTCAATAATGGTGCGCATCGTTATACCCTCTCCAAACAAATTTGCACATCGTCGAGTAGCTCTGGCAATAACATCTGGTGGAAAGCCAACTAAAGCTGCTGACGAGAGCACCTCGCTCCAATCTCGAGGATGCAACTTCTTCCGTCTTCGTGCAGATGTATCTGCAGAAGTCGCTCGGGTCCCAGGAGACTTGCTCGATTTTCTTGGAGATGGTGTGGGCGACTTCTCTGGCTTGGCCTCTATAGGAGGCGCAAATGGAGGCAGAGGTTTTTTCTGAATTTTCGCTATTCGAACTAGGTAATCCTGCTGGGATTCTCCATCAAGCCTGTTGTAAGCTTTGAGAGGACGGCCTAGATGAGTTGTCTTTGCACGAAACAGGCCATCTTCGTCCATTTCCTGGTCTGAGGGCATGCTTTGTGCCCGGGATCTATCAGGTAGGCTGGAAAACTTTCTCGGCCTCCCTCGAGGCCGTTTTGATATAGGGACAGAGCCCTCTTGCTCAGAATCGGCCTCTGATGAAGCCGAGGAGTAGGAAACCCTTCGACAGGCTTTTCGAGCATGATGTAGAGCCATGAGAACTTCGTCCAATTTTGATAGAGTATGGCGTATAGAAGGCCGTAGCAGTCCTCGAGATCTATCATCATCGGTAGAGACGACAGGTATGAGTGGTTCCTCCGATGGGGCCGCCGAGCCTTCCTTCACTACCACATCATTCTCATCTGATATCTCAGAGTCGAGCGAGTCTGAAGCCTCGTCATTATTGTGCCTTCCGTTGTTCTCCACAGTTGTTTGCTCCTCATCATCCTGTGCGCCTATCTCATCGTTTTCTTCTCTATTCGTAAATCTCTCCTTCGCGAACCTCAGAGTCAACCCAAGCAAAACATCTTCCAGCTCTGTGCTCGGCCGCTGTGTCTCTCTTCTCCTGAATGTATACTTCTCATCTGGATCTTCAGATCCAATCCTTTCACCCTCTCTTGGCACCTCATTCGGAGGCAAAGGCCACGCCGTCCAGTGTGTTGGCGGTTTGAATGTCTGGTCTTCGTCTGGGATGGCGGGGTATTCTTTCTTGACTTCCTGAAAATAGACATTTAGCACAATTCGCACGTTTCTACTTCAGCTTCTATCCAAGTACCTCTGGATTCTCCTCAAATTGTCGCGCTCGTCGTTTCAATGCATGCGCATTGTATAAGTGTATACTCAAATCCTCATTCCTAATCTGGTCGAGGCTAGCTGCCAATCCCCGTTCTTGTGCTGTCAATGATGCCCAAGTCGAAGGCGCACCTTGCCATCGGTTTGGACGCAGAGATTCGGAGTCTTCAGTATCCTCAGAGGCATCGGAATCAGGGATTGCGGGGTCGTCATCGTCCATGTTGGACGTTGTTTGATTTGCGACGAGGCTGAGGTTTTCTTTTCAAGGCTGAGCAGACGCTAGTTGGTCTATCACGTGGAGATGTCAATGATGCCGAAAATACTTGGTTACATCAGAGCCTTTGGAGTGTAATGATGTATACAATGCATAGGGCTGAGAATTAACCAATCATATTTCGAAATTTTAACATGACAGCTCGAATCTTGGGCCCCAAAACCGTTCACTTGCCCCCTTTCAGTAAGCGACACATGTCTAGAGTACAACGGCCTCAACTAGACTTGTTCCTCTCCACGAAGCATTTGTTATATACGGAATGATGCCAATCTTTGAATTTGCAGTGATCTTTTTTCGTATCAAATATGGATTACATGAAAGAAAGAAAATTACAGCCCATGTCGCCTCCGCCTCCTATCCCGGACAGGAGTTCGAAGCGCATAAATCGTAAACCTGCCAAACTGCCTCGTCCACAGAAACAATCCCACTCACCCATGAAGACATATCGCTATAGTTCTGGGTTCACCAATGCTCCCGAAGCATTCCCAACCGAAAACTCCTCTACCTCTAGCCTCAGCTTCATCGATTCTCCTGGAACATCCCCAACGCACACCTCGAATGTCGAGAACCTATTATCAGATGCCTTCGCACGTCCTCTCCATCAGCGAGAGCCTAGCGGTACGACCGCGACCTCGGGACTTAATTCCATTTTCGAAAATGCTTCCGCTCAAAGCCCTGAAACACCCAATACTCCCCTGACTTCAGCTGAACAGAGGCTTGCGCTTGACCAGGCGCACCAGCCGCCTATGGGGCCTAGGAGTGAATGCTTCCAATACCTTGTGGCCCCCGAACCAGAAGAAGACCATGAGCGATTCCCATTTCTCAGCAATCCCTTCAAAGGAAAAAAGGCGGCGCAATCAAACTCGTCCCCAGAGAAAGTCCAAAATCTGGGTCAGAAGCTAGTCGGCAAACTGAAGGGAGCCATCGAGTACCTTCATCACCTTGATGATGAGTTAGAAGAATGGACATGGCAGAATTATCGCAAACGCTTCGAAAAGAAAAAACAAGCTGAGGCGCGACGTGCGTCACTTGAACGTGCCAAGGCCATTGATCATGGGCATCGAGCACTAATCAAAACTCATCAAGAGAAAGAGAAGGCTAGAAATAAGAGGGCCAAGGTACAACTGAAAGCTCAGAATAAGGAGCTCAGAGAGTCAGCTAAGAGAAGAAATAAAGCTGCTAAAGGAAATGCGCGTGACACTGAGGTGGTAGAGCAAGAAGACCAACGAATCAGTGAAGACAGACAGCGTTTGATTGGAGGTCGACTTGCTGAGAATAACCAATACACCGAGACGCAGGTAACTGAGCACGAGATAGTTGGTACTTCTAGTGATGATAACTTTTCGGAAAGTGAAGGGGAATCTTTTGGAGACTGGGACGAAGACTATACCTTCATCCAGGGCGCAGAAGAGTATGATCCCAAGCACTGTGGCCGTGCAGTTGGGGATTGAAAGGCACATTTGTAAGGTGAGGCATCTGTGTCATAGTCAATATATCAAAGTTGCATTTTTTATCATCATCATATTTGCCGTATTTCCTTGCCCTTCATTTCCGGTCTTTCCACTTCCCACTCGTCCCTCAGGACGGCGAATAATGCGTCCGCGACTAGGACACTCAAGCCGAGACTCCACACCAGGGTTATAGCATAAAAGAAATTTGCATTTCCACTGCCTGCATAGATCCACAGATAATAGAATGCAGGACCTAAGAGCGTTGCATATAGGATGGTGGAGGATGCCAAGAAGGTGTATCTCATGAGTGGAAATACGTGCCTATAAAGGGGTAAGACGGCGAGGAAGAGTGAGGTGTCGGAGATCGATGGGTAGGGCTTGAAGATTGCAAATATCCCTAAAAGGATGGTAATGACAAACAGTGGCTGACGTCGGAGGCGAATGGTCAATCCCGCTACGTAAGATGAGAGATGGATCCAGAAGACGCCTAGGAAGAAGTTCCGGAATGAGTCGAACATTTCGATAAAGAAATACCACCAAAGACCAACGTTGGGGGTAAGATCTGGAAGCAAGAGTTGTACGCCGTAAGTAGAAAACAGGAACTCCCATGAGCCTGTGATCAAGAAAGACATATGTAGCAGCGAGTACAGGGAACCAGCAACGGCCATTGCATTCCCAAAGACGAAGTTGTAGACTGATTCGTGGCCCTTCATAGGCTTCTTTCGATCGTAGCATAGCAGTGCCAATGGTGGGAAAAGGAGAATCGGGTACATGGAAAGGTAAGAAGCGAAGGATAACGCGAACATCGAGGTGAAAGAATTGCCGGCAACCGCTTTCGAGATTGCGTGTAGTATTGCGCAAGTCGTAAAGACACTAGTAGGCCGGCCTATGCAAGTTGCAATAGTGAAGGGATTGAAGAGGAATCTGTCAAATATGTCAGGTCCAGTTCCATTCTTGCTAGCAGACAACTTACGCTGCGGCAATAGCAAAGTTACTCCATCTTTTCTCCTTCCGTGGTGATGTATACAGCTTAGAAGATCCTGCTTCACCAGAGTCTGCTATCTGCATGAGAGCATTGGCACTCAAAAGGTCCACGAGAATGTAGAGGAGATAAGTGAAGGCGGGGTATGTCGAAGAGCTTGGTAGCAAGGCGAACAAGGGAAGGAGAAGAGGAGCTTGGTGATATACACCACCATCGTATGGGGAAACGTTATGATTGTATAGGTACAAGCCTTCTTGTACTATTTCCTATTAGATGAAGGCTCTCCACCACTGTCCGCAAGACCACTTACATCTCTTAAAGCTGGTCACAGGTGTTGATATTTCGACTCGAGCTGTAAGGAGATCTGGTAGACCTGGGAAGCCAGTGAAGAGGAGCAAACGAATTACGACGGCGGCGCCAAACAATGTGGCTTTCCGCCTGTCAACATCCATGGCGAACATAATACGAGAATGCGATTGCAATCAATTTCCTACAGCTCCAGAAAGTTTGTCCTCGAGCTTTGAATCTCTTTGAACCGTGTCTCTGCGCGTAAAGTTTGATTGGTTGCCAAGATCGGAGTGGGTCTCTTGAAGTTCCGCGCGCTAGTAAAAAAGTTTAGATATTTTTGAGAAGCAACCCCACGGTGAGGACTTATTTTACGACACAATTGACGACCAGATCAATCACAATGGGACGAATTAAGAAGAAGGGAGTCACTGGCCAGGCCAAGAACTTCATTACCAGAACCCAAGCCGTACGAAAACTCCAAATCAGTCTCCCCGATTTTCGAAAACTCTGCATATGGAAGGGCATATATCCTCGAGAGCCACGGAATAGAAAGAAGGCAGCCAAGAACTCGAGCCATTCGACGACTTTCTACTACACGAAAGATATCCAATATCTGCTTCACGAACCACTCCTCCAGAAGTTCCGCGATCAAAAGGCGCTCGAGAAGAAGATCTCCAAAGCCCTAGGAAGAGGGGATGCGCACGACGCACAAAGACTCGAACGAAATGCGAACCGGCCTGAGAAGACGGGAAAGACAAAATATACGCTCGACCATGTCATCCGAGAACGATATCCTACTTTTGTCGATGCGCTGCGAGATCTCGATGACTGCCTGTCCATGCTGTTCCTTTTCGCAAACCTCCCGTCCACAGATACCGTTCCTGCAAAAATGATCGCAAGATGCGAGCGATTATGTCTTGAGTTTGAACACTACTTAATTGTGTCACACAGCCTGCGAAAGTCGTTCTTGTCGATCAAAGGCATTTACTATCAAGCTACGATTCAAGGCCAAGATATCCTGTGGTTGGTACCTTATAGGTTCAACCAAAGAGTGACTGGGGACGTGGACTTCAGGATCATGGGGACATTTGTGGAATTCTACCAAACACTGCTTGGCTTCGTCAACTTCAGACTTTACACCTCAATAGGTCTGGTATACCCACCAAAGTTTGATCAGACTCGTGATGATCTTGGCGCTGAATTGGGAGCGTTTTCTTTGGAAGGCAATGGGATCGGTGCGATTGAGCAACCAAAGCAGATCACAAATGGGAAGACAGCAAAGCCAGATCCGAAGCTACAGAAGGAGATCGACAAACTCATGTTACGATTGAACGAACCTGAGAAGGAAGCACAGGAACCGGCAACCAGTCAAACTTTGGCAGCGGAAGATGAAGACGAGGAAGAAGAGCCGACAGAGACAATTGATAAGTTCGAGCCAGCAGCACCCGGTGGAGATATTTTACTGCAGCCCTCGTACTCCGCCACCGATCCTTCAACCCTCTTCTCAAACTTTACCTTCTTCCTCTCTCGAGAAACTCCCAGACAACCCCTTGAATTTATCCTCCGAGCGTTTGGCTGTAAACGAATTGGCTGGGACGCTGTCCTTGGTGATGGCGCATTCACAACCAATGAGCTTGATCCATCAATTACCCATCAAGTCGTGGACAGACCACCGATCCAGCTCCCTTCTGACGCTGAAGAAGAAACTGAAGATAACCAGACTTCACAACGTATCAGGCCAGGAGCCCGAGTGCCCGGTCGAACATACGTTCAGCCACAATGGGTCTGGGACAGTGTTAATGATGAGGAGCTCAAGAGACCGGATATCTATGCTCCTGGCGCCTCACTCCCACCACATCTTAGTCCCTTTGTAAAGAAAGTCAGAGGCCAATACGATCCAACTGCTCCTCTCAACGAACAAGAACGCGAGGACGAAGAGTTGGAGGTTGATAGTGATGCTGAGTCTGATGCATCAGACGATGATCTTGCTGTACAAGCTCCCAAATTGTTAACAATTGAGGAAGTCGACGCAACTGCCGAAGGTATGGATGTGGCTGGGTCTGATGACGATGGTTCCGACGATGCCGAGGAAGATGTTGAGTTTGGCGGATTTTCTGATGCTGACGAGGAAGAAGAGGATGAAGGTGTATCCGAGGCTTTACAGAGACAGCGCGAACTAGAAGCTGAAGCTACTGGAGTTCAACTAGAAGAAAAGGAGGTCGATCCAAGAGCTAAGGCTAAGGTCGATGCGCGAAAGAAAGCAGCGAAGAAGGCTAAGGAAGAGGAAGAGGAGTTGGAGAGAGCAAAGATGATGATGAGCAGGAAGTCGAGAAAGGTCCTTGAGAAAATGACTTATAGCAACAAGCGAAAGGATGTCGAGGCGGAGAAGTTAAGAGCCAAGAGGAGAAAAATCGAGAAGTCAGGGAAAGGAGCTCGAGATGTCTAAACTGGCGTAGTATTAAAAGTGTGGCGTTGGAGGATATCTATTGAGCGTTTCGTGGGCTGGCATTATAAAATGCTTAGAAAGATAGTTCACTATCAAATTCTATGTGCTCTTTGTACTGTACCATGAAATTCGTATGGCAGTCATTGTGAAACTCGAAGTACCGGTGGTACCTGGAGACTTGGCTACGGTCGGGAGCCGAGAATTTACCGGGATGTTTAGGCGCGTTCAACCAACACGCATCTCGATGTCACTGGGAGCAAGTTTCTCTTCCTTGAACAATGCATGTGATTGAATAATAATACTCTCAACCGAACTAGCAATCACGAATCCTTCTCTTCCCAACATGACCTGATGAAGTCCTGGCTTGAAGAGTGCTTCACGCCTTGCGCTCTTCAGCGATAACAATGACATCGAACCAAAATGCGCCACTCGACAATAGGCAAAGTAGAGATATATCTGCCAGCTCACCAATCGATCGACGCACGAACTCAAGCACCTTGTCTACAGGGACGAACAGATTCAGTGTTGGTAGCAATAAGACGGGCGAGTCGAGCACTGCTGCCAGTCAGCGGAGCAGCTTCATAACGGGTGGTATGGTAGATGGGTTCGTTGACGGCGCCGACGAGCAGCTTGCTTCCGATAATCACAAGGCCGTAAGAGAGAGCAGAGCCAGTCATAGGAGTCAGAAGAGCAGAGGCAGTGGAGGGTTTCTGCTGAACAATTCCGTATTCGAAGCTCCTGCACAGCCACCGGCGAATTCAACAGTCACACCCTCCGAATCTACACACCGGCACTCTACTCAAGAACCAAAGGGCAAGAGTTCTCTACGAAGTCCAGAAAAGAGGCATGGTAAACGACGGTCGAATGTTGGTTCTGGAATTGGAGGCAGTCCGCTGGCGGCGAATGTCATCAACGCTGGCACAGGTAATGGTACGGCCACAGATCAAACGAAGGCCGGTATTGAAGGGCAAAATTATACCGCAGGAAGCAGACAAGCAAGCTCTGGGTTGGATGTCGATTCTGCACAGATTGTCAATCTCGCCTTGAATCTGAGCGAGAGCAGGCGTAATGCGTCGAGAAGGATTATATCGACACCCCTTCCCCCTGCTCCAGGAATTAGAGAGAGTTTTGTGGGTGGCAGTCTACGACAACATCTTCAACAGCAGAGGCGAGTATCGAGAAATGTCTCTCCAAAGCCGGACCGGGGGCAAAGGGCCATGACAGCTTCCCCACGTATTGCTGGACAGGGGACTGGAAGTCCATTACAATCTGCATTTGACTCTCACTCTGATGGTCAATACCAGTATCACTTCTCCGCTTCAACTCTTGCTCGTGCAGAGAAAGCTAAGAATGCCATTGAATTGATGGCGCAGTATCGGAGGTTATTGCAGTATGTTCCGCCGCTCAAGCCCGTACCCTCAAACTCCAGAGCCATCACTCCCGAGTCGCCAGGGACTTCTATGCATATCCCATCTCGCTCTGTCTCGTCAACAAACCCATTGGTCCAACCTCTTGGAAGACAATACAATCCATTACAATATATAAGGAATCGCAAAGTACGAGCTAGAAATTCCAGGGCTATTGACGGGGAAGCTCAGGGCTTTGGAGATCTTGAGAAAGTCTCGTCCTGGGTAGATGCTGTGACCCAGCAGGCATCCTTGGATGAGTTCCAAGCGGCTGATGCTACTTTGCCCCCTTTCTCGAAAGCTGCAGAGGATGCAGCTTCGCCACATGCATCACCCAACTCCCATATTGGCAAAGGTCACAACACACCTGCAAAGATCAAAAGGCCTAGAGTAGACTGGATGGTTAGTCCAGCAGACCTGATTGCTGATGTATTCTGGCTCGAGCAAGACGACAACAGGAGAATGGTCGAGGATCGCAATGGCAGGCCAATTTTTCCACAAAGTACGGATCTGAAGAGGCCAATGTCACGTCGGTGTGATGGTTTTGAGCCTAAAAAGTCACCACTACCAGCCAAGGCCGAAGACCTTGGAATCGATCTCCGAATTGATACCAAACTGCCAGAGTTCAAGTCTGTGAAGCCTGCCTCGGAGCACTTTTCTGATTCCACTACTTCTAGGGCTCGTCGTAAACTTCACGATGTCAGGGAATCTACACGATTTCATCATGGACATAATGGCTCTGCTCGTGATTCTCGATTGCGGCTTCGCTCGCACAGCAGGTCGGATTCTAGTTCATCGGAGAGTGATATTCATCGCGCTCCACGCAGGCGCAGTGGTACTGCTGAAAGTACTGATCGAACTAAAGACATTCTTGAGAAACAAATGATGGAGATGCTTGCCAGAGAAGAAAAGGAGTCTGGGCGTGATAATCAAAATCTACATAGCAAGTCTCGTCAAGGGTCAGAAGAGAACCAGAAACCTTCGCCGAAGGACGAGCTCGAAAAGGTCTCGAACGGCAAGGCTTCCCACAGCAGATCAGAATCTCTGGTCAAAGATAAGCATGAGTCTCTTAGAGGTGGCTCTTCAGGGCGAGCGAGTCTCGAAGTGCCTGGTACCCATCCCAGAAGCTCTTTGGAAGATCTTAACACCACTGCCCCAAACTCACCAGTATCGAAAGCCACCAGGATCAAAAATGCTTTTATTCCCAGCATTGGTATGGATCTCTCATCACGCAAAACCAGACAAAGCTCTCCAGTCCGGAAGCCACTCGCTAGAATGCGGTCCAAGGTCAGGCCTTTTTATGACAGAGACCATCCTAGCCATGAGCAAGCTGATGACGATGAAATGCTTTTTGGTGTGTCCTCTTCAAGTAAGGACCATGCTCGGGAATCTCCTGAAACGCCAGATCCAAGACGACGATCGATGAGCCCTGTGAAAAAGATTTCATCGAGAGCCACTGACGATGGCAACTCCCTCAAGAAGACTGCCAGCATCCGTAAAGGAAAAGGTGAAGATTCTGGTATCCGAGGATTGTTCAAAGCTCGGAATCCCGTGTCAAGAGTCAGTGATCTTCTTTTCAAGAAGGAACCTTCCGCGATGGGGACCTCCTCCGGATTCTCAACCGATGAATCCGACGTCGAGGATGCCCGGTTGAAAGGAGATAGCAAGGGATCGCGTGACAGCTCTGCCGGGTTACCTCTCGATGATTACGAAGCAGCTTCTCCGCAGAAAGAACGATCATCGTACTTGAGGAATGTCCCGGTTCTGCCGACTTTCACTTCGCCGTTTGAGCGTCGGGGTAGATCGACCCGTGCCAAAGTCAATGAGATGTCTCCTGAACCAGAGTCGTCGACGAGTGACAAACGCTCTCGAATTGGGCGAAAGGTTGACGCTCCACGCATTGATGTACAAAATGCGTCCCCAACATCGTCCCCAGATTCTCATCCAAATCGACGATATGACAGGGACTCGTCAGTCTCAGACATTGACTCCCGGCGAGGCAGTATGTCCAACGGCGTTCAGATGGCAGATGCTAGATTAAATTCGATCCTAGGCTTACCTGGCAAGCGTCGGAATGCACTTCCAATAACGGGTCTTTCGAACCTCGAGACAAGTTACGACACTAGACCATCACTCGAAGGAAAACGACAATGGTCAATTTCTGATAGGGACATGTCCTCGCAACGTGGCCCGATGACAAAACGAGAGATAGCCCGCGTTCGAGCCCTCTTACTCTCCTCGGGTATTAAAGCCAAAGAGATATCGCGCCGAGCCGCTGAACCAAAAGACTTGAAGAAACCAGACGAGTCAGCCTACAATAATCTCGCTAATTTAGCAAAGCACCCTCCACCGCCAGTGCCAAAGAGCCAAGAACACAGGCTCGCTGCAAGGATAATATCAGACAACATTCAACTCTCTTCTCAGCTGTGGCGAGAGTCGGCGGACACGTTTGTGAATGAGACTGTGGCTACACTCATTGAGAATATTGCAAATCTCCAGCATCGCTTAGTCGACAATCTCACCCCGATGACCAGAACAGCTGCCGACGAAGCAGATGAGGTTTCCAAAGATCTGGTGACGAGTCAAACGCTCAAAGTGAAGCGAATCACTGACACGATCGACAAGATGACCAGGAGACGCAGACGGCGCTTTAGATGGCTGCGAAGAGGCGGCTGGGTGCTTGTAGAGTGGGCGCTCGTTGGCATCATGTGGTACGTCTGGTTCATGGTTGTGATTGCTAGGGTGGTCATGGGTGTTGGGAGAGGAGTCGTGGGAGGATTGAGGTGGTTGTTCTGGTTGAGTTGAGGCATGGATATGGAATTGAGCGGTGGCGAAAAGTCATTATTCGTTGTATAGGAATTGGTTGGGAAAGCAGCTTTGATACCCAATTAGTAATGTTAATGTTTTTGCTGAGATGTAGAGAGCCATTCTTGGATGTCACTGATGTATGATCTGAAAGGCCGAGTGGCTACTCAATGTTGGATCACTTGCAAGTGCAAATGAATTATGTTTGTGGTTTCCTAGATTATCGGGAGAGGCATGATCTCACTTGTCACTAATGAAGCAAACAACCATCCTATATAGGATTATATCTTCCTCTTCGGCGAAGAGTCTTCACCTATGTCATCCTGTTACTAGCAGAATAGGCGTCGAGTCTACGGTATATCTACATACCGTAGCTATTATATCCAGAGCAAATCAAATCAGCGGTGTTGTGAACATCCTTGGCTGTTCTATATCATTATCAGAACCTCAACCTTCTCAAAGGTCCCGCAAATGGGTGGTCTTCTCTTCCTTTCCGTTGCAATGCCAGTCAGGATCATGTCACTCGCCTCGTTTCACCTGAGAGGCGTCTAGAGAGAAATATTTGCCATCGTGGTAGCTTTAGTCTGAAGACTTCGGAGTATAGGAAGTGCTAGTGCACAACTTTCCTAGTGGTTCGTGGCAGCTAGTGTACAAGCGCTTTCATACAGTCTCGGCAAGTCTACTTCTTATGGATTGAGCGCATCTGGAGAACATTTGACAAGCATCATCCTCTTTGCGCAACCTCTACTCCTGCGTACTATTGTCGACAAAGAACATTCAGGAATACGACGGGAAGAGCACACATTTCGAGCGCAACTCCCCACTGATAGAGTGCATCAACGTCGGAAGTTTTGGGTATCCTAAGATCCTCAAAGAATTCATCATGAATACTTCGCAACCCTCCACCCCATCAGTCAATCGTAGACGTTCATCTCCATCTTTGAAGGTATGTCCCAATCATTCCGCAAGCATTCTGCGATACTGACACTAACCTTCCTCAAGAGATACAACCTATTTGAACGATTAAGTCGATCAACATGCTCTCCATCATCACCATGTCGCAGACATAGCCAACCCGTCGCCCTACTTCCTCCCCATCCTCCTCGATCTCCAATTGTCAATGAAACTCCTTCCGTTCAGCCAGCAAATAATTGCATCCCTGACCACGATACCTTCGACGAACATACGCCAAAGTCGAGTGTCCTCAATCCTAACAACTGTGCCTTCGCGTACTCTCCCCTGAGCCCACAACACTTCATCAAGACCCCACTCTACATGTCCTTTCGAGAAAGCGGAATCCCATTACGAATTGGATCATTGACCTCATTGCCACGTCTGGTGAAACACCAAGAACTCGCGCCAACAGGCATGCTCACTCCTCCAACTACTCCGCCAGCTACTCCAACTGGTCTTGACAATAAGGATTGGAGTTGGGCAGTCGCTGAGGATACCAACTCCTGGGGCCCAGCAATCGCAATTGAGCTACCCGACGAAAACATCGGAGTCCCAAAAGTTATCGTACACAGTGTTCTTCCCGAGATTGACTCTCGATTCAGCTACTCGGTTCTTGATGACACCGATGCTATTCTCATCAACACTACTGCATCACTAGAAGACTTCTTAGAGATGTTTGATGAGATTGAGGAGGGCCGTGTGTCTCTTTTCATTGACCTGGAAGGTTTTCAGCATGGTCGCAATGGAACACTGTCAACGATTCAGTTTACATTCGCTCACCAGCCTGACGTGACCTATGTCGTTGACATCCTTGTTCTTCGAGAGAGGGTATTTGGAACAGTTGGCGAGCACAAGAAATCCATCCAAGTTATTCTCGAAGATCCAGAAATTTACAAGGTTCTTTTCGATGCTCGCCAAGATAGCGCAGCTTTGTATTGGGAATGGGATGTCAAGCTCGCTGGCATCATTGATGTTCAATTGATGGAGCTCGCCGATCGTGGTCGTCGTCGGAGATATCTCTCCAGCCTCGAAAAGTGCATCAAGAAGTACGTCGAGCTCACTCCGGAGGAATCTGAGGCCTGGTCCGCTACCAAGCACGCTTGTAGGAAGTACTCCGCGAACGAGTACGGCTTGGAATGGTCTCTTCGCCCGATGCCCGAATATAGGTTGGATTGGATCCTTCGCCCCATGCCAGAGATCTTGTTGAGATACGCTGCCAATGATACTACGTTTATGCCCGCTCTCTATGATGCACTGCAATACAACTTGGAGGGTGCAGGTCTAGAATACTTGAATAGCCTCGTCTTATCGGAGACTGCGAGGAGAATCCATGACTCGCAAAACCCCGAGCCTTTTTCAACCTCAGCAGTCTCGCCATGGGAATTCTCTAAGTTTGATCATGATGATTACTACTATAATAATTACTAGGGTAGGTATTTCAACTTGAACTTTACGGTACATCGACGGCAGGTGCATTTTCAGCGAATTTGACGTTGGTCTTTATTGGGAATTGGAATCTTTTGGGCTAGGATGGGTCGAGATCTCCATGTGAACTCATTCTCTGCTTTTGGAAGCCTAATTTGATTGCGCCGGGGGATGATTGGGGACTTTCACTGCCATCTTCTGCCTTGCGCCCTAAATATTCCAGTCCACGCTGTCCCACTCGTTTCCTTCTTCTGCGGAAGGCCAGGCATGGTCATCTTCGGTCATTTTCTTTTGTCTTTTTGCAATTTAGTTACTTAGATGGCTTCTGCAGCAAATTCTAGGCGCCAAAAATGAAGTACATCTCCTGAAACCTTCAGCCACACTTCTGATATTAACAGTTTGCGGTACTCATCACAGCCTAGTATGATCTGTAGATTCTAGATCTCCAATCAAGTTCGTAAATTCATCTGTGTCAAGATACATGTATATATATAATTCATTTCAACTACCACTTATTTCCTCTATATTTGAATCTCCATTATGCACCCTTACGTGCCAAACACCAGATCGAAAATAATCCCTACTTTGCATTTCGTATTCGTCAAGCCTCATCAGCAGATATCTACCTAGCATTCCAATATACCTCCCTCGGTTTCAGATCAGCTGCTCCAGAGGGAACAGAGCATGAGCAACGTGAGAGAGCACACAACAATCGAGTGGGAAGTCCACCCAAATCATCCTCAAAGATCCAAATATCTTCAAAGGCATCTTCAAGTTCCGCCAAGTCAGTGCCGCTCTTCATGGACAGTGGGGAGTCGTGCTTGCTGGAGCAATCGATATCCAGCTTTTGGAACTTGCTCGCCGTCGAGGATATAGGCGATATCTCTGGAGTTTAGAGAAATGTATCGCAAATTATGCCGACTTGAGCGACGAGGAGTTCGAATCGTGGTTATTCATTAAGAATGCTGGGAGAGGTGTCTGCGAGAACAATCGTTGGTGGATGTGGACCGTTCGCCCTCTCCCGCAAGTCTTGTTTGAATACGCGGCGAACGACACCATTCACATGCCGACGTTATACAATACCTGGCAGAAAAAATTTGTCGGGAAGAAATCTTCAACCACGAAGATACTCTCTGAGAACATGAAGCGGATCAGGGAGTCCCAAATTCCAAATTTCATTACCTCGCGTCAGTACGCACCGAACTCGTTTGAGTTCATAGACGACTTGACCGATATCAAGGACGACGACGATGACTATTTTGAGGCAGAATAGCAAAGTACTGTAGGTTCTCCATTCTTTATCTTTCCATATCACAGTATAGCTCATCGTTTACATCTAGCATTTAATCTTCTCGATACAAAAGGTCGTCTCTATCTGGGACCTGTTGCGAGGAGCTTTTCAGGCATACACAGCTCGTTGGTTCAGGGTAGTGTTTCTTGGCTGGTCTGGGCTATCAGGAAACTTTTGCTGTTGAGGGAGTCTTGGATCGTTTTTGGATTGGGATAATCATAGAACATGGATTTTGAATTCCAAATTGCCAAACTTTCTACACGCAAATAATTCATTCAACCTTTGCTTTTCGACATTGAGGTGTTGTTATCATGTTTCACGTGACGAGTCTCGCTACCCCTTACCCGAGCTCAAGTGATCTCCTATTAATTTCTAGAAGAAGAAAACTGTGTGGCGCTGCGGAGGAAAGTTTAACATTGTGTTGTGTTTGGTTCCATATCGTAAGATCTGATGGCAAGGCACTGTACACCCAATTTCAAAACTCTATCCAGAGGCAAACTTATCTCAAGAATTCCTATCCCCTCTTTAAATTCAGTGGTCAGTATTTTATAGGCAATTTCTCCCTTCGCATCACAACAATCTCAAGGCACAGCAGCATTTATGTCATAGAACTCCCAATTTAGTAACACCTCAACTAATGACAACTAGTCTGACTTTAACTTCTATCAAACAATGATTTTCCTAAATACTTAAACCGTTGGGCCAACAGGAGCGGTACTGGAGGCAATATGGCATTGGTGAGCTTGAAGGATTAGCATAACTTTTGAACTGTTAGATGAGGCCTTACCTGTCCGAGGACCATAGCTCAATGGATACTCAATACCGCTATGGATAACTCCCTGTGCAACATCAGCAAATACTTCTGGAATGGTAACTGCAATTGGAGCAATTACCCAATTGTTCCAGACGACCATATCACCCTCTTCGACTCGAGGAACCAGTATATATTCGGTTTTGGCGATACGATCAAGCAATCCATTTAGCCAGACTCGAATTTCTTCCTCGTCTTCCACCGTCCTCTGAACTCCGTTTGGTGTCTCCTTGAGGAAGACCTTGCGTACAACCTCGGCCATGATTTGTAACGACTTTTCTCCTGTGACAGGATTAAGCCATACCATCGGGTATTTATGAACCTTATCCGATGTCCACTCGGGAAGCTCGTCGAGTGGTATTGTCTTACCACCAGAAGCTAATCCAAGCCCGCCAGAGCGGATCTTCCGAGAGCCTGACCAGGCGAAAGGATAGGGTGCAGGCTCCCAAAAGCTGTTGTCAACCATCATCTTTTCATTGTCCGTCAATAGGCTGTACAATTGAGCACCGCTGATAAAAGCCGTACATCCTGGTTGGCATTGCATCACTCTCTCAGTTCCTGCATCATCCCATCGAATTGTTAGGTCAGGGCCTTGAGGAAGTTTGACGCATCGAAATGTTGTTATGCGAGAAGGATGTGCTCCATAGATGATCCCATCGAAATGGAATATGTTGAATCGGGCCTGTCCATTCTCGAAATCCTCTGCAGAGAGAGGGTCATCGTGGTAGTCGACATGGCTCATAGCTTTGAGCGTGACATTCTCCAGTCCATAGTGATTTTCTCCTTGATATCCATTGCCAACAATTGTCACACCTCCAGAACCAGGAATAACATAGAAAGGATTCTTCTGAAACAGGAAGTTAGATTGCCATCAATTGAAGCTCGACGAGGTTGGATCTCACTCCTAGAGCTTCGCCAAGCTCTTTTGCCCCTTTACCCTTTCCACCAAAACCATGCTTTGGAGTAGCTTCGGGATCGAATCGTCTGACCAGCTCGAACTGTTTAGCTGGCTGAAGACCATGTTGGTCTTTTATGACGACAACGCTGTGTCTATACACTGCTTCTCGCAGTGCTTGGAAAGACTCTTCGTCCAAGTTGTTCAGATCTACGCCTGTGATAGTAGCTCCGAACTGTTATATCAGCAGTAGATCAAAATGATGGCTTGAAAGTCTTCATACATTTCTCCTTTTCTCCTCATTGGCAAAGGGAGTGACTACAATCTCGGCTTTCGTCTGATGAGGCATTTTCAAAGTGCACTCTCTTGAGATGGATATGGATTAGAGAAAAGAGTAAGATCAGTCTAACCAAGTTGTTATGTCAACTAAATTTTACCAGATTTCTTGGGGATAGACTGATAACGAGGCGCTCTCAACACAGCTCGGGCACGATATATCATGAATGAATTACATTATTCAACCAAGAATTCCCATCAAACCTGGAAGAATGGCTCTACTTGACCCCACCTTCCAATATACGACCAGGGTGAGATGATTTGCGGCGGATGCGGAGAGATAACGGTCTTATCAGTGTCCCATTTATGCAGCGAAAACGTAGCTAAACAAAATGAAGAGCTTTAGAACAACAACTTCAGTTGCCGAAATCACATACTTGAATTAATTTTGAAGCCTGTAGAAGATAGAACTCCTACGCAAGATAGGTATGTTGGTGGAGAGGGGTGGAAAAGGGAGCGAGAACAGGTATTTGCCTTCAACTGTGAGGACGAATGAAGCAATACAGTAAAGACAAGCAAAATAGATCCTCAGATGTTGCTGGATTCTCCAAAACGTTTGTTCAAGTTCGTCACAAGCTCAGAAAGTCTTGTCTTGTGGGAAAATGAGCAGGTGAGGTGTCTGGACAATGTACTGTACGCGCTAGCGAAGACGCGAGGTTTCGTGATGGGATCGCGTCCACCTTCCAGCCACTTCAATTGACCTTCCACAACCTCTTCGCAATCAGCCTCACAACAACTCCATTCAGTTTCTTGTCGACACGCTACAATTGAGCCTCACCTCCATCAACAGCAATAATGGTCCTCAAAAGAAAGCGCTCCGACTCGGACATGTCCTCGGCCAGCTCGCTCCTCTCCTCACCCCTCTCATCGAAAATCATGCCAATCGACCAGTTTCAATCATATCCAAATCGTATCCCGACACCTTCTCTCTTTCCATCACGGACGCGAAAGCGCCACCGCGACAACAGGCCCTCAGAGGCTGAAGTCCACCGTATGCTGCCCCTCTCCTTCGTGGCAGATGCTATGACATTAACATCATCTGCAGAACACACATTATCCCTCCTTTTCTCTGCTCAGCAATCTCCTCAACCAGAATTGCAACCACCATCTGCATTCCCATCACAAGAACCGATATCCTCACTGCCAACAACCAGTCAATCAAGACAACAATCGAGCCTGCATTCATTCTGGGCAATTCCATCAACACGACAATCATCTCCATCAAGCAATTCATCCACTTCCGCACCATATGCTCCAGCCCCAGCTTCATCTCTAAGTAACGTCTTCGAGGTGTCCAATTGTGAGGATTGCAATGCAGCATTAAACCCGACAGGGGACTCGGATGCAATGGATGTGGACATGATGATGGACATTGATATGAATGGTGGGAACCATGCGTGCACAAGCTGTGGCAAACAAGTCTGTCATAGTTGCGCAGTGAGCAATCTGGGTGCGGAGAGGAAATGTCTGAATTGCGCTGGGAGGAAACAAGTTTGGGTTGGAGGCCTGGGATGGATGGATCAGGAATAGGATGCACGGATTTCACAATTGTTGGAGTAATGGTTGAATTGGGATATGGAGTCTGGATGAAAGCGCAGGGCGTTGTCAGGAATCACTGGCATGGCTTTCACTGTCTATATGGATGAAAGACATAATACAAGTTTGATTTCCCAGCCTCAGGGCAAGTTTCGTTATCGTGCTAAATGATTGGGGACAGCGCTTCTTGAGGACGGCAATAGGTGCGGGCAGCAATAATTGCAGACAGCAGCAATCGAAGACAGCAATGATTAAGGGCAGTTCACGATTTGCCTTTTGAGAAGTTAGCACGGCGATGCAATGGCCCTCTCCATGCGCGAGGCTCTCACCGAGAAACCCAAGGCTTAGACCCCTGCCAGTGCAGGCTGAGCAACTTTTTGAACGCCACATAAGAAAGCTGTTCCCTTCGGTTTTTTCTTTCGATAATCTGGTTCCATTGTCTGTGTTTTCGAATAGCAAGGAAATATGGGGAATGCTCGACCACAACGTCGAGATCTTGAGTATGGGTATCCAACCATAGAGCAAGGCATCCAATCCGGCCAAGTGAGCAAATGCGACAGCCTCGAGATTTTACGTTATGGTTCAGAGTTCCGACATTCAAATGAAAGGCTCGATGGAACGTCGTTAAGCGCATGGCTTTCCAAGGTAGCCGTACCTCATATATTTTCAAAAGCGGCATACTCATAGTCTCAGACATTTCCCACAGCAGAAACCACCGCAGACGACTTTAGAGGGGGATTGAGACTCTTGTAAGTTACGCTCGATGATTTCATCATAGATTTTGATGGAATAGAGTGGGTGTGTGCAGATTAGAACCACTTTCAGGCAAACTTCTGTTGCCGTTCACGAAAGACGACTTTGAGTTCATCAGCCAGCGTTTGCAGCTCCCGGAGCAGTTCTCCCAGTCGATGCAAGCGCGGATACCATGCGCATACAAGTTTACCTCTCCAACCAACGTGGTAGGGAAGGCGTCAGAGCCTGTCATATGTCAGTGCTCTCATATTCGAGTATCGACAACCTACTCATATGTTGCACAGGCTATATCTTCAAATTCGGTATCCACCGACCCTCCTACTACCATCTCGTCATTAGCTACTGCCCCTCCACCAATATTACTCACGCTCTCTTACTCTCCAAAACATCGGACCACACATTCGAGTCCATCTTTCGCCGAATTGAGCTATTTAAACAGCACATAACCCACCCCTTCCTCCTCCCCGTCCTACTCTCAGAAATCTGTCTCGTCTCCTCCGAAAACCGCGTCCAACTATCCGACGACCGCCTCAACGGCCTCGAAGAACTAATGGGCCAACACGAATGGATCAACCGCCCCGTCGGAGACCCGTTAAAGCTCGACTTCGTAACCACCACCCGGGCACTAAACTTCACTTCCCGGAACCTGGGAGTTGAAAAGATGCGTGTTCAAGGACAATTACTGTGTCTCTCTAATCTACTGGAAGAAGTTGAGCTCTTACATAAGTCTTATCCCTGTTCCGAAGACACGTATACGTGGATGAAGGAAACGATAGCGAATCACAGGAACACGGCGAAGTATTTGTTGGTGAGGACCGACTACGAGGAGAAGAGAGTTCAGACGCAACTTGCTGTCGTGTATCAATTCATGCAACAAAAGGATTCGAAGGTCAATATTCAGCTGGCGGAAACTTCGGCTACGATAGCAAGGGAAAGTAAGAAGGATAGTAGTGCCATGAAGGCGATTGCTGTTTTGACGATGTGTTTCTTGCCGGGAACGTTTTTGGCTGTGAGTTGCTTCTCATTGTCTTATGTATGTTTGGTCGTTGGCTGGGAAAATGAGGTGAGAGGAAGACGCTGATGACTTTTCGTGTAGACTATATTCGCGATGCCGCTTTTCAATTGGGATAGCAATGATGGGCCGGGGATTAAGGGTGGATTTAGGTTGTATTGGGCTATTGCAATTCCACTTACGGTCGGCGTGCTTTTAATATGGATTATTAGCATGACTTTGCCGTGGAATAAGTGGATTGATGGATTGCTGAGAAGGAAACGGCTGAGGAGCCAGAGTAATGAGTCTGGGGAAATGACGGGGTTGAAGAATGATTAGGTAGAGGTATGGCATGATTTTAAACGGGAGTTCAAACCTGGCTACGGTATCACTTGCTAATGAACTTCAGAGGTGTTTGATAAAATCATGTATTGAAAGCTTTGCAAATATCCAGTGAGAGTGACAGCTCAACATAAACCTCGTTCCTACCCAAGACCAAAGCACGCCCCGTCAGAAGCTCCATATAAAGATCCTTCAAAGCCAGCACCGCCACCAAATCAAATGATCCTGAGTATCAAGCCCTACTGCCAACATCGCCACAGATATGACTTCGCAGGCCAACAGCCCCACCAGCATTAACATCCATCGCTGTTATCCCATCTCACAATAACGTTATAATTATCCGTATCAAACTCCTGCCCACACACCGACCAATCCCACGTATTGCCGCCCGGTCTATGGTAATTGCAGCTATTGATGATATCCTGAGCATAGCTCGCGATATAAGGACAAGTTGGCGTGATTCCATAATCATTCTTCATCATCACAGTCAGTATCCGTATTTTCTCCACGACGAAGGTGTGTTTACATCGTTGCATAGATAGATGGCAGCGCGATACGAGCAGCTGACTCGAACACAGCTGTTGGCTCCAACGCCGCAGAGGGCTTGGACTTGGTTTAGGTAGCGGATGCCGGTGTTGATTGGTGCTGTTTCGGCACGACCCCAGTCTTGGACTGGATAGCAGAGGGGTGGTTGCATCTGTTCGGAATCAACGAGTCAGCAAAAAGACAAAGTGTTGAATGTAGGTATCAAGAGGTGCTTAAACTTACCTTGCTGCGTTTTCCCAGATGCCGAATATCTAAGGTTTGGTTCGAGATAGCCGTATCAGGGTCGAAGTCTGGGTAGATGGCCTTCATCTGAGCGTGAATCTCCTGCTTAAAGTCAGACTTTGGTGAATGAGGCTACATGTCTTGGTATCTGGACCTGAATAGAACCGTTGAGTTGGACTTTATAATCGCCAATGCTGCCTTCGAAGGTCATCTTGCTGATAGTCATGTCGCCCATGCTACGTGGAGGAATGCTGCCGTTTGGAAGATAGGCAGCCAGAGTCTGAAGGAAACAGGATTAGCTGTCGGTCTGGAAGAAGTGTTTGTGAATGTGGTTACCATGTTAGAGAGGAAGCCGAAGAGGCTAAGGATGCTGATGAGGACGTTCATGGTTACGAATATTGCGGAATAGTGGCTCGTTCACAAAGGTATTAAAGTTTGATTAGTTATTGGGTGATTATGGCATTGAATTGGATCCAGGCAAGTTCGCAGGAAGAGGTAAATTGTGGGAGAGGCTGGTCGGGTTGCCAAATAGAAAGTTGAGCGGGCAGTAATCGAGGACCAGCATGAGCTGACTTTCGAGTTGTCTTTAATATATCAGGTTTGAACATCAAAGGAGTCATGGCTTATTTTCAGGAAAGAGAGGAGGAGTCATCAACGAATATCGAGGCTTTGAATTAAATTCAACAATAGCTCACCCGACATGACATGCCTGCCGCACCAGGAAAGAATGAATTTGAATAGACAAGGGTAATATCAAGAGCCAGTATCAGGAATCTTCATGGCATTCAATTCAACCACGTCACGATTTGAACAATTCCGAAGCCAGATTATGAGTGTATGCTTTGGCATTGAATGATCTCGATGCTTATATGCTACCCCAAGTCTCCCACCATACCACCAGACCAAGAAGCCATTCAAAATCAGAATCCAAGAGAGGACCAATACCAAAGAAACCATAACCCAAGATGAATCAACGCACCACGCAAATGCCAGCCAAAAGAAACATCCCGATGCTCACAGCAAGGAGAAGGCCAGCGTAACCAAGACCCAACTAGCAAGAGTCCTCACGGACGATGATGTTGTAGCCATCGGTATCGAACTCCTGTCCACAGACATAAGCGTTTCCTTGATCGTCATAGAAAACGCAGTCGTTGATGATGTCGGTAGCATAGGAGGCCATGTAAGCACAGTTGGGGGTGATGCCATAGGCGTTGTCGTTGCAGAGGTAGATAGCGGCGTTGTACGAGCAGGAGATACGAACGCCTGAAGCGCCAAAACGTTAGCTGGTATTCGATGAATTTTCTGGAAGCTTTTTTTGGAGCGACTCACAGGTGGTACCAGGGACACCGCAGAGACCATCGAAGTTGTCGAGGTAGTTGATACCGTCTTGAATGGTGGCGGCATTGCAGAAGGACCAATCTTGACCAGCAACGGGCCAGCAGAGGACCGGTGGAGACTGTGCAACGAGTCAGTATGTCTGTCAATGAGACATATTGAAGAGTCATTTACCTTGTTGCGAGCGAACAAGTTGACAGCAGCATCACGGCTAGCAAACTTGGCGGCGACGAGGGCATCGGGGTTGAAGCCAGGGAACTTGGCAGTCATCTGGGTGTTGATCTCCTATTCATTGTTAGATGATCAGGAAATCCAACGGGTTTGATATTCATTACCTGGGCAGAGCCATTGAGTTGGACTTGATGACCATCAATGGTACCCTTGAAGGTCATGATACCAGTTGGATAGTTCTTGTAGCCACAGCTGGGGAGCTCGGCAGTGCCTGGGATGGCAGAAGCAATGGCCTGTGAATTATATTAGCTCTGCGCCTGCGCGAGAGGGGAAAGTGGTTTGCGCGTACAAGGGAGGCAAGACCAGCAAGGGTCAAGAGGGAAGTGGTGAACTTCATGTTTGCGATTGGGTTTTGATTGAGGTAATTGAGAAGGGTTGTTGTTGGGTGCTCGAAGTATGATCAAAGGTCAAGAAAGTCGAAGTATTGTAAAAGGTGGAGGTCGAAGTTGTGTTTATGGTGGAGAAAGAAAGTGGTCTGAGTTGAGAAGTGGGCTATTTTATAGACCTCTCAAGCTAACAATGGCACTAGTCCGCTCTCAAAGGTTTGTCAAGTTTGTTCACCTGTATCATGTGCTTGGTTGCTCCTTTAACGAGGCCTTGTAGGAGGAAGGCTACGGAGGGGTCACGCTAACACCTTCTTCTCTTCCTGTTCACTCCTATACTTGATACTTGTTCACTACTAACAAGAGACTGATCTATTTATATTCAAGAAAAGAGCCCAATTAGCCATATATCAGGTTCAAGAGGTAATCTGAATGAGTTCAAAGCTCTCGTACACCCAAGTGCTATTGTCAAGTTCGATCAGTATCTCTCACAACTACCCGACCCCGCTCTTTTGCGTAGCTCTTCTTTTTCAACATCATCAATCTGCTACTCAGTAACACACATTCGCCTTTTGATTTTCTTCAAGGAATTCCTCTAATTGTTTATTGTGTAAGTGATTGAACCTTTCCAAGATTCCAAAAACAACTTCTCAAGAGCGACCACTACATCACCAGTTATGCACTCGAAACAGTTTAGTAAGACTCAAAAGGCTTCGAACTCAAGATCAAAACACTAATTGCAAAGCACAGGGAAGCGCCTCTCGTTCAAAGCTAACCAAAACAAAGCTCAACACCGCTTACCTTCGATGTTCTCCTCTTCTCGAACTCAAATCATATCCATCCCTGGCCTCTCTTTGTCCAAGAATTCTTGATCCTAAAGCATTTATTGCCAATATCCAAGTCGTCATTTTCATAGCTTCGAGGCTGTCGCAAAATGCGCAAAATGCGCTATATGCGGGATCTGCGCAATGTGCGCGATCTGCGCGGTTCGCGGGATATGCGCCATAGCGAGTCGTGCTCTCTTCCTCCAAATCGAACCATACCCATCATCGCCACATCTCCTACACGAGTAAATACAATGGAAAGAAGGTCAAGCAGTTCAGCTGCGTGTATCATTGGAGGAACACACAAAGGCTCGGTCTTGGCAGCTTTCAGTAGCATAACTCCGAGTTGGAGCAGCACCGATGCCGGCTATGCTCTTTACATTCGTCCTTCGATTGAATATGCAGATACTGGGTGGAGGACAGCATATCTGACAGGTATTGGACTCTGTTTCAAGACACAAGTCTTGGAGGGTTAAGAGAATTACAAGTCGTAGTGGACAGTCCTCATTGTTGAAATGAAATTCACAATCATTCTGGCTTAAATAACAACGGCCCAAGTTTCAGCATATCTGGTGCTACTCTGTAGTATTCTCCAGTTCTTCGAAGGGCATTATGCTTTGTAGATATTTCGGGTAGCCGAAGGATAATATTTCTAGATTTGGGATATAGCACATTTCACTGACATGAAGGGCCTCTTCAGCACCATAAGTACTAAACATGATTCAGACATTCCTATCCTCCAAACGATTCGTGCAAACTCTTCTTCGGATGAAACTTTGCTCAAGATAAGCATGATGAAGCTTAGGAGCATTCTGACCTCCTTTTTAGACACCATAGTGACTGACAAGGCGGGTAAGACACTTGCTCCAGAAGTCTGGGATATTCTGTCTGCAACTTAATGTACCCTACAGCTACATGTGCTGAAATTACAAAAGGAAACTCTTCTTGGTGAGGCCAGAGTCTCCATAACCGTTTCTCCGTCAGATTCTCGCTTCTTCTCTTCATTCGCACGAGTTCATTATGATGAAACTTAAACGCCTGTCTATATCTTCACTCCCGTCGAGCTTTAACCGCCGTGCTTTGGCAAGCTGCAAGGGTTAGTCTTCCGACAGGCACCCGGATAGAGCTGAGAGTTCTTAGTGAAGCTATCACGGAGAGGCAAATCTGGGATCGATCTGGCTAGTCACTTGCAAAACAATAGAAGACATGAAGTCCCCCCTCTAAGTCCCATCGACACCAGAGATATTCTAGGCATAACAGTTATGCAATCATCAAACAATGTGGTGTAATGTAGAGTAGATTTTCACTTTACAAAGGACTGACAATCTGGTCGACAGGGTCTTTTTTGGGGGTATGAACAATGAATCCGATTCAATTAGTATTGTTACTGTAGTGAAAAGTAGCTATTCTTGTTTCTATGAGTACTTAGAAACTGACAGACATTCTGCTCTACCTACCTAGGTAGGTAGGTAACTTCTCAAATAAAGTTTCACGTGACTTCTAACTTGCCTTGAGTCCCGAGGTCTTGGGTGACGAGAAGACTCAGCATTATGATCTAGTATTCAAGATTCATTGCTAAGAATATCATACTGTTGAGGTTGAACTTCATTGAATATAACAAGAGCACAAGATTTGTTCACTCATTGACTCAAACTGTTGAAGTGAATGATGACTTATCTTCAGGTAAAGGAGCGTCCAAGTCCTGATATTGGGGTATAAATACCACTCTTCTCTCTGACTCTGACCACAATTAGAGCATGGTAAATATCAAGAGAGTCGGAGGCAACGTATCGGGACCAGAAGCCCGGCTCTCCTAGCTAGTCGACGAGTGTTCTTGCTACAAGTTCCAATCCTGCCTTTTGGTACGAGCCTATGTTTATGCCTTATTGTATCAACTAATGTTCTATTGTCACATCCCGAAAGACAACACTTAGAAAGTTGACAACCGCCGATGAGTTGACAACAGACCTTCGACAATTAAACATTTTCGCAACCAAGACCACCCGCAACGACACCACACGGGCTGCAATAGCACCAAACCAAGCGTAGAGCCTGGAGCGAGACGAAACAGGCTCACAAATCTATTGTGGCATACTTGGAGGATAGTCGGGATTTTGTAGGTAATGATGCAGAAGAGAAGAGAAGACAGTGTTTATATAGGCCGAGATTTGAAGTGCTTGAGTGTGTGCGTGGGATGGGGAAAGTCACAATTTCTGCCGCTTTGTCCGTTTCGATGGAGAGAATGCCAAACATGAATGTAGGTTATATGCCAGCAAGTGCAGCAGCAGATGTGGAAGCATGCTCGGTAGAACCGTTGTAGTTGTATTCGTGTTGATACAAGGAGTAGTAGTTTTGAAAAGCTGTAATAACACCATCATGTTGATCCTTACCATTATTTCGAGAGATACGCTTGTTAGCTCGTCTCGTTTCATTATTAACTCATTTAAAGTCTCTTTTGCGCTTTGAGTTAGCAACGCCGTCGTTTCCACGCATAGCATTTGCAACCGTCTATGTTAACTATTATCGTAGGTATGAATAGCTCGTATTCCTTCTTTTCAAAGAAAGAGTAAAAATTAATGGTATATGCAGCCTTGTCTACAAGGATGCTTAAAAGACTACACAACCCGACCTCTTCGCCCCTACCAGAGACCTTGTTCGCCATGCAGCCTATGAGGTCAACTTCCACGTCTGTAAGACTCCTCTAACTCCATCCAGTGGCCTCGATATCGTGCCGAAGCTGGTTTCAATCTAGCTGTCACCCTTGTCGAGGAGACTGAGCCCTCGACGATGCTATTTCGGATGCCATCTACCTAGTCTGTTAGACGCTACTTTTTATACTTCAGATCTCGGCATTGCGGACGAAATTTGAGGACAATTTTGATTGGGCTGTTAAAACGGTTCTTTTGGGCAGCAGTCCACAGTCTGCTCTCGTCCCCGCATCAGGAGAAAAAGCTTCCCCGCCATCAAAGGCCAGTATCATGCAGCGGTGGGGAGACTTCTGCAAACCACCGAATAAAGGACAGGAGGATATAACAAACGATGGCTCATCCCGTCGTTATTCCCGTTGCCCACGTGTCAAAGCTCTTCATTATCCGAAGTACTTGTTCCTGGCTAGCCTGGATCTCTTTTATCTAGAGTGCAGAATACTATATAAAAACCTGTTAATAATGTAGGTTTCGTCCAACATCAGGGAGACACGTCAAGGAAGCTGGATATCAGATTCTTGTTGGGAGTAGGTTTGTGCCTGGTTTGGAGTGAGGAGATAATTTCATGAGACAATTGATAGAGCACTCATACGAAAACCTCATACTGTTTGAGTCTGTCTCAACTATCGCATGTGAAGAGCAGACCTATGACTCTTGCCAATTAGATTCTCATTGTCATATCCATCAATGCCCGAGGATGACAACAGCTATTGTGCTTCGGCTGAAGCAATTCTTTGATAAGTAGCGAGACTATGATCCGAACCAAATATCTGAGGATCGAGCCAGGCAGATATGCTTCTGTATAGGAGTTCCATTGCATGATGGGTTTTGTTCGTTTAATGGACGAGAGATGAGGGTTCATATAGGGAAATTAGGAGAGGATGAGTCGTTCTCGCTCAAGAGGTGGAGTGTGTTTGTTGTGAATTTAGTTGTTCTGTCAAAGACGGAGCTGCACTTGGTTTTCATGACTTCGTGCTTATGACATCGCCCCTACGGCCTCATCTTGTCTCTGTGACATACTCCTTATGAAATAGCTTCTATGATATCGTCATTTCTCCATAAGTCGTTTCTGAGACATCGCCTCTATGGAATCCTCCCTATGACCTCGTCCCTTCTCTGTGACTCGTCTCTGCAATATCCTCTCTATGACGTCGTCTGTGTGATGTCGCCCTGTTTCCATGACATTGTCTCTATGAACATTGAGGCGATGTCATAGGGACGGTGTCACAGAGACGAGACGAGGCATAAGTCATGCCTATAAATACCTCTTATCCTCTGAGAAACTCTTCATTCAAAACGGACTAAAAAGATATCTCGGTCCATGGGTGATGGTAACGAAGACATCTTAGTACGGCCATTGAGGAAATAATGTGAAAGTAAGCAAGAGATAAGAAAAGTAGAATACAAATCAATGCGCACTGATGAACGTACAGCAATACACGGCAATCAAATTGTGACGATAATCAGACAATAACAGTTGATGATCAGTGGCAGATGATTCAGAGCAATGTAGGGGACAGCATTGGGAGGCTTAGCAATCCTGGAGACGAGACCACTTTCTATGTCGCGAGAATTTGATACTGGAAAACTGACACACTAAACTGTCAGCTCGATATCAGAAGTTAGACATTTTGGGGTGCAAAAGTTGGATCTTGATCTCAGACAATGTGACTGGGGAAAGTGTATTCTTATTGAGAGCTAATAGTAGGAGCAAAAGTATTGGGTATGAGATCGAAGTGAATGAAAAGATGAAAGATCCTTCTATAACTATAAAGTCTCCTATCTGCAAACCAATTCTAAACTATCGACTTTTGGAAAGTATAAAGTCAGGTCTCGGTCCCGTGCATTTGCGCTGAGGAAAGTAATGCTTTATGAAGGGACATATGAACACAAAAAGTCTGTAATTTGAGGAGGGAGAATAACAAAATAGAGCTTAAAAGTTAGAGTGTGTGATGAAAAGGAATGTTTTGGCATCAAAAAGTACATCCTTGACTTGATTGAACTCAAACTTGAGCATCCGTCTGAGAACACATTCTAGAACGCTCTTAACATAGATAAACTCCCAAATCAACCAACATAAGACTCAACCAGACAGACACTGTACAGTCAAACAAGCACATCTCGAACCAACTTTGGCCCTTTCCTACATGCTGGACTCCAATCACGTGCTCCCCCTTTTTCTTCCCATCATCCCAACATCATCATCATCATCATCATCATCATCATCATCATCATCATCATCATCATCTCTCTCCAAGAGCAATGTCCCGCAAAAACATGACAACATCTCAGCCTCAAATACGACAAACACTGTACAAACCAACAACCATTACCCAAGCGCGCGTCCCCTCCTCTCCTCCCCACCACTCCCCTCCACCTTCCTATTCCACCCCACCTCACGTCCGTCCCGCCCTCTCTCCATCCACAAATCAAACTCATTAGATGCTCTATAACAATTCCCGCTATCTTCTTCAATCACTGGTCTCGCGCTGAACCCATCCCATCCCATCCCATCCCATCCCATCCAAAAAGGGGCTCATCTCGCTTCCATTTCCCTTGAACAACACATCAAATTCCCGAGAAACATTGGACCCCCATCAATTCCATCCATCAATCAATCAATAGACGGACGGACCAAAAAATTCCAGAACATTTCTAGAACATTATTATAGGAAACCAATACTTACTACCCCACTTAGATAGACGCGAAAGGAAATGAAATACGCGCTCACAGATCCATTTTCCCCCTCTCTCTGAAGTGAAAGGTAATTTACCATGCAATGTAATGCAATGCGAGATCCAGGAGGGAGAGAGAGAGAGAGAGAGCCTCAATTTGCCACCCACCTTCGCCATCTCAGCCCTAAACGCACCACACCTCACGCGTTCGATTCGTCGATTGCTGAGATGAGGACATGCGACTCACATATGTAGCTAGCTAGCTACATCTTTGCAGCAAACCATTGGAACGCGGTCTCGCCGCTCGCGGGCGGCTGTGGCTTGCTTGCTGGCCCACGGATCCGCCGTTCCGATTTTCACATGCCTGTGGCGTACGCTCCTGTGGCTCAAGCTGGTGGTGCATGCATGCATGCATGGATGTATGTTAACGCGAAGATTCGCGTTCTGCAGCTAGGTATTGTACAGTACTGCACTACTTATTCCCTAATAACAGGATATTTGGAAGCGGGGGGGCGTCTGTCTAAGGAACCAGGGCCCGGGGACAATTGAGGGTGTGGTGCATCGCAAAATGTCCATACCGGGTCATCACTCTCACCAACCCGAACAAAAGAAACAAAAAAGAAGCGCTTATGACGTGCCCTTTTTTATGTACATACGGTACAGTACAGTACATATGTATGTCTCACTCCAGCTCCTGCAACTCATCAATCAATCGCGAGAAATCGCCCCAAGCAAGAGAACACGATCAGGATCAGATCAACAAACCGTTTTATTCGTCATCTCATCACGTCAAGATAGCCCAGACAGCCAGCCCAGCCATCTCGTCACAGTCTGTGCTCAAGTTGCTCACTGACTGACCTTCTCTGAAAGGAAGGAATCGCGACCAGCGAAGCAGCGCTCGAACATTCGCGTAGGGCTAAATATTACTCCCTAGCTGAGTTGCGGAGAAGCAAGCACAGGCACTGTCAGTCAGCGAGCTCAAATCCATCCTCGGTTCCAGAGGAAACTGGGATGGGAAGGACCAGAAGGAAGAAAAATCAGCTCATTGGATCCTGTAGTTTCATCAATCGAAATGATTGATTCGCAGCACAGCAACAGTTACACGGCGTCCGTCGTAAATGTTTGATTTTCATTCAGAGGCGTTGACTTGCTACGGCGCCGTAACCTAACTTGCAGACAGACAAGCAGCGGAGATGAGCTCCTCGATCGTCGTCAATCTTACCTACCGTACTCTTTGGTTGAACCTAGCCCTACGGTACAGTACAGCTTTGACCTCCCCTTTTCCTTTCACGTCGTCTGTTTTGGGAATTTGGGTGTTTGTGCGTGCGTCGGGAGTTTTTTTTTGAGGGGAGGGGAGGGTTGTTTGCGTTTGTCTGAGCGTAGGTAGGTAGGTATGGGAGATGGAATTGGATATGATACCTCGAAATAGCCACGTGGAGAATAAAAAGATGGGAAGAAGAAAGAGCCTCAATATATGTGAGATGAAATGCCTATGCAAGTCCCACGTTCCCGAGCCTCAAGACATGATGGATGTGAGAAGGAAAATTTTTCTCAGGAACAAGACAGGCATCTTGCAGTGTTTTCTTCGGGTGCGGCTTTTCCGGGTGGAAGCAAGGGATGTTGAGGTTGGGATTGTGAGATGTGATGTGATGGGATAGGATGGCGCCATGTCAGTGTTGATATCGGAGTCTGTGTGTTGATATGGAAGGACGTTTATGTCTGTGTACTGTACATACATAAATGTATGTCTGTGTGTATGTGTGGATTTATACTTCCAGAAGGAAGGAAGGAAGGAAGGAAGGAAGGAAGGAAGGAAGATGTCTGTGCAAAGAATTATTATTAATTATTGTCAGTGCTCTGCTCTTTCTTTTCCAACAGGAATAGAGAACCTTGAGAATTAATTATATCGGTTTACTCTTCGTGTTCTGCACCCCTTTCACACAACTGCACTCCTTCGGCCAAACTCCAAACACCAACAAACCTATTTCCTGGTATCCAGCCATCCATCTAGCAAAACGCGGGGTCCGACCCCTACTTTCTGCTTCTCAACCTGGGGTACAGCATTTTCTCTCGAACCACCTTGCCATTGGTGTTAACCTTCCCTGATACCTAGCGTCTACCAAATTCCAGTGAGAACTGGAAACTGCACCTCTAGCCTGGACGCGGGGAGGATTTAGCCGTGGGCGGCAAATACCGAATAAAGCTCTGCTCTCTGTTCAAAAGATGTTGTGAAATGTGGGGAAGGTGTCATTGTGCAGGTCTTTTGCATAAGTATGGAAAAAAAAAAGATTCCGAGGCAGAAAAGAGAATGCTACTGTGATGCTTCTTGCATACATACATACATACATACATACATACATACAAAGCCGTGAGGAGAAGAATCTTCAAAATGTTCTTTTTGCCTCCGTTCCTAATCCGTGCCTCGGGGAGGAGCGAACGAACGAACGAACGAAAATCCTCATGGTTACCTAGGTAAGGAAGGATAGACTTCAGCTCAGCGATTGGATGCTGAGAACGCGTTGAAGTGAGGCTGATGAGCGAGCAAGCGAGCTGTTTTAGGGTGCTTTGACCCTTGATGATCTGGTGTGTGTGGCTAGTGATCTGGTTTAGGTAGTTAGTTTTTGAGATTTAAGTTTCGAGGGTGCCGAGGAGTGGGGTTTAGGAGAGGGGAATTTGATGTGTTTAGGAAGAAAGAAAGTGGAGGGGAGAAAGGTTTGATGTTGAAGGGATGATGGGACTAATGGGTGTGTTAGGAATTGAGTTTAAGGGTCCAGAGTTGAGGGTACAGTATCAAGCTTTTTTTTCTTTCTCGCATATGCAGCAGCTTTCTGTCCTCTTCTTTTCCTCCATTTTTATGTATAGAGTCTACACCTCCCATGACTCAAAAAAGAGGTGTGTGTCAAATTGCGGGGAGCATCTTCGAAAGAAAAGAAGTTGACGCAGCAAATTTTCCAATCCCGATCTTCTGGATGGTTGACTATTCTCCGGGTTCCGAGATTGTGGAGTTTTTGCTGGAGGGTATGAGATATGTTCTCCATACAGAGGGACTTTTCGGGCAGAGCCGCATGTACTTGAGGTGCATGATGTCCGTTTATGGATCTCATGCCAGAGAAAAGAGAAGAGAGAAGAGAATAAGAAAAGCAGCGAGTGGATATTGAGGCATTCTAGAAAAACTTCGTGGATCGTCGAAAAGAGCAATTCTCCTCGTGACAGCTAACTTCTCATGGGTATTTTCCGCCCCTCTCCTCCCTTCCTCTCCACTATCTCCACCCCTCCACCTCTTCTCATTTTCTTCAAATACAAACCTCGCGAGTGGACAGACAAGCTGTGATATCAATTGCGGTGAAGAAGAAGCAGAAGAAAAATTCTTCAGAAGAGGTGGAGGATAGCTAGTGAGGCCCGTACCGAGAAGAAAGCCGGCAGGCCGAGGAGTGAGACATTCTGACGGAAGGTTTGGAGAATGGGTACTGTACCTAGGTAATAGATGGACCCAGTCCGAGATATCCCAGGTGAGAGTGAAGCGTGATATGCGTTTGGGTTGGAAATGACCGAGAGTACCGTATTGTAAGAGGTTATTCTGAGCGTGCGGTAGGAGGAGAGGTGGTGTAGTTGAGGCTCATTAGGTATTTCCGGAACAGCTCGATTGGGGTTTTAATTGGTGTACGAAAGAAAGAAAGAAAGAAGTCTTTAATTCATCCGAACCCTTCCTCTCCTCCATCTCATCTCATACTTCCCACCACTCATCCACCGAACCCTAAAATCCAACTTCCCTGATCTTCTCATCCATCTCCTCTCCTCTCCTGCATGCTCCATCCATCTGCACTCTAACATCGCATCCATCCATCCATCCCTACTAATGCAGCAAGCAACAAGACCCCACCCCATCCCATCCCGTCCGTGCATGCGACGGCGGCTCTGCTAATAAACCCTCGTCTCTCGTCCTGTTCTTAGCACGCACGCGTCATCCAAGGTACAGTAGTCAGTCGCGTGTAGGTGGTGGTGGTGGTCGCGTTAATTG
Source organism: Mollisia scopiformis (assembly GCF_001500285.1). Classification (NCBI taxonomy): domain Eukaryota; kingdom Fungi; phylum Ascomycota; class Leotiomycetes; order Helotiales; family Mollisiaceae; genus Mollisia; species Mollisia scopiformis. Next base: position 523,552 of record NW_017263581.1, read on the forward strand.
AAATTTCCCTATCCGCTAGGTACCTATCCACTGGAGGCTGGTCGGAAGGTAGGTATATGCCAGTTTCTCTATTATGGATAGGATGGGATGGGATGTGACGGTAGACGGCTCGGGTGGAGATAGGATGAACTGGACCTTAACATATTCAATATCATAACGCTATCCAGAATAATGTTCAATTCATCGTTTCATTAATGGATGAAGAAGCGCGCGTCCAAATCTTTGCCATTTATTTAATAGAAGGGTGGAAATGGAGGTACGAAAAAGATGACGTAAAGCAAGGATGGATGGACTTATGCATCTGTATTTAGTGCGCGAGTGGGGATTCATTGAGGGGATCTATCCGTATTTTTGGGTGCGAGATGGAATTGTGATGTTATGCATGGTATGTTTCCCCTTTTCGGTTCTGGCACTGGACTTGGTGGAGAGCAAGAATGAAGTTTGTGTTGAAGTATGCCAGTACCCGATACCTCGGAACACAACGAACGAATTGAACGGTCTCGCCGAATATCACATCAAACGGATTCTCCTCCCTCTATCCGTGAAAGCGAGTCTCAAATCGCATCATCCCCTCACCTTCACTGGCCTCTAGATCTTCAGTCCAGGCCACTGTCACGACGACCTAGCTAGGCAAGCTCGAACGATAAAGATTAACCACTAACCTAACCACTAAACGCCAATCATTCTTACTTCCAGGGACCGAGATGGGGGTCTAAACTAAAAGAAGGATGGGAATTTCAAGATTTCGTGCCTTTGCAGCGAGCAGCAGCGAGATAACCAAGATTGGGTTGCAGATGCGGCGGCCTGTCTCGCTGATGCGTTGTACGATTCTGGGCCAGCGATTCGGGTGGCTGGTGATGATGGGTGACAAGGTGAGGAGGCGAGCTGATTGATTTGTGAATGAGATGCGGTATCTCGATTGAATTGAAGTAAGAAAATCTTGAATTGAATGAATACGATAATGGAGTGGCAGACGGAGGAGCACAGCAAAGAGAGTTTACTGTGCAGAAATAAAGGAGACGAATTTCCTAATCCAGATAATAATGAAGCTGTATTAATTCTCCGCGAGAACCCCCATTCCATTTCCGTCGCACCCTCGCACACGCACACGCACACGCACACGCACGCGAACTTATGTTTGAGAACTTTCTATTTTTTTTTCTGTGCATTTTGCATGAAGCAGATCTGGGTCCGCAGTCTGAACGCGAAATGCAGTAACTAGAGATAAATGCAAGACCTCATGTAAATTGCAAGACTGTTTATTGACTGACGCAGACGCGAGACGTAGAGTGCTTGCATAATAAATTGCTCCTCTGCTGCTGCTGCAGCTGCAGCATACAAGAAATGATGATGGATGACTTATTATTACTTACAGCACGAAAGCTATTGTTCCATGAAATCTCATAATGGCCCTGCAGCTGCATGGCACACCCGGGACCAATGAAGGCCGGGAGTCGCGAGATCAGATCCAAGGAACAGGACCTTGTTCCTGGGCTGCAGCTGCATGTATGTGTGTCTTGGTGAAAGTGTGTGCAGCAAGCAGTAGCAGCGCAGCCAGTGGGTTCGCGTTTTGGGGCTGGGAAGGCGAGCGTGAAGCGTGTTGTTTGGCGTGTCGGTCGGTCGGTTCGTCTTGAGTTGATGGAAAGGATCCATTCAGTGGTCGTGTCGAAACGCGACTTTTGGAGGAAGAGAGGATGATGCTTGTTTGTTTTGGGATGGGTGCTGCTTTGAAGGAGGGGAGGGAGTTGTGTATACATAAATGATGTGAATATGGAGTTGTGCTTCGATAGGTATGGAAATGTTATGAATCGAAAGGGAAGAGTCCTTGAAGCAGCATCCCTCGCTCAAGGTGAGGATGTTAGAGCGGCGTGGCTCAGCTCGCCTTCCCCCTTTCAAGCAGCGGCCCTCTTCGGGGCTCGTCTTAGATTGATGCACAGTGATCCATTGGCTTGGATCTGTTTGCTTGCTTGCTTTGTATGCTTTGAACACCAACCTTGAGCAGTGGAGTCGTTATTGACACTGCCTGATACAATCCGCCCAGATGGATACTCGCTGATACAGTACCTGCCGACTGAACATACTGCACTGGCACAGGCTTCTCGCCCGGTCTCTCACGGACTCTTCTCATTTTGCCTGCTCGGTGGTTCCTCTGTCCATCTTTCGAGTTGTCTCTTCGTAGGCTCGTAGCGAGAAACTCAGGCTGGTTCAGAAATGATCAATTCGGCATCCTGACTGGCCAGATGAGACTCGCGGGCTCTTGCTGCCCTTGTCCCCCCATACCCATAACCCGTACCCATATCCTTGACCTCGCTGCCGTCCCCGTCCTCTGCGGTCTCTCGTCTTTCATCCTCGTCGGTGCCACTATCCTCCTCCACCCACTCAATGGCGACCATTGTCTCTCGCCTTTTGGTGTCGTCTCCACTCCACAGCCAAGCCAAGGAATCAATGGCAGAGACCTGCGCCCGCCGCTCAGGACAGGGACCGGTCAGGCCAGGGCAGGCCTCTGATGATTGATAGCCTGCTAGCCTGTTGCTGCATTGCTCCTCTTGGGCTGGTCCGCTTGGTGTGCTTGGGTGCTTTGGAAACTCTGCTGCTCTTCTGCTATGCTCTGTTCTGCTTGGTCTTGGTCTTGGTCTTGGTGCAGCAGTGCAGCATCAGCTTGCTAGCGAGTCTTCGGGTGGTGGTGGTGGAGAACCCTCTGACCAGCGACCAGCTCTCCTCTCCATCCCAGTTCGCTGCCATAGGCTTCACTGGCTTCAACAGGCTTGATGACCTATTCCGGATTAGCCCAATGATCACCTCCGTTTCTACTTTCTGACCTCCCACCACCACTAACGGAACCTCCACCACACGCTTGCTTCACTCACCTCACCTCCTTCCACTCTCTCTGTCTCTCTTCCATCCTTTAACCTCCTCATTCCCTCCTCCTCTCTCCTCCCCCCTCATACCCTCGAATCTATCACCACCGAGGGAAAAGGAATCAGGAGGCCCATTCCCGACCGGAACATCAATTGATACCGTGACGTTGAAGGAGACGCAGAGTGAAATTGAACGGGTGATGCTCGACTGCACCATCGTTTTTCGCTCGCTCGCCTGTCCGTGACTATCACCTCCAGGAAAATTCAAGGGAAACACCACCACATTCACTCTTCCACCTCCGCCTCCGCATCAACCGTTTCCCTCAATCCTCCTTTGTTCGAACTCGCCATCTTCGAATCTCGTCGACGACAGACTTCGATTTTCTATCTGCCTCGAACATCCGAAACAATCCTTCGTGTCTGCAGAAGTAACCCCCCCTTTCACCACCACGCATAAACTCGCGTTGACAGCTCTGGAAGTTTCAATCAATTCACGATCATTTCACCGCCCCTCCTCGATCATCAATCTTCCTCTTGGACGTGAGTCTGCCGTGTCAAGGAGCTTCCTAGACGCAGCATCAACACAATCCAATTTTAAGATTACGATCCACCCGCAGAGACTAGAGATACTCGACATATAAAGGTAAGCATCCAGGCCTGCCAACCTTATTCTCTTTTGGTCTTGACCTTCGAATCCCCGGCCTCGTTCATAGGCTGACTGGTCGCCCTTACTTAGCATTTACATGCCAACGGTCGCGTATCAGGTGCCATTCTCCAGATTTCCCCTCGACGCCCACCACCCACCCACCACCAAACCTCACCCAATCCTCCTCGACATACGCAAGAGCCAAGGCCGGAGACGTTCACTCGTTCATCCCGCCTTCTCTCGCAGATTACAACACAATCCTCATACTTGGACAATCGGTGTCAGGCACTCAGGTTCAAGACAGTCAAGGGAGTATCTCCGTCGAGGCCTTCCAGTCTCTCGATTAGTCGGTACGTTCCCCAATTGATACCCACCAAAACGAACATTCCCACTCCACAACCTCCTTTTGACTTCTTCTGTTCCACCGTCGGCTGGTGCTGGTGGCTTGCATCCCTCGCTCCACTTAATCTCGAAAATCTCTGCTAATCTCACTTACATCAGATCTCCGATAAGTGACATTTGACTTAACTACCCAGGTCTTCGTCACCTTGGATACCACGGCTTCATCTCGATCGGCAGTTTATTCTTGCCCTCTGTCATTCATTTGATCTAATTCTCGACAAAACACGACACTCTCTCTAATCTTCTAATACCTCGACAAAGCCGAGATTTCTTCTGGGTACCATTCAGTACATTCCTTTCTTACAATCCAGTCAGTGTCTACCGAGCACTGTCGGTCGAAGCTCCTGGAGAACTTGACGTCCATTCTTTCTGATACTGAAATCCTCGAATCCTTTCGCCTTCATCATGGCTTATCACCATCAACCTTGTGAGAGCTTCTTCGTTGAAGATGCCTATCCACAACGAAGCAGCGCGCACGAATACGCAAAGATAGTTGGTCGTCGGAAACAAGAAGCCATGGCGAATGAATTGTCAAGACAGGCGTCCGAAGCTTACCTCGAGGACATCATCGGACATATGAAGCATATGGAGGTCATTAGCCTTGACCTTCACTTCAAGATACACTATGCTGACCTTCACTTAGAATGAAACCCTTCCTGACGTCGCCTCTATTGACATTCAGCAAGAGATTCAGTGGTTTATGAGACCGTACCTGATCGACTTCCTCATCGAAGCTCACGCTGCTTTTCAACTTCTCCCCGAGACGCTCTTCCTCGCCGTTAATCTCCTGGACCGATACTGCTCAAAGCGTGTCGTCTATAAGAGACACTACCAACTGGTTGGATGTGCTGCACTTCTAATCGCTGCCAAGTATGGTGACCGAAAGGAGAGAGTGCCAATGATTCGGGAGTTGAAATCAATGTGCTGTTCTCTCTATGATGAGGATATGTTCACGCAAATGGAATGGCACGTGTTGAATACGTTGGAGTGGATGATCGGACACCCCACCGTCGACAGCTTCCTACAGATTGCCTTCAATGATCGCCCGGCATACGAGGATCTCGAGGTCGAACATATGTCGTGGTACCTTTGCGAAATTGCCATGTACCACAAGGACTTTGTCTCGAGAAAGCCTTCCGTCATGGCTCGTGCCTCGTTGGCCTTGGCTCGAAATATCCTTGGCCGACCTGATCCCTTTGATGGCAAGGACTTTGAAGTTAGCGATGTTATCGTCAAGCTCTACAGCAAAGTCCGAACCCCATCCCAGGTCCTCTTCCGAAAGTATGCAACACCCCACATGTCACAAGTGGCCGGCATCCTCGAGCATACCGTTCAACAACAAGAAGCCATGAACAGAAGAGCCAGCCCACCAACGCCACCATGCGAGATCATGCAAAAGCCAATCAATACCGTCGACATGTACCCCAACACTCCACAAAAGCAGCCATACGGCAACGTGGTCAATGGCTACCCAACGCCACCCATCACTCCCGAGGGCGAGTATTTCGTCAACGAAAACGAGAAGTATCACCAAGCACCTCGATGTCCGATCACACCCACGCCATCTGGAAACAACCCATTTGTCCATCAACAAACGCAGTACCACACATATCACCAAGATATAAGCATGCATTGATTTGCATTGCCCCAACTGCTTTACTTCCGATGCATACCATATCTGCACCCGGAACCCTCTCCTATGTACCACAATTGTACTGATTGTGATTCGGATATTTCACATTTCCCGGAAACACGGCAAACCCAAAATCGTCCCCCCAAAAGAAATCCCATCTGTGTTGTTGTTGGCATCAGCGTTTTCCTTTTTTACTCGGCATTAGCGTTTGAAAGTTTTTTTCCCCTTTCCCTCAACACCCAGATCACAATTGTTCATCGTTTGTCTCTGTTTAGCGAATTGATTTTACTTTTCTTTTCTTTTTCTACCTTCTCGAATCGAAACCAAGCTTGGGGACGGGAAGGAAGGATCCTTTGATGAGCGAATACCATTCCTGCACAGCACATTCTTCTCGGATATGATGGTGGAAAAGCATGGAGTGGAGAGAGGAAGGGAAAAACAGGATATGGAATGGAATGGAATGCCTGCACGCACGGGAATAGGATAGATTGCTACTACTACACTACACCTCCATACTTCCTTCGTTGGAAATGGGTGGATGGATGTCGAAGGAAAGACGGGGATGATACCCGAGGGAGGGGTGGATAATTGAGGAATGGATGGTTGCATGCTGGCTGGCTGGTGGATGGCTAAGATACAAATCAAATAAGTAGTAATCCGAGGGCATGCAAAGAAATCATTTGTCCTGTCATCTTTCCTTTTGTTCATTTGTGTTCCAATGCCTTGTCAATGACCTCCCAGTGGAGCCTTTTTCTACATCTCGCTCAACCGATCCTTCTTCTCCATCTCACACGTGCCATTCACCTAAATCCGTGCACCACAACCCCGTAACGACCTTCCCTCTTCCTGCCCTCGTCCTGTGCTATACTCTTCCGTTCTCTCTGTACCCCGCAAACACCCGCAGTGTGCACTGTAACATCAAAAGATCTAGACCTCCCCCAACCAGACCCTTTCTCGTCCCATCCGTCCATCTCAAGCGAGAGAGTAGTACGGTAACACAGATGGCGAGGGAAAGATAGATGGGAGGGGGAAAGATCGTCGCTTGTCTGCTTGGTTGCTTGGCTGGGTGGTTGCGGAAGTTTGCCCAGCCAAGCGACGAGGGGGGAGGGGAGGAATGAGAGATGTAATTTCCTTGCCACGGGGACAGGTGATGTGGAGATTGGGAGAGGAATGTTTTGTTTGCAGTGTGGAGATTTGCTTGCTTGCTTGGTATTGTTCTCAAATTGGTTTACTAATTTTTGCAAGGGCTGGGAGAGTTGCATGCGCATGAGATCCTGTACGCGAAAACGAGAGGAGAGGTGAGGTGAGGTGAGATGTCTTTTTTATGATGCATGCGGCTTGCTTGGCGACGAAGAATGGTATCGAGTGTGATGTATATTTGTTCCTCGAGATTTTTGTTCATGATGTAAGGGAGTGTTACCATTGAGAGAGCAGCAAGTGAAGTTCTTCTTTTCATGTGTGGTTTTCGAGGAAATGGGTTTTGGGAAGAGACGAAAAGAGAAATTTCCTTTACGTGTGTGTCAATGAGAGGATAGATAGTAAGTGCTGCTTCGATCTCGAAAGTTGGGAATAAGTCCTGGGGTCATTTTCTCTTGGATCATTTGGAGTTATCGCATCCTATATCTTACACTCCTGACCATCTTACATATCCTCCCCTACGGCCCACTTCCAGCAGCCATCTGGCTACTCACCCGATTCATAAACTGCACATTACTCGGGTTACTAACAATAACCGTCTCATCCGGCTGCCCCCCCAAGAACGTAATTGTCGAACAATGGCTCATATTCGGATGATCCACATCCGTAATCAACCCATCCCGATGATTAAAGCTCGTCTTCGGATTCCCATACCGATCGAACGGCATCCCGGGCTCAATGGCATCCATCTCGATCGCCCACTTCTTTTGACCCGGCATGCGATGGCTGCCCAGGACATCGTTGCGATCCTCGCCTAGGAACATGTAATTCCGAGTTGGTGTGGAGGAGACGTAGCATGCGGTGAAGGGAACCATGCCTGATAAGCGAGCGGGGATTTCGATGCCTTGCTCGTCGTATTGTAGGTTGGTTAGGGAGTTCATGACGGGACAGAGGCCGCCGAGGTAGTGGTGCGAGAGTGGGTAGACGGCATCGAATGCGTTTACGAGCTGTTTTCCGTTCTCGTCGAGGACGCAGACGAATAATTCCCACTGTGAAAAGTCAATACACGGTCTGAACAGAGATTTGGGAGTCAAGGAGCTGAAAGAGCGGAACTGGTTCGTGGCTCTCGGGGAATACCCGAGCGGCTCCAACTGGGACTACTGCGAGAAAAGAGCAGATTTAAACGTACCATGCGAGTATATGAGGGTCCAGCTGCTGTTTGGACCATGGCCATGGATTGGGCGCCATAGTCTTGCGAGCTGATCCCGAGCGCGACGAGATCCTCGTTGTGTAAGGTAGGAAAGGTGGCACCAGAGTCCATCATGGAGCGGTAGCAGAGTCGAGGGCCATCTTGTTGGCAATCTACCTTCATAGGATCGACTGGGTCGCGAACGAAGGTGTCCTCTAAGTTGGATTGCATGTTTTGCGCTGTTTGTGCCATGCGGCGAACGAAACCGCTTCGTTTCCAGAATCCCTGATTCACGTAGTAGGCTCCGAGACCTGACCAGTTTTCGGTTCGTGGAAGTGTGGCGGTAGCTAGAGCTTTCGGTGTGCTGTCTGGATGCACTTTCAATGGGGGTTCGTACCACATCCATCCTTCGCCATGGATCGCGAAATATCGGTCCAATCGCTCGGTACGGTCACAGACGAAGTCGCCGTAGGTGGGAGCAGTGTCTACTACATGTCCTGCATATATGATGGTATAATAACCTTGATATCCGATAGCGCCGGACTTGTATGCTGCCATAGCGCACTTAATGTTTCTGGATTCTGGTTTGAACTTGGATGTGTCAAGTCCATATTGGAGGATTTGGAGTCGGGCCTTGATAGCAGATGCTGCTGGGTCCATGTCTCTGCCATTTGTTAGCATTGGCTTTGATAATGATTTCTTGCACATACCCGACTTGCAAGTTCGCCAAGAGCTTGTCATCGAGACATGCCCTTCTGGTTTTGGCGCCTTGTAATCTCTCCTCGACGATGGGCACCAAGTCTGGGACATTCTCTTGATGAGTTACGAGAATCTCTTCCCACAGTTTGACCTCTTTGTTTGCTCGACCTATTTTGGATAGACCAACTTCTTCTCTGGCACCGAATATGGCAGATGGGAAGACAGCGTTGCCGGGACACATGTCTGCGGGAACCTTTTGGGCATTTCGAGCCCTAAGTTTCTGCGAACGTTTGGCCTTTGGCGTAGCCGGAAAGGGGCCAACTGTTTCTCTCGTTTTTCCTGTGCTATGTCTAAGTGAAGTGTCGAGCAATTCTAACTCAGTACTGGTCAACCTTGCGGCAGCGCTTTTGAGTTTCTGTTTAGGGGCCGTGGATGACTTGAGAGACCCTTTTCGACCAGCTACTGGCTTGAGAATCTTGGTTGGCGAACTGGAACCATTTTTGCGGTTGTTTGGACGTGTTGGAGATGTTGGACTAGTGAGGGAGAGGTCATGCAGAGTGATGCTGAGCGGAGTGTACTTCCTGGTGCTGATGGCTCCTGTTTGAAGTCGTGTTGAGACCATGGCTACTGGCTCTAGCTGGAATCCAGTACTGAGAGTGGGAGGTAAGTAATGTTGTCAACCTTTTGCATGGACAACCGTTCGCTGACCGTATCGATCATCAGGAAATAAAACCCATACGAAGGGCCGCAGCGAGGTGCTGTAATTATAGACATTGCTACTATGGTTGACAGGAGCTGCTTTCGTGTTGTTGAGGTGGAGTTGATAAGGAAGCTCGGATGAAAGCAGAAAGATGGAAGTCACTCGAGCTGCTCCCACTGTGACTTCAAGATCACATGACACCAGCAAGTCAAGCCTCAGTGGATGCAGCAGATTATTCGCTACCTCCAGCCTTTCCCGTTGACGCGGCGAACACATAATGGATTTTCCGGATGCCAAGTGGCTGGAATCTGTTAATTGCATTCCATACTTGTTGATATTCCTTCGCGGTAAGGAATGCATCATCTGAGACAATCCCATATCCTGCGAACGTCGTTTTTCGCGCAAAGTACCATGCTATGAGAAGAACCAGAGTGAATCAAGCTACCACTTGCAGCTCTATCAACTGAAGGACGCATTCGGCACCAGTGGGATTCATGCGAATGTTGGTGGATGTATGAGGGAGTGAAGATTGGTTCTATTCACCATGAGTAACCCTGGGTATGATCAACAACCCTCTCTTCAAAACCTCTGTCAGTGTCATTTATTAACAGCTTCCACAGCCCTACAGGGCCACCAGCTTGGGATTTCAAAGGCCATCCACAACCACCAGTTGATGCCCGACTTGAGACCGCCGAGAACTTTCTTGCTGATGAGGATCCTGATCGATGTCTGGAGTTTGATAAAAAGATTGATGAAATCGAGGAACTTCTTGCCCAGATCGAAAAGGATAAACTGCCTCACGATGCAGAACGCCTTAATAATGTTAAGGTCATGGTCCAGGAGCACCGTGACTGGCAAAAAGGGGTCGATGATGGGTGGCGAGATACCACTTGTACCGACTTGCCTCCTAGAAATCCATATTCTACTCGGTTGCTCAACGAGGCCACCTCGACTATCATCGAGGATGAGAAGCTTGCCTTGGGGCTTATAGGTCAAATGAGAGAGGACGCTCCGCCATTCACAGTGGAGCGTGAGACTGACCACAACGCCTTTCTTGATGCAATGAAAAATGACTCAGTGATTGATCCGAACACCATTGACAAGGCGACAAATCTACTCTATACGGAAAGTCGAGCTTATAATTGGGCTATCAAGGATCCAGCTTTCATTCCGTTATGGATGCATCCTACGAAAGGGATTCAAAAGAAAGGCACTACAGCTGCTGACGACAAACCATGGTACAAAGTTCCCGAACTGCCACCCCATCGTCTCAGGATCCGACCTGAGCGAGGTACCCTGCCAGATTACCTGCTTGTGAGAGAAGAACGGATCAACGCTCTCCTCTCCAGCGCTCGTCGTGGTTCTACACGAGACATGGTAGAGCTTGAAGATCTTCTCAGCTACCACTTCCCAAACGAACTCAAGCGCTTGCACGAACAGTACACTTCTTTTCTAGCTAGTGCCCAAGTCACCTTGGATCCAGCTACGCAGCCTAATCGACCGCTCACCCCATTAGAGATTAGACAACAAACGGCAGTGAAAACCGCCTACGAAAATGCATTCATAGCTTGGGTCACCACATTCAACGACGATGGAGTATATCTGATCCCTAGAAAACCTCAGCATCAGACTGAGACCGAATTGCCTGGTGTGTTCTACGTTGATGATGGAGTACTTGACGATGATCGGACGGAAACTTTGTTAGCTGCTCAGAACCGCTTGAACGTTATCAGGGCCAATGATAATTGGCAGATCTTGGCCCCAGCCGAGGGAAGGCTGATGGAAAAGCTGGTCCGAGACGCCCAGCCTCAAAATGTTCAGGACGCGGAGAAGGCAAGAGATGATGTTTTGAGGAGTAACGGGGTTGAAGAATTGAATCAGTTGCCCCTCGCCGAGAGAACTCGATGGAACACCCTCGATGCTACGGCAGCAGGTCTGCGACAGGCTTGGTACGCGGCAGCAGTAACAGCCGGGTTGCAATTGGAGTTTCGGTATCTACGTCCTGGTGAAATCAAAGAGGCCGACCCTAGCATCATATATCTCCCTTGGTCTATGACGGCTATGCCAAACACAGACGAGCCACGATTGGGTTTACCAATGTCTGCAGAAGTCGACCGAACTCGGCTATTGATAAGTACCAAGTTAGCAAACAATTCGGGCGTCAATCTCACACTTGGAAGCAATGGCGATGTTGAAGGTCAGGATCTTCTGATGCAACTCGCATATCCCAGATTACGACGTCTCCTGCTGCCTTGGATAACGATCAGGAACAAGAGGGCAGCAGACCCACAGTCCTTGACCCAACTCGACAACGACACCTGGACAGCACTCAATGATGTCGTTACAACATTATGGGATGACTGGGTCCGCTCTCTGAAACCTGAAGTCTGGAACATCAAAATGATTCCAGCTCACAGACCAGAGTCACCAGACGTCTTGTACTGGCGCCCTACCACAATCACTGGGAATCCGGACGTAACCATGCGCCGACTCGAAAGAAACATCAACAGGTGGCTCAATTCACCGGTACCTCCAGGTCCATTTCGCGCTTGGGCAAACCAAATTAGACCTTCCTTCAACGATCTTCTTTATCCAGGGCTCCGTTTGGCGTATGATAAAATCACCAATCTAGATGCTCAAACCCAGGCTTTGGCTCAACCACAGAGGGATCAAAAAATAGCAAGCTTAACGGATGAAGCAAATCGGTTGTTTGCCACCTGGGTCTCAGGGCTACTGGGGCACAGGATATCTATCAAGCGACCGCAGCCGTTTTTGGACCCGGATGATGATCCTGGGATATTGTATTATCGAGGCGCCCTGGACGAAGCGAGAGCGACGAAGAGAGTACGAGACCGAATGGACTTGACGAAGACAGCTGTGGAATCACTCAAGGGACTGGGTGCCTTCAGCGCAGTTGCAGGGGTTGGTGACTTGATCCCGCCGTATATCAAGCACCTACAGTCCTGCGTCAAAGCCAACCCCACAGATCCTGTGGAACAAGCTGTCCTCACTTGGCATCTCGAATACATTCGGTCTGGGCCACTGATATACGAAGAGGGCGATGGAGCAGTAAACGCCCTCGATGTATGGCAAAGCCTAGCCTCGAACGAAGCGAACAATGCTAGCAATAGCAGCAATCAAAGCAGCCGACTCAGCTCTATTGATGGTAGTAATGGTAGTAATCGCAGCAATCGCAGTAACCTTAGCAGTAGTAGCGGGTGGTCATCATCTAGTGTTACCGGTAGCAGCGAACCTGAGGACGGGAATTTGAGCACAACAAACACCCGCAATAGAACCCAACCGTCATGCAATCGACTTCCAACGCCACCCGGCTCTTACACCTCGAATAGCTCATGGTCCTCCTCTGGGTCGATTACTTCAGACTATCGTCGCCGTGCTAGGCGGAGCAATTTTTATCCTGTCTGCGAAGTGCCCAACACGGCAAACGGTTTTTTCGTCCATCTTCCTACAGCGCAGCGCACTTCAGGCCCACATCCTACCTTGCAGGTTGATTTCGACCGGTTCAGGCGTCAAATCGCCTTTGCTGAACGTGAATTGAATGACCTTTTGGGGAAGCTCAGGCCACAATACGAGCTCCCCGTGGTGCCTGCGACTCCTCCAGTCAAAGCCCCAACTCCGGAAGTCACCGCGGACCGGGACAGATTAAATGGTCTTCTAAGGCAATTTTTACCACCTTACATCGTGAGACTAGGACGGCGAAATTCATGGTTCTTAGATTACGTGAATTCAATCCCAGATAATGGCACAGCGCTCCAGCGAAGCAGGAAACAGTCTGCACAGGAAGTGTTGTCAAGATGGCAGCGCGAGACCACAATGGAAGTGAACAAATGGCAACAAGAACTGATCATTAGTAGTAGGGGCGTATATATCAGTATATCGACGAACCGAGAGGATAACAATCTTGGAGATGTCCTAGAGTTTAACCCAACGTTAACGGGCACCGGCAACGACTTTAGGGTAACGGCACCGAGAAACCTCGATCCGACGAACAATCCGTTGTATTCAAGTGCTTTAACTCCACATGATCCAGATCCCGTTCCCACCCCCAATGTATTTGCAGTCGAACAGCCATTTAGGCAAGCATTTCTGCCTCGACTTAGGAACCGAATCAATGAATTGCTACAAATGCGGGCAACCAACACCCAGCTGAACAGAGAAGATGCCGAAGAATTGCTCGACAAAATGATTGGATTGATGCCCCAAAATCTATCCAAACTTGAGGCCGAACTATGGGCCGTCGAGGCGAGGGTCAGAAGGCCTCTCGTAGCAGGTGTAGCCCCGAGTGCTACTGACGTTGAAGATGCAGACCAATGGTATTTGCTCAACAACCGTTTTATTACTGCTTACGACCACTGGCTGGATTCCTTTCCACAAGCAGGCATCTTCATCCAACCCGACAAAAGCGCTGCGATCAATCAAGCGGCAGCGACACAAGCTCCTGTATTCATCGAGGACCCAGACTTCTGGAGGTACTGGACGCCAGCAGCTCATGGGAGCACTACACCCGTAGAGACGCTCTCTTTACGACGTGGTGCTCGCTCACGACAAATGCCACAGCATGTGAGTCGCTTATTGGCAACTCTTAATTCATATTTCGCGGGAACTAGGCCAGTTCCTGTGGGCGAGGACGTCAATCTGCTTCTGGCTCCACTATATCGTCACTATGGACAGCGTATTCGAGACAGAATTCACACCGCATTAGGCGTACAACCTAATGTTCCTCTGCTTCCGGAGCAGGATGTTGTCATAGAAACTACAGAAGCTATAGCCTTCAGTCTCTGGTTATTGGACATGAAAGTAGCGGCACGAAATCCTGGACGGCGCGTAAGGATCGTAGAGTACAGTCCCGGACGTTTTCACATGTACTTTGGACTCGCACTTCCGTCTCTCAACGGTCTTGCGTCTCCATATCCGAGAGGCTTCGAGCAGGAGACCCGTCGATTTGCGACCATTCTTTTCGACCGTGTCTGGCAGCAACCACAATTCCAAAATGAGCGAGTTGCGTTCCTTGAAGTCGCAGCACGTGTGCGTACTCATGCCCGTCTCAGGAGCAATGAGCTCAATAACCTCAAAGCAATTCTCACAACAGTGCTTTCATCGACGAGTTCATTGGCATATCAAAGTTTGGTCACGAGCTACATCAATGGTTCTGGAAATGCACGACAAATTGGCACGGCGGTGTTAGCTACTAACTTCATGCAATTACTGTACTGGAACTGGGCCCACATGTACGAGCATATAACCAAGCCTGCTACACAGCTGGCATTCCCCACCATCGATGCTCTGACGAACAGGCCACTATGTGGTCACCATCCACCTCGAGCTGTTCCCATTATTGCCAGTCCAACCGAGAGCGAAATCCGCTCCGTGGAGATAGAGATCAACAATCTTTTGACGAAAATGCGAAACAATCAGCTTTCAGCCCGCCAACAGCTGGAATTAGATTACCTATTGGAGGCATTGCTACCTCCTGCGCTAAAGACACTCAAGGTTCGTCTCGACAGACTTTGGGAAGATTATGTTCAGCTGCCTGGACTAAGCCCAAATGACACCTACCAATGTCATCTATATTACAAAGAATGGGCAGCAAAGTTCACCGAGTACAAACAGAGGATTCCTCGGAGTGGGATATTTCTTGACAAATGGTGGTACGTAGACACAGCCATAGAAGAAGTGTGCTCTCGTGCTCGCCAATGGCAGGAGGCAGAGCTAAAGGATGTCGTTCCGGGAGAGTATCCTACTACTAGCGTAACGCTCGAAGAAGATGCTGTCAGAAATTGGCATGATTTGTATTTGGACATGAGAGATTATGCGAATACATTTGACGAGGATCCGGCTCGGGAGGAGAGATTGCTCTTTCACGCACTCCCTGCCGATTTCAGTGCCGCGAAAGCGGAACTCGCACTCTTTAAGCAGAAAGCCCGTGATGCGCCGCCCGCCACCACCACCGTTGCTTTGCTCGACACTTCACAGGTTGTAGATGTGATGCGAAAGTTCCTTCAAGCGTGGACAGAATGGATGGTCAACTTGCCGGTAGAACCCAAATCTCGCAGTACTTTGAGCGATGCTGACTTGTGAAATCCAGGCGATACAACTAGCGACTCTGAGGCAACGCGTGAGAGACAACACGAGTGATATACCTATCCCGCCCGGGACTGATAACACTGTTGGTCCACGCGGACCCAGAAATAGAGGGGGCGTCAATTTCAGTTCCAAAGCAGAAAGAAGAGGAATCCAAAGAGCAGCAGTCGAGCTTGCTTTGAACATTCTCGCGTCAAATCAAGAACAGCATAGACCACTTGATATCTATAGGATTCTCGATTTGCCCAAAGAGTACACAGCCCCTGATGAAGGCGTTCCACTCTGTCTACCTTTGGATCCTTGGAATCGCCCAGTTGAACTGGACACCTTTGAGTACACAAAGAAACTCACCGCATTCCACCAAGCAAAAGATGAAGAGTACAGCCTCGCCCGCACTCGAGAACACAATGAGCACCCAAGCGAACTGCCAGTCCCTGCTAACCACAATGGCCCATTTGCCGGAGCAGATGATGGTGATGTTGAAGATGCCAAGAGGGAATGGCTACGAGAACTAGCCACAGTGTCTCTGCATTTACAGCACGCTAATTTGGACGCTCCACGGCCTCTGTTGCAAGAGATCCTGAATTGTTTGTTGAACGGGACAGCACAAGACTCGGCTCATCCACTGAATCGTGGCCCTCCACTGACGAGAAATGATGTGCTACTTCTTGCCGAAATAGCTGAGCCATCTTGGGACGAGCTTCGACAAGAATTCCCGACTCTCGTATCAAATACGCCGAATTACCAAGAACTCCTCAAGCGTCAGGAGGAGGCGAAGGAATTTGAAGCAGAGCTAGATACCATGGACTGGCAAAATCGAACTTGGTTACCAGCGCCAATGGCACTCGCTAATGCTGATCCTTTGGCACAGCCGATATATGATCCGTTGCTCGCTACTACACAGGGCTATACAATCACAGTAATTACTCAACACATCAATACAGCCCGAATCTCAAAAGCGATAACAGATGGCCTGAGTGTAGCGCCGTCTTTATATTCGGAAGAAACAGCAGTTACCCATTTGACTCAATTGCAAGTCTTACGTCGTATACAGTAAGTGGAGCACCCTGATGTTGATGCCAGTACTGAGTCACTGTAGCATGAATCAAGCCGTGAATAACCGCCGTTTTGAGCCTTTCGAAACGTTGGTTGCTAAGATACCTGTGAATGGACATCCAGAAAACAAATACATCACATCCAGAGCGGCTGTGCGCACTTCTGCTGGAGTGGTGTTTGACGCTGTCAAAAGCGAATACATCGTCCAGTATGATGCTTCGGGGAAGAAAGGCCCTCCGATTGTTCAACCTAACAAGTACGAACATCTGCGCTTCATTGCATATAGGATTGGCCGCGATACTCAAGCTGCACTCGAAACCAGGGCCGCGCCCACGATGACCGAGCATCAATTGTTGAACTACCAATGGTCCGCTATCTTCAACACCCAACAACGAATGTTCTTGGAACGCCCCAGACAAAATGCTGTGAGAGTTGAGGAGATGGCACTAGAGTTGAACAAGATTGACCCCCTACTCGCTGTAGAAAACAATATTCCTCTAATCCGGAGTCCTCCAAATCCTCCACGTATAGCTGAAACCCCAGCCGCAATGCTGCTCCAGATGCAAATGATCGAAGAACTGAGCAATTGCTGGGAACCTCGTTTCCCTCAAAAGGAGCGCTTGTGGGAGTTCAGCAATGAGAGGTGGGCACCGCAATTGAGGACCATACAAGGGCGGAAAGTCATGGCCAAGCGGAGACTCACTCGGTTCTTCGACGTGAGAAGATGGCCGCCAGGATGTCAGGACACGGTCACGAGGACTGCCATTAAAAATTCAGGCCCCGAAGTTCAGGAAAAGCCGAACCCTCAAGGGCTGCCAAAGGCGCCAAAGGTACCAAAGGGATCAAAGGGGCCCAAGGATCCAGAGGGTGAAAATGCCCCTGTACCTGTTTTGAAACCACCGACAGTCCAAGAACAACAGGTTGCAGCAACCAAGAAGCAAGCTAGGCATCTTATGGGACAACCGCCTCACTTTCCCTTTGGAGAAACTCCATATCAACAAGCGTATCAGAGCTTCCTTATGGAATGGGATCTTCGTGATGGTAGGTCACCTCTTCCTTCCCACTCTATAGCTGGCTAACATTTCCGCAGTTCCCGAGTTTCAAGTCCCTCCAACTCCTCGACCAGGTTTGTTTGGAAGAAACCCATCTCCAGAGCCAAAGGATCCATTTGCCCTCCCGAACGTCCCATCAGATTGGCAACCAGACAGCATCTCCATCGCAGAAAAACGTGCACAGCTCATCGAAGCAGCTAAACAGACTGCTGGCTTCCCTGACGCCAATGTCCTGGAATTCTATCACACGCCCGAGGAGATCGAGGCGATGAAAAAGCGCGATGCAATCCACCTCCGTAATGCCAAAATAAAGATCGCCCAAGACGCAATCACAGAAAGGGTCGGCAAGCAACGCTTCGAACAAGTAACTCCCGCAGAATACAACACCGCGTGTCTTGATCTCGGCATCGACAGGCAAACTGGCATGTTCATGACAACACTACCTCTACCGCCTAGAGCACGTACGCCTCCGCCTCCACTACGGGATGTTACACCGCAGAGAACACCAACGCCGCCAGCTGCACCATCACGGTCCCCGTCAAGCAGCACTTCACCGCCTCCAACTCCCAAGACGAGATGGCCAAATCTGGGAAGCCTGTTTGGTGCCACGCCTCCTCTTCCGCCGGCGCCTCCTGTGAGACCACCTTCGCCGCGCGGTGGTGCGGTTGGTGAAGCGGCGCGCAGGGCGGCAGAGAAGGTCGCGGATGATGCTGCGAAGGTGATTCGGGATGCAAAGGATAAGCAGGATGCTATTGAGGCGAAGAAGCAGGAGGATAGGGATAGGAAGAGGAGAGGGTTGCCTCCTACTAGGACGTCGCCGAGGAAGAAGAATAAGCCTTGAGGCAGAGGTGAGGAAGATTGTGTTTGAAGCCTTGGTGAGTTCGTTTGGATAGCGGATATTATTACATTCTTAGGTGATGGAATTTTTTGTCCGAGTAGTTAATTATTGTTAATTTGATGTTTTGTTTCGATTTAGTTTACATTTCCTCGTTGTGATATATATAAACTATTATTAGTTTAATTGATTATTGTTTTATCGAAGTTTGCTTAAAGCTGTATTAAATTAAAATGAATTGATATAGAAATGGTAAATATAAAGTAGCTTTGGGAATTTGAGAAGCTGTGCCACGTGGAAATCATGCGATAGCGCCAAGAGGAAGCCGCCGTCACACCAATGGGATGCTAATGGGAATAGTCTTATAAGGAGTTTTGGATTTGAGAGTTTAGATTTTACGAATTCAGAGAAGTCGGGTTATTCGCTATACTCATTCGTACCGCCATCGCTATTGTGCTTCACCCTATCTAATGAAACCTCACAATTGATATATGACATAGTTTTCAACCTTTACAAAAAAACCCGTGTCTCAGAACCTGGAATTCGAGGTTTCTGCACGCTGGCGATCAGCTGTCATCATGCATGTGTCGCCCGACCTAGCGGACTAACCTTACCTAGGTACTAAAGGACAGCCTCATCCTCCGATTAGGCCTAGCTCCATCAAACGGATGGTTGGGTGAGAAGCAACGTGCAAAAACATCAGTTTGCCGCCTCTATATATGTCATGTTCCCCCACAGCCTCTTTTCATATAGCACTTCTTAATCTGTATAACATTGCAGACACGGTCAAAGATTCAGATTTACGAACACCTTTTGAGTATGATGATCTTGGTACTCTACTTCCAAGTGCTTGGAGCGTCAAGTCCTCGGAAATAGTTTTCCCCCGATTGCCCAAAGCCCCGCGAGGGCTTGATGGGAAGTTCCCAAGATGACTCTTCCAAAACGAGGCGGGCGTCCGAAAATCCCTTGGGACGCATCAAGGAAACGAAAACTTGCTCGTCTTTATCTCATGACGAATTTGAGGATCGTTGATATTCAGCAAATGCTGAAATCGAATGGATTTACCCCAGGGTACGCTTGTCATGATTTTGTGCAGCTGTTTCTGTGCTGATGAGTCTTAGGAAAAGAAATGTGCATGAGCAATTGAGCCAACTCTTCCCCGATAGCGAACATAGGTGGAGACAATACAGACCCACTGGTACCGATCAAGGCATTCACCGGTTTGCACAATTGAAGACCTGGAGAGAGCATCAGAAGCGTAGACATGACAAACGAATCGCACGATCTCACGCTTCTGTCATGAAGCCAATACAGCCCATACAGTCAGATTATGTTTTGGAAGAAGTGAAGTCAGGAGTCCTATATGACCCCCTCCAACATTACAATCATCAGTCAACCGAAAATGATGCTTGCATCTTCCCTGGTTACAGCCAATGGTATTCGAGTAATGCAGCTTCCGCCGGAAATGACCCTCTTGCTGGAGACCTAGAAGGAAAGTGCTTCAGTAATAAAGAAGTAGACTTGTCCGACAATGTTGCACAGAAAGCGCACGTCAACATTGCGGATTTGAGTATTCCAGTTGCAATATGGGGCGAGATTGAGACCTTCAGCCAGAGCACGAATTCAATCGACGAAACGACGGTAGCACCTGAAGAGGCACTCGCACAGGAACTTCCGAAGACCGACAATACACCTGTTGTAAGCCGATCAAGCACGAGAGCTAGTCGTATGAGTGGTACCAGCAACCAAGGCATTGGGAATCGTGTGTCATCACGAGTGTCACGATCTCTTCGCCATGCCAACTCTCTTATGTCTGCAACGAACTCTTGGATCTCCGGTCTTACCCACATGTCTAGTACTTCTACCGGTAGACGCTCTACTCTGAGCCAATCTACTACTGGAAACGAGTTTGTGAATTGGGATGGGCTCGAGCATTCACCCTTCTCCGACGAGAGACTCCACTGTCCCGAAATCTCATTCCAAAAGCGACCATGTTGTCAGTATTTCGCGCAAATTCCAGCTCCAGGTATCGAATGTTCCACGTGCGGTACGAAAGAGGTACACTACCGCGCACGTTCTGAAGAGGATTACATTATTGCTTCCATGGACGTGGACAAATTTGGCAACACGCCGTTACATCACGCCGCGGCAGTTGGTAACTTGTCAGGCATAGTCCGGTTCCTGGAAACCTATGGTAAAGTTTCGAAAACACAATCCTTCTCGCGGAACACATCTGGAGAGACTTTCATGCACGTTCTTCGACTTAGCAAATCCGAAGATTTCGATAAATTCCTGGACCTTCTCAGACTTGTGGACTCCCATACATCAACCTTCTCTTTCTCGATGATTGATTATCATGGCAGAACAGTCACACGTGCGTTCCTGAGTTATGCTGCGGACTGGATGGTCGACGCAGACAAAGTATGCCAAGCTCAACATATTTTGGAGCCAAGGTAATTATCGCCTTTTGTTAGCGGCGATATCCCACTAATGGACTGTAGCGATCCTGAGATTCCGAGCTTTGTGCTCCGAAATATAGAAATGGGCAAAAAAGTCAGAGTTGGAGACCGTATTATGCCTGCAGACGCATACTCCGAGACGCCTTTTCTGGTAGCGCTGAGATCATGGACTGAACAGCTCCACTTTCGGATACTACTTCAAAAAGTTCGTAACGATTTCGATCTCCACGTGAGGGATTCCCATGGTCACACTCCTCTTGCAGTTGCAGCAAGTCTCGGCATCTACGATGGAGTAGACTACCTGTTGAAACGAGGTGCCAATCCTAATAGTAGGAGCTATAGGGGAACCAGTGTTGTTGCGCATGCCACCACTCACATGTGGAAAGCACAGAAGGATGGTCACACTGCGCTTTACGCCAAAATTCTGTCTTGTGTTGTCCTTTTGGTTGATCATGGAGCCACACCTCTCGCTACAGCTTACGACGACTTCTTTATTCGACGCGCACCAGCACCACCACCACGAGAATCAAAGAAGTCTATTCGAAATACCTTATTTGGATTATTTCTGTCCACCGGGTTCAAGAAAAGCATCGATAAAAGCAAGGCAAGCTCAAAAAAACACCGCCAACTTCCCCTCTTGGAGACAGTATCCGAAGCATCAGACGCTGTGAAATCAAGTCAAAGTGCTCAGAATTTCTGGGCAAAGCACTCTGATTCCCTTGAACCTTCCACAGATTTAGTATCGAAGCTGGGAGATATCATATGGGAGCGAGGTGGAATTACTAACGTCTCTCTACATACCGATCATACGAGCTCACGCGACGATAATGAGCAAGAACAATATCATTCGCCTTTCGACCTCCAGCAGCGTTCTTCTACGATTGCACCAGAACTTGAAGCTGCTGTTACCCTGGAACTGGACAGCTGGCGTGGCTATG
This sequence comes from Mollisia scopiformis, assembly GCF_001500285.1. Lineage (NCBI taxonomy): Eukaryota > Fungi > Ascomycota > Leotiomycetes > Helotiales > Mollisiaceae > Mollisia > Mollisia scopiformis. The sequence goes on from NW_017263581.1 coordinate 545,258, forward strand.
ATGAACAATTTGAAATTGGCTCTTGACTATGGAATCATCAGACCGATCTCGAAGATAAGAGGGGAAACCCACTTGACATTGGCAACATGAGAAGTCCTCCTCAATACAACGGCCACCCTGTCTCCTTTCAAGACCAGGACTTTGTTCAATTCTCTTGGGCAAAAGGAACTATAACCAGCTTCGACCAAATAATCAATGATCGAAAGCGACAGTGGTCGACAGGAGATTACTCTCCCCCAATAACACCAATCGATTTTGATGCCGCAGACTTCCCATTCGAGCCAGGGATATCTGCTACCGGCTTCGTTGGATTCAAATGCAAGTATGGAGACGGACGCGCCCCCACGGGAAGCGTCTACGTGGCCGGACATCTGGGATCCCGGTGGGTTCATTGAGGATAATATATATGATGCGGAGGAATGAGACGAATACTTTGCTATAATTTATCGATGATTGAGATTCATTTCCGAATGCTTGCGGGACTATTTTCCTTGTGTACCAGAAGGATTCGGATATATTTCATATACCTTGTTTTAAGATTCATCTTCCTTCTATCTTTCATTCGCGATGACTGGTTCTGTAACTGGCTGTAGAGAATTTCTGACTTGACGTATGCACTATTTTACAGCTCAAAATCTGGTTCCAAACCCAACTTTTGAGTTTCCACGGTTTTCTGAAACTGAAACCTGCGGATATCCGAGACCATGAGCTAAGTATAGTATATGGCAACAAGAATGTCTGACATGAAATGCATGTATATCTTCAAGAAAATACCGGGAATCCCGAAGTCAGAATATCAACCGCCGGATACCGCCTTGGCTGCCCCTCATTGCGAGCTAGTAGCGTGCATTGTAGGTCGTTCCTATTCCACTCATCAGAAGAATAATGTCTGACGATAACAGAGGATACACACCACTCTATAAGTCGCAAGATAATTCCTTCTAAAGCTGTATCCTGAAGTCCCCCTTTCAACTTAACGACTCTCTGCATAGCATTCACGTGATACCTCATACTCGTCGCTGAACCCATGTAGAACTGTGACCCAATCAGCTTCTGCTTTTACAAGGACTTGAAGCCTCATTACCTCGTCAGTAGTCAACATCAACATCATAGCAATAGCCTCAATGCTCAATGCCGTCGACATAGAAGCAATCTTCGTAGAAAGCGCTTCAATACACCTCGCCCGATACTTCAACGCAAGTTTACCAAGGTATTGCTTGCTCGTCACAACACTTAATGTTCGACACGCTCGAAGGAAGACGCCGGCAAGGATGCCAGTATCGGTGATTAGGAAGGAAACCCATTCTCTGGGCATACCACTTAGTTGTACTTCCGCAGACTCCGCGGAGCTGTAGATTGCTGAGACTTTGGCGGCGAAGGTTTGGAAGTCTGTGGTGTGTCAGTATGGGAGACAAGTGATAGTGTTGGGGTTAATCAGCGATAATAGGCTGCGAACCTTGGCTTATGGCACTGGATCTGTACAGAAGTAAGAAATGAAAATGCGAAAACTCGCTTGCATCCTCAATTTTACATGATGTAGAACAACAAAGTATGATCACTTTCGGGACCTGAACATTATGCCAGAGGGAAGAATACTTACAGTGGTCAAGAAGGAAGGATTCCATAGTGCTGATTCGTATTGCACAGCTGTTGAATGGATCGCCTCGTCCGCTTCCTAGATGCCCTACCAGGCCTGGCCCGGTGCGTGGAGATGTGAGGGCAGTCTCAGAAGTGGTGATCTCTGCGGAATCTTCTGCTCCAGAGTTCGTTGTTTCGACATCTTGAACAGTACAGAGCTGTTGATTCTCATCTGGCTCCTGGCCCTTTTGTGCCAATGCCCTCGGCTGACGCTTGACTATTTTGCTGCTTCTCCTCCTCGCATCCTCGTGCCAGCGATATGCAACATGTCGCCGGACTTGCTTCTGGAGCACTGCGTCTTTCCCTCTTGAAGGATGAGATACTATAACGAAGGCAAAAGGATCATTGTTATTATTCGAGGTATTGTCAGCAGGCAGAGTAGGTTCAGTACTTGAATGCATAAGTGTCATGATTAGTAAAGCTTCTCTTCCACGACGCGGAGAAAACAACTTGAAAAGAAATCTAGATGGAAGAAATGTGCGTAACGACGATTTTTTTGGTGGAAATATGACGTCGAAATGGGCAGGTAATAATATGCTGTTGAAAAGGATGCAGTAGAACACCGGCAGTGGACACGAATTGGTAGTGGATACTATGCCGTTACTAAGGCTTGGCTTCGGCTAAGGATAAAAAGGAAAGCAAACCCGAACCTAGCTTCGAAGGATCTATAGAGCCCCAAGTATGGAATTCGTGGAGAAAGATTCGCTTACTATTGAGGTTGAGATTCGACAAAAGGAGGGTATTGGCGGGGTTGTCGCATCAGCGCGAGGGAACGAGATAATGTGACTTGGACCCTAACTTTAGCGTGACCCACAATGTAGATAAATCTAGACCTTCCTTAGGGACTGTTCCTTGCAGGCAATCTTTCTCTTCAAGGAAACAATTGACACTGTCGTCGACTTCATACCTTGAGAATCAGGTGATCGCTATGTGTGCGAGCCTGAGGCAGAGTGTATATCTCGATATGGTGATTCTATACGTACTAAATAGAGTTTCGAATATATATTCCATCTAGTCGAAATTACCATCCGGTGCCAATTGTTGGTGAGAAGGAAAACGAATCACATGATAAGTGAGAGAGTCTCGGTACCCAGCGGAGTAGTGGAGCTCGACTTCTCCACCCAAGCAAAGAAGCCCACTCGCATCCCTCAGACCAAGAGAATATTTCGAATGCCCAGATATCTCACATCCACTCCTTCCATTGCTTCACCATGCATGACACCATGTACATAAGCCTCTCCCACCAATTTATACCTGTTCTCTCCCACTGGCCTTAGGATGAACGGCACTTGTGATCCGGCAATGATCCAGACTTCGTCGTCTATCGCGACAGAATCCGGAGCTAGTCCCAGGCCTCCTGGGCTGATGATAACGAGCTTTCTCATTTTCTGGCAGACCTTCTTGCGATACATGTAATCGGCCTCTAGGCCTATCTCCCAAGGTAGATTTTGGCCGTTGGCGAGTAGTTCTGTTGGAGTATTGGGGCCGAAGTCTTCGTCCTCGTTAAGAACAATCAGTTGGCTTGTCTGGGTTTCACGTGCTGCTGAATTGGCTTCTGCTAGTCGTTCTTGCTAATGGACGTGTTAGCTTAAGATTGTATGGGGAGGGGTTTCTCTGAGGCTTACAAGTGGTGTTATTTCACCAGGTAACAAGAGGCTTTCCCATGCGGCGTTATCCTCCATATAACTTTGCCAACGCTGAGTGAACTCATCCCCTGTCTTCGAGTTATGTATCAAATCTGCCGCGGTTTGAGATAGGCATCTACGGAAGGATATCCTCATAGCTTGACCACAGCTCTGTGGCGCGGGGTGCTGTTCTTTGGTGAAACGATCAGTGATCAAAGTCCGCCAGTAGAAGTCCAGACGACTTTGAGGCATATAGGTATCGACATCGACTGTCGTTGAGCCCTGTTGCAGCGGAGTGTTGGGCTGCTTAATCATCATCCCTTGGGGAAGAGCTGAGAGGAACTCGGCAATCGCTTTTATCCCCCCTTGCTCCAGATCACTGGACTTGGCAGTAGCAGTGATCCTGTTCAGCTTGTATCCTCGAACCTCAAGTACACCAGGCTCGGAAAATGCTGCAAGCATTGGTCCTAGTCCACGGTCGGCACAGAATGGTAACGGGGATTGCCTGCGGAAGGGAACGGGACGACACTCGGTGCTGAAATCAGGTACCCAGCTCGGAATTCCGTCCATCTTCCGTACAGAGTGATCTTCAACCATCGACAGTAAGCAAAGATGCGTGTCTGATGAAATCATGAACTCTGCCCACTGAATGTATACCTGTCGGGGTGAAAGCGAGTAATTAGGAGCTAACGACTGGGGGATGGGTACAGTTCCTCCATGTGAGATGCCTAAAAAAGCATAAATCTTGTCTCGTGGATCAGATGCCTCGGTCGAACGATAAAGCATAATAGTTTGACTTATGGGTAGGAAAGCCGCGTTCCGCTTGACAGTTTGGTCTAATAGAGATATTTCCTTAGACTCCTTGCGTTTCTGCCTCACATACTCGAGAAACATGAACATGTCAATGTCCCAAGCATTTACATCTTGGCTTTTATACAGTGAATAGGAGCTTGTCGTCGGCCATGAAGCACGTTGTAGGAGCTGGTGCTCTGTGAGTTCGTGACCACTGACAAGCAGGGGTTCCAGATCCTCAAGTTTGGACAAAATTTTCATGTCCGACAGGAGAAGAATCCACTTGCGGAGATGGGCGTCATTAAAGAGATGCAGGCCACAGATGAAGGTCGCTTTCACAGCAAGTCCTAATTCCTGAATTACCCATGCGCGTCGAAACCACGATCGGTTGAGAAATGCGAAAAGACGACTCCATATCTGAATGGATATATGCTCTGACAGGCCAAGAATCTCGTAGAAGCGTGGGTCATCGAGAGCCATTTCAGGAAGCAGCTCCAGTCCGATGTATTTCCCGTCCGCATTTCGAGTGGGCAGGCACAACGCAATGAGCATTTCAAGGAGAACAATTGACGAATCCGAGATAGGATCAGCACCTCCGAGCCATACTAGGACATGCAAACTTTGTGAGTAGATGCGACCCATAAGCTGAACTTGGCTCGACTTCTCAGAAACATCTGATTGATTTATGCAAAGCGCATCGATCCAGATGTATATACAATCTTCATGAACATTGTTATGTTCGGCGTATCTCGCAGCTGACTTGACGTATCGAAGGGATATTAAAGCAGTGTAAAGGTTTGTAGAAATTGTGACTTCCTCTCCATCGATCTCCATGGTATGACATTGACAATACCAATCTGACTGGGCGACAATTTCGTCTTCACTTGAATAGTATATCTTCGGATCTCCCCAGGTGTAGGAGAGCGCCGCATAAGCGGGATTGTCTGACAGGTCGACAGTGACCAGTGAGCACTTTAAGGGGCTGAATAAGTCTTTTTCACAGCTGTGGTTTGTACCAGGAAAAGTGTGGAGCTTGAGGAGTCGAATTGACGTTTCCGAAGGAAGCGTCTGATATGAACATGGCTTGATAGGGCACTTCCCGTGCCTGTGAGACTCGACGTTGGGCTTGAGGACCGGGACGTTGCAATGACATCCATCCATGTCCATGACGCCTACTGATTTTCCTCAAGTGTTGTTCCGTTGGGTGTAGTACTTGGTTAAGGCCTCCCTAAGGTTCGCCTTAATCCGAGCTCCAGCAGATGCGTATTGATTTGATCAATAGCATGATGCACATTGGGTGTAGTCGGCAGGAATGGTGCCGTGATGCGTGTAAGCTGCCAAGATGTCCACAGAGTCCAGACTGCGGAGTTGAAGCATCAAACCTCGACCTTGGGCTTTCCGCTGGATTTGGAGTCTACTGGATACTAGCTTAGTCCAGTATCTGACGTCTTTACATCAAATCTTTGCAGCTGTATGGTCAAATGGAAACCCATATGTGAGTTGAGGTGAAGTCTGAAAGTCCGAGACAAGGGGTGGAGCTAAGCCAACAACCGAATGCGGATCCGAGGCTTGCTGTTCGCGCTAACCTGCTTTCGTATTTAAATATCGCGGGCACTAACGTCAAGCACGAGGCCAAAGAATCAATCAACCAACCTCACTATGTTCTCGGATTTCCTCCACGACTCAATGTCCGGCGTGGCTTCAAGGTAAGATGAGTATCGACATTGTCATTCCTGTTGATATAAAGGTAGGTTTTCTTCCATGCTGACCGCTTGACTCTTTCTCCCTTTTGTATTTTTAATATCTGTCCCCAAACGGTCTACTCAATACCAGGAACGGCCATGCTTGGTACGCAGACTTTCTATATCGCCTAACACGCAGTCAATTTATCTCCAACAATGGTCAAGCTCAACCTCGTCAAATCTAGTAACGATGAACTCGTCAGCAAACCCCTCGTCGCTGTATTCGTCGGAGCTACTTCAGGCATTGGAGCATACACCGTCAGATGCCTAGCCAAAACTCACGGCAAGACTGGAAAAGGTCTGCGAGTCTATATCGTGGGACGGAACGCGAAAGCAGCAGAGTCAATCATCGCTGAGTGTCAGAAGTCATGTCCAGCTGGACAGTTTCTGTTCCAATCTGCCAACGACCTCGCGCTCATGAAAGAAGTTGACATTACCTGCAAGCAACTCATCAAGACGGAAGAGAAGGAAGCCAGTGCCAAGGGAGAAACACCTAGGATAGACATTCTGGTGATGTCACACGCGAATTTCAAGCCTTGGGATCCACGAAATGGTATGTGCTTTTCCATCTTGCAGAATGTACGAAATGTACTGACTTAATATGGCAGAAACAAGTGAAGGCCTTGACACATTCATGTCCCTCCTCTTCTACTCGCGAGCTCGCTTCACAACGAATCTCCTCCCGCTCCTCCTATCCTCTTCTCTCCCTGCACATGTCGTCTCAGTATTTGGCCCCGGCCGCGACGCTTCCTTCTTTCCTGACGACCTCTCCCTCCGCGACCCGAAGAACTATGGGTTCATGAGCTCCGGCTCACATGCCGCCTACCTCAAAACATTCTTCTTCGAATACCTTGCTGCCAAATACCCGGGCAAATTATCTTTGTGCCATTACTTCCCTGGCTTGGTGTTGCATGAGGGATTTGATTCGGGGCTTAATGACCCCAGCTTTCCTTGGTGGTTCAAAGCCTCCATCAAGTATTTAAAGCCGATCATGAAGCTCGCTCCTTCAACCGTGCCTTGTGAGGAGAGTGGTGAGAGGACATTGTTCAATGCTTCGAAGAGATTCCCTCCGAAGTCCGTTGATGGAAAAGCGAACATTGCGGCAGCGGGTGCTATCGGGGTTGCGGAAAGCTCGGATGGGGTCTTGGGAGGAGGGTCTTATAGGGTAAACTACAACGGTGAGCAGGTCGCTATTGGAAAGCAGTATAAGAAGATGAGAGAAGATGGATGGGCAGAGAAGTCTGTGCAGCATACTCTGAAATGTTTCGAGGATATCGAAGCGACGGGACACTTTTCTGGATAATCTACATGGAGCTGAGGTTTTGTAGAGCGTGGGAGTTCGAATTTGTTCCTATATCCTTATTTATTTGGGCTACCTAAGTAATAACAGTTTTCCGTTTCGTTATATTTGGTCTCGCTCTACTAATACTTCAAAATGTTATCCATACCAGTACGAAAATGGTCGAATCACAAGACTTGAAGTTGCAAGTTTGATGATTGCAGACCCATTCCACTCCCTCCACATCGGTCGTTGTAGCATTATTTGTCTGTAGCCTCCCTTGACAACAGTTCCCACACTTCCCCAGAATCTCAGCTTTGACAAACTGAAACGCAAAGACTAGGCTCGACCCGCCTCTAGCCTAGAGTTACCTGGGACTAGGATCTGGCATAGCCTACCTTCATATATCGGCCCCTGATTTAAGCGAGTAAATATTGAAAAGACTGTTTGCAAAAATTGGCTTTGGATTGCGACAATATGCCAAGGCAAGAGCTATGAAGCTCTGCACAAAAACGAATAACAGGTACCTCATGACCCATTTTCTTCAGAGCACGCCTTTCAGCAAGAGTACCTCTTCATAATTCCTTGTTGGTATACCACTAATATTGAGAATTTTTGCTTGAAAGTGTAATAGCAAGCATTGCACAAGCAAAAACAAGGAAATTTGTATAGCAATAAACTGCGTTCAAGTAGCACAAGATCTCATTCCTCTCTAGTAACAATGAAGCGATAGAGGGGCTTAAAAGCTCCAAGGGATCATAGGGTACAGCACATTTTGAGAAGGTCATCCCGCACTGTACCCCACTCTGACAAAGAAGTCCTCATCCCAGTACCACGACCTGGGAACAAAGGCTGACAATTGACACATGCTTCGAGTTGACGCCATTCGCGCCAGTTACCAGAAATCAATGGAGGAATAAGCACTCAGTCTCGTGCCGAGATTCTTCTTTGCTTCTTGCCATATTCCTTTTCGCTAAAGGTGTTCCCGGCGCCTCCTTTCGGGCTTGCATCCTCAAAACTCTATCGGAGACTAGGAGGATATACTCGCCATGCGATGACGAAAGATTTAAGAGAATTCGCTCTTAACTCTACGAAAGGTGGCCATGTTCTCAGTATTTTGATCTCTGTTGCAAATGCTTGTTGAACAGCTTCAAGGACCCGATCCCAGGGCTGGGCGTCGTGTAAGAACGTGGCAGGAGCACGTCATCCCCCATGAAATACATGTTATCGGCACAGCGTCCTGGAACCCCGAAAATGCTTTTATTCCATCTTCACCCTGCTACCGTACATAAAACGCGACTCTTCCTCTCGCTCGCTCGGCCCCTCTGCCTATACAGCTGGATATTGTGGACGACTGGTCACGTGAGAGGCATCCACATGTTTCTCCCACCGGGACACGACGCACAGCTCCAAGATGACGCTCTCGGCTGAGCAGCTGCACGTCTTGGCTATCGTCGAGCGCTCGGCTTCTGTGCTCTCTATTCTTGGGATTTTTACGATTATCGGCACGTTTTGCTTCTCGAGGCAGTTCCGGAATCCGATTCATAGGATTATTTTTATCAATGCGTTTTATAACCTCTTTGATGTTACGGCTACGACTATATCTCTCAGTGGTCCTCGGGCTGGGAACCATTCGGCGCTGTGCCAGTTTCAGGGGTTCTTGTTGCAAATGTATGTCCGACCTCGAATAAAATCTGCTGGCAAGTTGCGCTAACACGCTTAATAGGTTTCCGCTGGCAGATGTGCTTTGGACACTCGCTATGGCCTGTGATGTGTTCTTGATTGTATTCTATAAGTACGAGACGGAAGATCTGCGCAGGCTCGAGCTGAAATATGCTGTGGGAATAACAACTGTGGTCTTTATTCCTGCCTTGACCTTTCTCTTCATTCATACACCTGAAAAAGGGCCCATATACGGCAGTGTCACAGTAAGCATTCCTTCAATTCCAAGGCAAATAGTAACCTAACGTTCTTTCATAGCTTTGGTGTGCAATATCTCCCAAATGGGTACTCTTCCGAATAATCTTCTATTACGGACCAATATGGTGCGCAACCTCCCCGAGACTTCTCAAGCGCAACACTAATGTCTCACCATAGGTTGATAATCTTCATCACCTTCATACTCTACGGCCTCGTCGGGATAGAAATCATCAAGCAAAGACGAATGCTCGAATCCATCAGCAACGACTACCTCGACCTAGACACCATGGGATCCGCCGCCGACACTCTCCACTCTCCCGAAACCATCGACGCCGAAATGGCCATGGCAGCCAAAGAAGCCCGCGGATCTATCTCAATCACAAATTCCGTCCCGCATATGAGTCCATCCGACGCCATCGCCTTGCAAAATACACCCCGCAGCCGCAGCCGCTCGCCTGTCTCGTTCAGAAACTATATACTCATGCCGCTGATGTTTTTTGTTGTCTTATTAGCGATTTGGGTTGCGCCTACAACGAACCGGGTGGCGTCTTTGGTTAATCCTGGTTTTGTGTCGGATCCGTTGCTCCTTGCTGTTGGTGCAACGGGGTCTTTGCGTGGATTTTGGAATGGGGTTGTTTTTGTGACGCTGGGAGCGAAGGAGCGAAGGAGGAGGAATACGATGAAGAATTGGCGTGGGTGATGTTAGACCTAGAGTGTGGAATTAGTTTTGAAATTAATGTATTGAAGTGTAACTATACCGTTGGCTCTATATGTGACTTGTCTTCACAACTTGATTCTCACTCACTATTTTGAGTTGCAGAATGAGAAAGGTAACAGGGAGGGTTCGGCTTGTGGACGTCCAATTCGCGGCTGAAGGAGCAACCTATTCAGGGTAGCGAACAAGTTATCTTTTCCCCCTAAAATCACTTAGTCTGGTAGCTTCAGTAGAGCTGCAATGCCTCTCGACCTCTAAGACTTGAGATAACCGCTCTTGTATGGCTTGCACCTTGTTTTAAGTAAGGTTACATCCGTTAGCAGACGTAATCACATTCAACCGAAAACAAGGGAACACACCATTATTACACGCCAATACTAACATAAAGAAAAACTGTTTTTGTTTAGAGAGCTGAGCAGAGCTGCTTTACCGGCTGTTTTGGAGGAGCCAAGAGCAAGAGAGGGCCCAGTTAGGCAATCGTGGACAGACCCGCGCTGAACCTATTTCGGTCTCTCGGCTGCAGCTGCCACCAGCCAAAATTAAATAAAAAAGTCAATCAAGGCCTCCGGAGCCAATTCAGGATCCCTGGCTGTGGTGGCTCGAGCGTACTGTGTTGGGAAGAAGGTCAACCTTACTGCCTGGAGATTCCCGCAATATATTAGGCAGAGCTTTGAGGGCTTCTCGTACTATGAGCGATGTCATGATCGGTATTGCTGCCTAGTTCGGGTTATACAAAGTGAGGGATCCCTCACCTCAGTCGGGCGGGACCGAGTTGCCTGGTTGCCTCATTTCTTTTTTTCCATTCTTAACAAATCCATCTCACTTACCATACTTTCTATAGTTTATAAATATAGTTAATTTAAGTAAAAACAATGGCAATATTACTAAGTATACTAACCAGAATTCACATAGCAATATGCGTTAAGCTCAACGCGTTACTTAAAAAAATTAGTGTGGGTCATTGGAGACTGAGCCTGCCAAGCTTCGACAACACATGCGTACTCCAAATGTATTATTAGTTGTTGGGTCCTACGCATTCAGGCATCCAATAGTGCCGAATTTCCGCAAGCCATACACCTTATATTCACGACTGACGTCCAGTCAAAATTTTGAGCTTTGGTTCCCTTGCCTATAATAGCGACGCATGCAATGATGGACGAAGACTCAAGAACAAGATTATGCGAAGGTTGTCAGAAGATTTCAGTTGACGAACTCGTTTCTGACAGTGGATTAACCCACAACCTCTTACCTGCCGACTGTCGGTTCTGCTTACTTCTCCTCCAAGCGCTCCAGAACTGTGGCTGTGGAGCCGAATGGAAGGTCCAGGATGTTGAAAGCACTCAACAAGTTTGGCGGGCTGAGATGAAGCACGAAACCCACTTTATAAGTGCTCAACGCTGGACCAATCCTGTATGGGGTGATAAACTTTGGGAAGGCCCAGTACCAGACGGTCTCGTCAAGCTTTGGGCACGACCACTGCAACAGGCACGCCGGCTGATAGAAAAGCTCCAGACTGAATTAGAATCTCCAGTGAATACTATAATTGAGGAAAGAATCGAAGGTATCACCGTATGCTACGGTCGGACGTTGGTAATGAACAACAAGAAGTGGCCCAAGTCTCTATATGTCATCGAACATGGAGGTAACGCTTTACAAGCAGCTATTAGCCCATTGGGTGGAACTGAAAGATATGTGAAAAATCTGGAACACAACAAAGTCCACATTTGCTCTGGGTCTCTCGTCTTCACTGCTACACCTGGTAAGTTACACTACAGTCCGCACAGGTGATTGTATGGCTAGGAGCGCAATATATGTTGTACCTCAACTGATCTGAGATTTCCTCAGGTTCTTCCATAACAGCGTTGCTTCAATACCGCATTCCAGCTCAACAGACAGACTCGAAGGATAATTACGATCTTGTCAAGAGCTGGGTCAAAAATTGTACAGACTATCACCAAAAATGCAATCACCCAAGCTCAGTCAAAGCTCGGTTGCCCTCGAGACTTGTGGATGTCGATGGCGACGGGAAGAAGCACAACATAAAGCTAGTGGAAACGTTTGAGGGTAGTGCGTCGAGCGCAACATCAGCGTCACAGTCCTATATAGCTTTAAGCTATTGTTGGGGAACCACGTCTTCGAAGGGAGATTTTGAAGCCGGGGAGAAATACCGAACGACATTCCAAAACATTGAAAGGCGGAAAGCAGGCTTTTCTGAGCTTGACCTCCCTCCCACAATTCGAGATGCAGTTACCATTACGCGACGCCTTGGATTCAAGTATCTATGGGCTGATGCGCTGTGCATTCTGCAAGGAACGGATCCGAAGGCCGCAGAAGACTGGGCCTCAGAAGCGACAAGAATGCACCAGATTTACGGTAACGCCTCGCTCGCCATCGCCGCTGCCAGCGCGGCATCGGCTTACGATGGCATCTTCGATTTATTCAACTATAGGAGCGAAAGCGCTCCAGTTGAGATTAATCTGTGGTCAAGCCACCCTCAAATTGGCCAAGGCAGCGCATTCTCGAAGCTGCTCATCTCTTCAGACTCCAGCGACATGCCTCTGTACCATCGGGGCTGGACCCTCCAGGAGCGCATTCTCTCACCTCGAGTCGTAACATATACCTGTGACCAGCTACTATGGGAGTGCCAGACCACGACCCTAACGCAAAGGGGCCTCCCAATGGAGTCTCTCCATACGTCCCGCCTCCCAGATAACTGCTCAGTGGGCGAGCTACAGGACCGCTGGCAGGTCCTAGTAACTGACTACTCAGCCAGGGACCTCTCCTTCTCGACTGATAAGTTACCCGCTCTATCGGGCCTCGCACAGGCTTTCCAAGCCCAGCTGCAGGATGATGAGTATCTCGGCGGCCTTTGGCGGAGCTCGCTTCTGGATGACCTCCTTTGGATCCACAGACCAGTAGACGTTGGACGTCGAACGGTTCAGGGTCGACCCTCAGAGTATAGAGCGCCGTCGTGGTCGTGGGCCTCAGTTGACGGCAACGTGCGTTGGTTATACGCCGATGCGAACCCGCAAGGGCCCATTCTGGGCAAAAGTAATTGACGCCTGGACTTTGACCAAAGGACATAGCAAGTTTGGTGAGGTCCTAAGCGGAAGACTAATACTAGAGGGACCACTCCGGAGAATGGGCATTGTCGATAATAAGCATAACAATGTATCATATGGCTGTTTATCCGAGATTTTCGAAAACGAAGCCGAGCATTATACCAATTTCTATCTCGATGCCGCAATTATTCCTGATCCCAATTTCGCTACTACTCAGGAACGAAAAGAGATCTTTATTCTACTTATTAAGAAAAATATAGCGCTTTTGCTTCAGCGTATAGGAGATGCATCAGATGCTAATATGGGTTTCAAACGATTAGGCATAGTATCTAACTCTGCGTGAAAAAACGGGACAATGTCTAAAGAAAAGTCGCTTTTCCAGACCCGTGTTGAGATAGAATAATCCAGCGAATTGAAATCTGAAAACTATTAGCGTCGTTCGGCTTTGAAGTCTTATTTTTGGTCTCGTTCAGCTTGTGCATTACAAGGCAGAATCGTAACTCCGCGTCTACAATATTGTGATAGCATTGATGCATAATACTAAGATGGTGACTATCTTAGTACTAGGAGCTCATTCCCCCTTCCTCCCGCCCTCAGAAGCCCATTCTGGCTCCCCTGAATCCTTCTCGCCAGGATTTAAGGCTCTCAACAGCCGAGCCGACCGGGGACAGACATATCCCAGGCGAGACGAGTGAGCAGAGGTGAGGCGATGGACTGTGCACAAGAGGCTGGAGAGGGCGGGTGAGGATGAGTGAGATTAAGGTGAAGCGAGGGTGAGTAGAGCGGCGAGATGTTATTAAGTGCATGGTGGCTCGGCGCACCCGCAATATGAGGTGGAGGATTGGCGCGATGTAACAAAAATTATCTTATGCAAAAATCTTCACAATAGATCGAGACTTCTGTTTCTGTTAGTAGAGTTGAGTCGGATTCGTTTAGCAGTCTCAAGTGAGCATGGCTTACTTCCTCGAAGACGGGGAGCAGTGAACACAGTCCGGAAGGATCTTGGTTTCTATCTCAATATTGCTTAAAAATATCCTCACGCAGTGATAAGAACGAGACGTACATTTATTTGTGCTACATTATTTACATACTCCACCACCAACCACCCCACCTAACTCCAAGTAACTCAGACACAACATATCGATCTCCCACCATCCCAAGTAACCCTCTTCCGCATTCTCATCTTAAACAACGCATCTGCGTCAACTCCCCTTCCTCCAGCCTCATCACTTGGCCTAATTCTCGCCGTCGGAGCAAACACTAGGGCCTCGCCCGTCCTCAAGCTCATGATATCTCTCAGCAGACCGAATTTACTATCCTTCTCGCCATCTTTGTCTAGGAACAGGATATGTTTCTGTAGAACATCAAGCCATTCGGGACTCGTGAACCGATGCATGACGGTAATGGCGCACAAGTCTATGAGTTTGGGCGAGATACTCGGCTCCTGGGTGGAAATAATGACTCGGGCGCCGTAATGACGTTGTTGGCGAATGACTCCCATTAAGGATTCTGTAAGCGCTTTTGAGGCTATTGTATCGGTCATGTACTACCAACTTTTAGCAAAGAGAAAAAAATGGGGGATCCGTGGTGCTATACGTACTTTGTGTGCCTCGTCAAGCACAATGAGTTTACCGGTTGTCGAATCCGATTCCAGATACAAACCCATGCCGATTTTGAACAGGACGCACGCTGTGCTAGCATCCATAAACGGACAAGACAAATCTATGATAGTTATCTCGCCCGCCGCGAAGTTGGGGCTCGTAGTGGACACAACAAGATCAAGATATGATTCTAGAAGATCGAGTCGTTGATTCAAGAACTCCTTTTGCTTCTTATCCAACTTCGCACCGTCGAGCCGGCGGCGGAACTCCCGATAATCGAAAGCTCCAGCGGTCCGAGTTGCCATGTCCCGCAAGATTTTTCGGACGACGCTCATGTAGAGCGGTGTTGCTTGGGTTTGGTCGACAGACATTAGCGTCAGCATGGTGCTGATGTTCAGATCTTTTGGGCGCAGCTTGAAAGGTTGAACGGTGACACCTGGTATCTGGGTGTATAGCTTTTTGAGCGATAGGTAGTTTGATGGAGAGACCAGGACATTGACTTTCTTTACACCCAGATGACCCGGGAGTTGCGAACCAGGAGAAGCGAGAAAGGCCAATTCGCACGGTCTGAAGCTCGCACCAGAAGAATATTCGGCGAAGTTGAAAACCAAAGCAGAAAGAGGCTTCTGGAGAACTCCCAGTATTGGGGAAGGAATGAGATAATTCTCTGCAAAGCAATTAGTGGATGTGTTTCTCATAACGTAACATTTCGAACTTACCAACCATGCATGCCGTTGTGTGCGACTTCCCGCTCCCTTGTACTCCGCAAACAAATGCTGAGAATGGAACGTTGGTGTTGAGGAACAGTCTCGAGTCCGATGCAGTAGTCGAGGGCGTCTGGTCGGAGCTTCCAAGAAGTCCGTATTGCGGCAGGACATTCTGGCCGAAACGTCCGAGCACATCAGCGGAAAATAACACAGCGTTTTTGACATTGTCAATTAAAGTTTGTTCTATCGTTCCCTCTTCTCCTGAAGGTAGATTAAGGAGTGCCAATTGAAGGCGCAAGATGGAATCAGCATCTTCAGTGTTGCCTTGCGGTGCTGTGTCCAGATTTCCCGCTTCACTGATAAATTGCTTGAGCTCTGAACTCTGTCAGCTTGCAAGATGTTATGTAGACACTGTGGACTTACCCAAGATCTTTGGATTTGAAGAGCTTTGCGCAAGAGATTCCATCTTCTCTGGAGTTTTTGTAATTGTCTTAGACCACGAACCACTTGACAAGAAGACCTCCAATGTCGCTCCACCATCTTCTGATTTGGGCGAATGACACTGGAAATTCATCGTAGGCGCATTTCTCGGGCTCGGGCCATTCTCATTCTGCTTTGAATGGTCAGCAGTTTGGGAACATCAAGTGAAGAGGGTCTCGAACGTGTTCAGTATCGCTTGAGAATGATGCAAATCCCGAATCTGAATTCGGACTACCAGTGGGACTCATTTCAGACTCAGCAGTAGCTGGTACCAGGTTTGATAGTGGTCGGGCTGCATACTGCAAAGTTGTCTTAGAAGATGATGTTGGTGGAGACTGTGCAATCTTTCGGTCCTGAGAAGATATTGCTGTTGCAGGTGAGCTCGATTGCGACGCTTGAACAGATCGCGGTTGGTCTTGGTGTTTGATGCTGTTGGGTGAAAGAATAAGTCTTGCAAATTCGAGCAGGCGAGGTGATTTACTTACGCGTTAACCAGTTGTCTTATTCTTTGCTTGTGCATTGGGTACCGGTTGATCAACTTCTGTTTGAGGGCAGACTTTCCAATAAATGGACCACCGCCGCCAATGCCAAAACCGATTTCATTGTATTGCTGCTCAACCCAACTTTCTAGGTGATCAGGGGACATTTCGATATTGCAGATTGTAATACGTCGATGGCGGGGAGAGATGGTGTTAAGTAGCTCTGAAGAGACTAAAACCCAGGTCTGACCTCAATTTATGTCCCTGGACTCCTTTGTTTTCCTCGTGTGCACTCAATTTACTTAATGCATACGCTCGAAAATACCAGAAAGGAATAGAGATTACCCGCTTCTAGTTGCCTTTGACATGGAATTTGTGCAATGAAGTTGTTAGAATTGTGTGACAATGAAAGCAAACGTCAAGGTAGAGGCAGTCAAAAGGAGACAAAGGGCGGTAATGATGAAGTGCGTGAAGTTCAATCGAGAATGATCATAACGAAATTCGAAGCTATTGGCCATTATGTACATTTCTTGAATCCTCTTCTGATGGCTATGTTACCTGCTGTTGGACTTCCATGAACTGTGACCTTTCAGGGTCGCGGCCAAGGCTGTGTCGGGTTTCATGCCGAATCAACGAGGCATTGTGCCACAATGTGGCACGACCAATTGACAGCGATTATTTTCTGGCGGTACGGGAACGCCGATACGCGTTGTCTCGATGATTGGATATTTAACAGGCTTCAACCAACATTGTTAGATGTCCTATTGAAAGGCCACTGGAGACGAGGCTGTTTCTTTACAGAGCCTTGCGACACTAATCTCGATTTAGCCCGAAAGACCATGCGTCAGAATCTCCAACATCGGTGAGAGGATAGATTGAAAGGGAGCCTATCTGAACGCCGGTGACCTGTTCTGAGTCCTTGCAAGCCTACAAGCCATAATATTTGTAGTATCAGCAACATTGCCGGCACAAGATTCAGGCTCAACGGCATGAGAAGCTTGACCAAAGCTGCTCGAGTTACCAGTAAGTTGTAACACTTGAAAAATATGTTACTACAGTATCATTACAGTATCATGGTAGAAAGAAGAAGAGATCTTGATGAAGCTCGTAAAACCCGTATGTTTTGCCATTGCAGGTCGGTTCGTTTCGTGGACATCACTACTCGTGCTGTGTCTGAAAGTTTGAGGAACATACGATCTTCTGCAAGGAATTATTGAACTTGTTAGATCCATGGGTACTGGTGCGCCGTGATCTTCAATAGATGTTGAACAGTACCACGAAACACTGATTGACAAACAATTTGGCTTTCTTCCGGACCATTGGTCACAACGATCGTTTGTTGCAATGCAATCAAAGCAGCATACACTAGTAGGTTAGGATCGGAAACATGTACTTTACATAGATATGAGATAGCGCGTTTCTACAATGGTCTCCTCGCACTTGTTTGGAGGAATTGTTGCTTAAGTCTGGAGTTGATGAAGAAGTAGAGTCGTAGCCTAGCGTCCCTAGGTATTTCGTTCGAAGCCCAAATTTAGCCTTAGCGGGGCATCATCACTAATTCACATGCTCCTGCTTACAACCCACAACCACGACCCAAGCTGGACTTGGAAACCTTCTTAATTTCGCGACCAATGAATAAATCATGGGGCAAGGTCAATCCAGTGACAATGGGAACCATCCCACGACCGAACAGCTGAGCCATGAGCTGGTACATGCTCTGTTGCCCCTCGCTGGAGCCTTGACTGACATTATCTAGGCCCTCAAGTTCGCAAAACGATGTTTTACTCCCCTCGAACTCTACTCCTTCCAAGATGTCTTCAAAAGCCTGGCAGATCACCAGGACTTGATATCCTACCTCAAGGAAGATACTATTGCGCGATTCCTTGAGATACCTGATATACTGGGTGCATCCTCTATTATCTTCCAGATGGTCTCTTACTTGGGTGCTTTCCCCTTTGGTCAAGATGCGCCAGTTGTTTTGGGGTTCGAGCAGATGATAATGGTTGTTGTCATCATGACACAGAGATATCAGAGGGTGCTGAAGAAAGGCAATCGAGATCGCACGAAGCTATTATTCCGAAGTCTCGCTGTCTATGATCGAGGTACCCACCATGAGGACGAGAAGCCTGAAGAACATGGAGGGAATACACAAGGCACGCCAAGCAATACTAGGAGCCATGCTGCCGGCTTCGCAGTGGACGATGCTGCTAACGACGAGGATGAAGAGGACGACGATGACCTAGCTTTGGCAGCACTAGAATCATTGGATGCTATCGAGGTCTTCAGACAGGGCGATGCACCAATATCACAAGCTTCCATACCTACAGACAACCTCAAGAAGCTCATAATGCTTCTTCTTTTAATAGCTCCTCTTGGAATTCAAGAAAGTCTTGCTCGACACTCCGAAAGACTCGCGGGCGAGCAACTGGAAGGACTTCGAAAAACAGCGGATAATATCCTGGCGGCATTTGTGAACGTGGAGAAGTCTCCTGGCGTCAAAATTCATCAATTCAATACTGTGATACCCATCTCATTTCCATATCTCTTTAATGGCTTCAATCCGCTTTTCGAGCATTTCTTGTTCTCTAAGAATATCGACTTCACCAAGCGGAAGGATTCTTCGCCGGCACCATTACCTCTACCTAGTCCTATGGACCAACCACTTTTGGCACAAACAGGCGAAATCCTTGATCTTAATGTATTATCACAACTTTCTTTCTTTCTCCCTGGGGAGAAGTTATTCAGGCAATTACGGCTTCTATACTCTGGTGGCGACGCTGGCTTTTCGATGGGGAGCTTCGAAACAAAAGTCTTCAATTGGCGAGCACCAACCATTCTCCTTGTATCAGGGAACCGAATATCAGATCCACCTGAGGGCGGCCAAGAACGTGCATTTACAGACCGGCTTCAACCAAAGCGGTTCCCCGATAGCAGCAAATCGACACGTGTGGTGTATGGCGTCTATCTCTCGCAGCACTGGCACCAAACTCACAAAGAGTGTTTCGGAGAGACTGATACACTAATCTTCCAACTTGAACCTGTTCATGAGGTATTTCATGCATCGGTCATCAACAAGGACTATGTTGCATTCACCAAACCTCCAACAGCACATTCCGGCATTTTTCTTGGGTGTCCACATCCCAAAGCTAAGCAGACAGCTGGATTATCGACGACCGTTAGCCTTGGTGCTGTGTCCTTGATGCTTGACTCTTCATTTGAGTTTGGTGTCTTCACTCACAATTATACTTCTGGTGGTGGAGCATTCCACAATAGTCAAACCCGGAGGAGTGATTTCCAAGACCGGTTCGAGGTTGAGAGTCTTGAAGTATGGGGCTGCGGAGGAGATGCGGAAGCAGAACAGCAACGACAGCGCTGGGCATGGGAAGAACGAGAAGCGGAAGCTAGGAGAAGAGTTAATCTGGGAACCGGAGATATCGAGGCGGATCGCGCTTTGTTAGAGATGGCCGGCTTAATTGGACATAACAGGAGTGGTGGATCTATGAATTGAGCCATTCTAAAGGAGTTCAGGTGTTGGGAGACGGCATTTGGGTTGGAGCAACTGAACGAGGCATGGCTTTTGCATAATTCGATTGTGGTCGAGGTCATGACATCTTGAATCTCAATTCTTGTATAAACATTGAATGGCGCTTCCATTTTGTTCACCATAGATAGTGTACATCCCATATGTCCAAACTCCATCCGAAATGCTCGCATGTGCAAATGTACAATCTTCACTCCCAGTTTCATCCCTTGGTCACTTATTTCTTCCCCCAAACCATCTCCTGCACACTCTCCAGCACACTCTTTTTCCTCTCCTCGTCTTCTACCACACTACTAGCCCCCTTCCCACTATCCACCTGTTCCAAAATCTTCTCCTCCTTCTTGATCGCCTGTCGTCCCTCCGCTCTCCGCCTCCTCAACTCCCGCAATTCCTTCTCCTCTTCATCCCTAGCCTCCAACTCCTTAATCCACGCCTCATTCTTCTCCTTCGCTTTCCGTTCCGCGACCGCTACATCGAATTCCTTCCTCTTCTGCCTGTCGGTCTGCCAATACATGCTCCCAGCAACTATAGCCACGAGCGTGAAGCCTTGGGCATAGATACGTGCGCGGAACATGCGATTCGTGCGATTGTGGTCCCCGGCGCGGATGGAGCGGGATGCGCCAAAGAGGGCCATGCAGGTTAGGACACATCCTGACGAGTTGTTAATAGCTTGTACCATAATGAAGGTGGTATCGGATTACCTAGTGGGATTAAGGGTTCTTCTTTTAGTCGGCGGGAGAATTTCTGCCAGCGGTTTTCTTCGTAGAAATCGCTATCGTACGAGTTATTACATCCATCTTTCTATAGATTTGGTAGCAGAGCTTACGAATTTCCATCGAAGGAGGACGGGAGGGGATTGTTTGACATTTTGGATCAATTGCAATATCAGGGTCAATGCTCGTGTGAGCTCTGTGCTATTCTCCCAACTGAATGAGGGGACCAAATGATGAGGTAATTGAAGCTACTTCGTAAAATAATTCATCCGAGCCGTCACCCCTGTCGAGTCATGCAGCCGGTGTCGCCCAACCCCACTAAAGAATTTCCACTGAGAGCTCGCGAGACAAGGGACGAACAAAGAGTCACAACGCATCTTGCAGCACCCTCACTCTTCTCCTTACTTTTACCACAACCTTTTATCCCCTCAATTGCTATTAGCTATGAATGAGCAAACCATGGAGAACGGAACAAAAACCAACGGAGACTCCAATGGAGACACATTCAGCAGACCAAGAACACCCTGTCTAAAGACTTTCTCACTAACAGAATACTCCACGAATCCCTCACCGCCGAGCGAAAGCCCTAAGAAAAAAGTCCATGGCATTATACCTGACGAATTCATGCTTCCCAATGGCTATCCCGACGTTCGTATTCTTCAATTGCCTAATCAATTGTCCATTGTTGACCAAGATGGAAATAGTACCTACGTCTCATTCTCACCTCCCGCGTCTACGAAGTCGTCGAAGAAACACCCCTCACACACGCTACAAACCTCAGTAACAGACTAGAATGCAAAGTCCTCCTCAAGCGCGAAGACCTACAACCCGTATTCAGCTTCAAGCTGCGTGGAGCATACAATAAAATGGCACATCTGGACCCGAAAGTCAGCTGGAAGGGCGTCGTTGCTTGTTCGGCTGGGAACCATGCCCAGGGCGTTGCGTACTCTGCCAGGAAACTTAAGATCCCGGCGACGATTGTGATGCCGAAGGGGACACCGAGTATCAAGCATTTGAATGTTTCGAGATTGGGAGGCAGTGTGGTGTTGCATGGGGATGATTTTGATGCGGCGAAAGAGGAGTGTGGGAGGTTGGAGAAGTTGCATGGGTTGACGAATATTCCGCCGTTTGATGATCCGTATGTTATTGCGGGACAGGGAACGATTGGCATGGAGTTGCTGAGGCAAACGAATATTTCGAAGCTGGAGGCTATCTTTTGTTGTGTTGGGGGAGGTGGATTGATTGCGGGCATTGGAGTTTATGTGAAGCGTATTGCTCCGCATGTGAAGATCATCGGTGTGGAGGCGTACGATGCTAATGCGATGGTTCAGTCGTTGGCAAAGGGAGAGAGAGTTGTGCTGAAGGATGTCGGCTTGTTCGCGGACGGAGCAGCAGTCAAGACGGTTGGAGAGGAGACTTTCAGAGTATGCATGGATGTGGTGGACGAAGTTATTCAAGTCACTACGGACGAGACTTGTGCGGCTATCAAAGACGTCTTTGAAGATACCCGATCCATTGTCGAGCCAGCTGGTGCTCTAGCTCTCGCAGGTCTGAAGAAATACGTCGCAGCCAACCCTTCGGCAGATACATCACGAGCTCTTGTAGCTATTGCATCAGGAGCAAACATGAATTTCGACCGTCTACGCTTTGTTGCTGAACGAGCAACACTAGGAGAGAAGAAAGAAGCTCTCATCAGCGTCACTATCCCCGAAACACCAGGAGCATTTGCCGAGCTTATCAAAGCCATCATGCCTCACTCAGTCACAGAGTTCTCATACCGCTATGCTACGGACGCAGTAGCCAACGTACTCGTCGGTATCTCACTCACCTCACCAGCGTCACAACGAGAAGCCGAACTCGAATCCCTTTTGTCCCGTGTCAAGGCCGGCGGAATGACACCAACCGATCTCTCTGGCGACGAGTTGGCGAAATCCCATATTAGATACTTAGTCGGCGGTCGATCAGGCGTCAAGCATGAGAGGATATACATGTTCAACTTTCCCGAGCGACCTGGTGCCTTGGAGAAATTCCTTCAAACGCTAAGACCGAGATACAACATCAGTCTTTTCCAGTACCGAAATGCGGGAAGCGATATTGGCAAGGTTCTCACTGGAGTCGTTTGTCCGGATGGGGAGTTGAAGGAGCTTGAGAGCTTCCTGAATAAGATTGGATATCCGTGGGAAGATTGCACTGATAGTGCGGTCTTCAAGACTTTCTTACGAGAATAGGGTGTGGGATTGTAGATAAGGGAGGTGGTGTGCATATGGGTTTCTACTTTCGATAATTAGCGGGAGTTTGGGGCATTCTCAAAAGGGCATTTGGCGAGATGTCGATGCTGGATAGACAAAATATTCGATGATCAGGAAAGAAATAGATAGATATCCAATCAATGCGAGATTTCTCTTTTAGGAAAACAATCCTCCCGGCTTTGGAAGCACCCAGGGCCAATTCACGTGACCACCATATATTCAAAAACGGAAGAAATTTTGAAACTTGTCAAATAATTCCAGTAACAATTAAACTCTACAATTCGCCGTCTAGTCAATCTTCTGTCATATATCTCGAAATATCCCAAAAAAACCGAATACCTAGCAGAAAACATTAGCCTTGAAGCCTCATCCCCAAGGCCGCCACGCTTTCCCGAATCGCGAATTTCCATCCCCCATCAATCCACCAATTCCACAACAACGCTCCCAAAACGCAACAATGCTACCCCCAACCTCCCTCCTCCTCCGTGCAGTGCGCCTCCTGCATACCTTCACCATCCGCCCTGCGGCATCATGTAGGACATTCTCGAGCTTCGTATCCACAGCGAGCAAACGACCGAGTTTGCTATCACTACAGCAAAAGAATAAGAATGCGATTGCGGAGCAGGTTCGAGGGATGAAGGTTCGGAGTTCGGTTAAGAAGATGTGTGAGGGTTGTAAGGTATGTTTTTGTTTGTTTTGT
The DNA here is from genome assembly GCF_001500285.1 of Mollisia scopiformis. Classification (NCBI taxonomy): domain Eukaryota; kingdom Fungi; phylum Ascomycota; class Leotiomycetes; order Helotiales; family Mollisiaceae; genus Mollisia; species Mollisia scopiformis. Next base: position 568,501 of record NW_017263581.1, read on the forward strand.
TTGCGGATGGTGGAGTGATGGGGGAGGGAGAGGGGAGTTGGGAGGGGGGATTGGGGGATAGAGGCTAATGATGATCGATAGAGTGTCAGAAGGAAAGGTGGGAAGAGTGGGAAGGGACATGTTTATATTATCTGCTCGTTGAATCCGAAGCATAAGCAGAGGCAGGGGAAATAGAGGTTATGGGAAGGGGAGAATTGGAACAGATGGGAGGAGAGGGATGGGTGAGGGAAGATGTACACTATATTGCATGGGTTGGCGTTGTTGGTATTCAATTGGCGGATCGAGAGGGAATTGAGCTATTGTTGGAGGAAATTCGGCTCTATTGCGAGCTCTATTGTATGGTAATAGGTTATACCACCATCAGACTATTCCACACTCCACTCTGCAGGCCATCGTTTTTTCCTTCGTCATAGCCCATCGATATATCGCCCCATACTCTCCCACTGTGTCTTCCCCGTCGATATCAGATACCGAATCTGCGTCTTTTGACCCCCAATTAGCCCACATCCTCTCCCCGAGGAACTTTCTCAACATACAATATCCCTAACCTCCACATTCCTCCTAAACTCCTCTCTCGCAAACCCTAATGTCTCGTTCCTGGTATTGGGATCAGAGATCCGTCTGCAGTCGCGGATGATGGTGCGCCATAATGCGAGAGCGCGGCCGCGTTGGAGGAACTGGTTGGTTAGTAGGAGGAGGGCAATTGGGGGATGAGGAAGATGTACGTGGTCTAGGGAGATGGTTTGGTTTAGTCGTCGGGGACGTGGTGGGAGCTTAGATTGGGAAGCGTAGGTGCGGCATGTTTGGTGGAGGAGTCGCATTGGGCATTTGGATTGTCGGTGGATGTCAATGGCTGCTGGTGTTGAGCTGCTGTATTTCAGTGGTGATGGATTGACAGGATGGAGGAGTGGAGCGGAAGTCTTGGCGAAAGCTAACAAGCCTTCTTTTGAAGCGCGCCTATGTAACCAACTTCCTCCTCTTCCAGCCTTCTCAGATTTACATGTTCACAACTTCAAGAATGTGATTCCAAAGATGAAGGACCACATTGATATTGCGAATTCGAAGACTTCAGACCAATTCATTACAGACTACCTCCCATCTAGGTGAGCACACTTTCCTCACCTCACTTCATCACATTCTCCCCGCGGGGCACAGCCTACGAGCTGAAAATATGATGATTCTAAGTTCACACGAAGGATCAACTATCTCGAACATCTCAAGATGAAGTGGTTTCATTTAGCAAAATCTGACATCGTGGCGCAGCAACCAGTGGAGATCATGGATCCATCCCGCAACCAAGGCTGAATATCAAATTACGCTTCAGACCGCAGAGACACTACCAAAGACCAACTTCGACGCCTGCTTCAACCTTATCGAATGCACTAGTGGGGAAGCTTACAGAAAGTCCAAGGATGGATGGAAACCTCGATCCAAACGCAAGGAGATGAGACTGCTCGACCTGAAGTACCTCCTGGTTAAACTGGACGACCAAGTCGAAGGTTTCTTATCTTTCATGCCCACGTACGAGGACGAGTATCCAGTCATATATTGCTATGAAATCCATCTTTCCCCAGCTCTACAAGGGTAAGATTTTCGGCATCGCGCTTATTCGACCACGTCTTTAGATGCTGACCGTATTCAGGTCAGGTCTTGGCAGGGTCCTGATGCAGTATCTTGAAGTCATTGGAGACAAGATCCCAGGGACGGCAAAAGTCATGCTGACTTGCTTCCTGAGTAATACTCGTGGAGTCGCCTTTTATCAGAAGTTAGGCTATGCGGAGGACGAATTCTCACCCCAACCCAAAATCCTACGGAATGGGACGAAAGTTGCGGCCGACTACGTGATCATGAGCAAAAATATCTCGCGATGATGCAGAGTATCTCTTGATGCTAAGCTCTGGAGATAGTCATCAGATGAACATACGGTTGAAGGTCTCACAATGCACGGCTTCGGAGAGTTCCAATATTAATGGCGAACGGTACTTTCAAACGGGGACAAGCGTCGTGAATGGCACCAATGAAACGAATATCAGACGTTTCAAATGCCTGCAGATGCGCTAATTGACTGCTGGAATCGGACGAGGCTGACGCCACAATGTTCAGCCGTAACTGAAAACTCAATGCACGCCCTTCACGAGGCTGCATCCCCCCGTATTATATTTTGAGAGGGTACAAGAGGCAGTGAGATGTGGTGGGGCGTCTTTCGCTCTCTGCCCTATCTCGTCTGCCAAGACGGCCTTGCCCTACCTGGTCTGGGGTCGCACTTTGTCCGATATTGGCTTGGTGCTGCGCCTTCTGAGTGGCTGTTCATAACCTTCAACGGCTGGGTCTGCTGGGATATACTATTTCAGGCCAGAGTGGAGATGAGATACCCCTTGTGAGTGCATCTCACTGGTTCCTACTCGTCGATCATGGTGGTTCGAGCGTTTTGACCCCTACGGCGAAGCTATTGCTGACTCTCTCAGCTGGTACTTCATAAGGCTGGAAATTATCTCTGTATCATTTTTTCTTGAGATTTTTTCTTGTGTTGTGTTCTATTCATCATCGCTATATACCCAATTTCTATACAGTACTTCATATTTCTTCGAGTAATATACCCCCTCACAAATTCCCAAGATGGATTCCAAAGCTCCAGGTCAACAGCAGCCAATGCAATACACGGAGAAGACAGTCACCGCTGGAGGTCAAGAGTGGAACAATGGTCTCTTCGACTGCTTCTCCGGGGCAGACAACCTCTGTATGTTCTTTTCTTCCCCTTCAATTCCACTACAACTCTAACACCACCCAGGCCTAAAAGCAACCTTCTGCCCCTGCTTCGTCTACGGCAAAACCCAACACCGCATCCGCGACCCCTCCCTCGCCGGCTACGAGCGCTTCAACCAAGACGTACATCTCCCTCCCCTCCCCTCCCCTCCCCTCTCTTCGTCACTAACTAAACCAAAACAGTGCCTCATGTGGTGCGGCGTGCAATCCTGCTGCGGCCTCGGCTGGATCTTCAACTGGATGGCCCGAACGGAACTCCGCAACAAATTCGGCATCAACGGCGGCGGCTGCGGGGATTGCATGACGGCGTGGTGTTGTACGTGCTGCTCGATTATCCAGAATGAGAAGGAGGTTATTGGGAGGCAGAGTGGGGCCGCGGCGGGTGGGTATGTGCAGCAGGCGGGTATGGTGGCTCAACCGCAGCAGTATTAGGGTGGTGAGGCATGGGATGGAATGGGATGGGATAGGAGGGGAGCGTGATAGATACCATTGTATGTTTGTTTGTTCGAGCGTGTTGGGTTTAATATGAGTTTTGATTTGGAGGAACTATTAAATGGACTTAATGTTCCGCACATCTCCCAACTCTGAACAAGCGTAGGTACCTGATAACAAAGACTTTTGATTATCCTCTCATACTCAATCATCCATATCCTCATACTGTGCAAAAGGCGCATAGATCGCCTTCGGCGGCCACCCTTCTTCCACAAACTCACTCCGAAACTCATACTCTCCGCTCTCAACCCTCACCACCTCTTCCCTTCCGGGCACCCTGACTTCCGCCGTCGTATTCGGCGGAACTCTAGCCCTCATCCAGAACTTCTTCTTTCCCTCTTCCCCTTTCCCCTCTCCATCCCTTTCCCCGCCCCCGTCCCCGTCCATTAAGTTCCACTCACACCCCACCACCCCATACGGGCTCAAAAACCTCGCTTGAGCAGTCCTAACCGTCCCTCCGGGCCTAGGCGCAAAAAGAACCTTCTTCCACCCCGGCTCCAGAGGCGAAATGCCGCCAACGGTGGAATGCAGCCATGCCCCGACGGAACCGAGAGCGTAGTGGTTGAAGGATGTCATTTCGCCTGGATTGATACTCCCGTTTGGAAGCATTGAGTCCCAGCGTTCCCACATTGCTGGTGTTTATTTTAGTTTCCAAACACGGAGAAGGAGGAGATAGAGGAAGGGGTAGAGGGAGGAAGACGTACTAGTAGCACCCATAGTAATCGGGTACAACCAACTCGGACAGCGGGTCTGGAGCAGCATTTTGTACGCTAGCTGGACTTTCCCGACTTTGGTGAGAGAGGGGAGGATGAGCGGTGTGCCGACGAAACCGGTGGCGATGCGGAATTTGGAGGTGCGGACGAGGGTTGATAGGCGGGTGGTTGCGGAGGTCAGGTGTGTGGGGGAGGCGAAGAGGTTGAATGTTATGGCGAGGGCGAGGGCCGTCATGGAGTCCGGGGCGAGGCGGCCGTTGGGTGTTACTGTTGGTGTGTTAGTGTGTGGTTTTGTTGGAGATTTGAGAGCTGGGAAGATGCTTCTATGAGCAGACTTCTAGGGATAATTTCGAAGATGGAGGCTTCTAGTATGAGTACAGAAAGAGGGTGGGATTTGACGCACTGTATTCGTCTTGGAATAGCTTCTTGAGGCGTTCGGCTTCGCTGGCGTAGTGTGTTGCGTCGGACGAGAGGGAGAGGACATTACTGATGAGCGACATGAGATGGGTTATATGCACGAGGTAGGCATTGGCTACAAGATGGGGGTCTGTTTTTCCGTTTCCGGGTTCAGAGGGAGGTGCGGCTGGATCTAGCCAGTCTCCTAATTGATGACCATTTGGATCCCAGAGTCCGTTTTCTTGTCGAGCAACGCCCTTTTCAAGCCATATTTTCATGCTTTCATGTTGAGTTCGTAGAATGGAGATGTCGCCAGATGAGGTGTATAGATCCCATGGTGTCATTATTGCAGCGTCTGACCAGGCTGCTTGAGGCATGGTGTATCCTTTTGGCAAGATGTTTGGGACGATGACTGAGACTACGCCGTTGAGATCGTGGATTTGTTCTACCGCTAGATCTTTCAGCCAGCTTGAGAGCATGCCCGTGGTACTGTAGAGGAAGTTGGCTGTAGGGCAGAAAATCTGGATATCTCCCGTCCAGCCGAGCCGTTCGTCTCGTTGGGGACAATCGGTTGGTATGCTAACGAAGTTTCCGCGCATCCCCCAGCGGATGTTTTCGTGGAGTTTGTTGACCATGGGGTCAGAGCAGGTAAAGGAACCTGTTTCCTGCATATCGGTGTGAATGACTATTGCTTCGAGATCTGACAATTTTGGCTCGGCTGTGGGCCAGTTGTCGACTTGAACATAGCGAAATCCATGGAAAGTGAATTTCGGACTCCAGGTAATCGGCTTTCCTGATAGGGTGAGGCTATCTTTTGCTTTACAGTCACGTAGCGGACGTGTTGCTGCTTCGCCATTCTCGAGGACTTCGGTGTGTGTGAAGGATATGGTGTGCCCTTTGGGCCCTGAAACATGAACACGCAACCAGCCGACAAGATTCTGTCCGAAATCCACGACATACTTGCCAGATGGCGTCTTGATGACTTGTTGCGCCTTGACAACTTCGGTCTTTCGGACAGGAGGTCCTTCTGGTGCGATAAGCTGTGCTTTGGGGAAGTCTAGCTCCTCGACACCAGACCATTGGTGATCTTCAAAAACGGGCGATGACCATCCGTCTATCTCAAGAGATGCATCGTAAGCTTCCCCATCGTATATTTCAGATGAGATGATAGGCCCGACAGACGTTTTCCATGAGTTGTCGGTACCTATTCTCATGATTTCGTTGTCCTGGTAGGTGACCTCGATTTGGGCCAAGAGAGAAAGTCTGTCCCCGTAAAGGCATCTCCATCCTCTATTGAATCCCAATCTCCCACAATACCACCCTTCACCGACTTCAGCAGCTATCGCATTGTCACCTTGCTTCAACAGGTCTGTGATGTCATGTGTCTGGTAGTTCAGGCGGTACTTATATGCGGTCCATCCTGGCGCTAAGACATGGTCTCCGACCCTTTTCCCGTTCATGTGAGCTTCATAGATACCATACGAGGTAACATATAATCGAGCTGAGCGTATTGGTTTTTCCAAGCGAAACTCTTTTCGGAAGAGTGCTGGCCTCAAAGATTTGCTAGGTGTCAATGTCCTGGGAGCGGCGATGACATGAGCTTGCCAATCTTCACGGGCCAGAAGACCGACTTCGAGGCTATTCCAGTCTGACCAATCCGTTGGGGTTGATCCATCTGTACCAAACGCTCTTACCCTAACTCGCACAGTATCTCGGGCATTCAACGTTTTGCTTGGCCATGGTACCAGGACTGATTGTGACGATTCGACTCGATATTTCTCTGGTTGGATACTACCATGACTTCCATGCGAGATCTCCAATTCGTAAGCTGATTGAATCCAATTTTGTGCATTTCCTGTGAATGACCATGATATCCTCGGGTTTGTTTCCCCAATACCCAAGCTCTCTCGATGATGTTCAAAAGTGATAGACTGGATCTCAACCATCATGACTTAGGTTTTAGATCAAAGTGAGATGTCGTAGACGAGATGGGAATCACTGAATATAACTATCTTTCGTCGTCCACTTTCTGCAGATCATGAGCCACTTGGCTCGGTGCGCACTGAACCGAATATGCGGGATATCGTCTGGCAAACTAGAAGTATTCTTGCCCTCGTTGTGTGTTTACACTATGAAAGAGAATGAATTAGAGGTCCAAATGATGACAACAGGGAGATGAACAAGAGCAAGAGGACCCAAATGAAAGCAAAACAGATGTTTGACGTTGTGTAGCCCCACACATGCGGGGAGATCCACCTTCGTCCCACGTGATATGTAGATATGTAGATGACACTTGCTATAACAAAACCATAGCTGACTATATTCACATCAGAGACTACTGTATTTGCAGAGTCCAAAGTGAGGAAGAAGGGAATGCAAAGCTGGAGGTGTCTTTCGAGGAAGGTAAAGCGAAGAAAAAAGATCTGACCAAGATGTCGGAGATTCTGCCAATCCGCCGATCTCCCGCTAAAATAAGCGAATATCTAGACCGAGGCTTGCACTTGTCTGAAACCAAAAGCTCAAGCATCCAAGATCAACAACGTGTAAACTACTGTTAACCACGTTGATATACAATATGCAAGAGTGTCCTCTCCTCTGAAGCTCTATACAGCTAACGCATGGCAGGGAAAGTCTTGCTCAACGTCCAACGGTTGCTGAAATCCTTGCACATCCGTCGTATCCAGACACGATATGGAAACTCACCCCTACTCAGAGTGGCTACCTTCCAGTAGCTGCAGGAAGGGGAGGGCCGTTCAAGATTAACTGGGAAGTCCATGGCTCTGGTCCGATTAAGATGATTGTCCGTCTGCTCCTCGTCTTCCACATTGGTCACTCCAAGTCGACTTCCAAGGGTCACGTGATGAGACTGACAGTTTCCAGTGGATCATGGGATTAGGATCAGTAAAGGTACGGAAACATGTCAATCTAGGTGGTAAATAACTAATATATCATAGACGGCGTGGCAAAGACAAACTATGCATTTCGGACATGAAAATGGAGAAAAGTACTCTTCTCTCGTATTCGATAATCGAGGTTGGTTATACTACCTGAGCTCTCAAGAAGACAATACATAACTAACACCACTCAGGAATGGGCAAATCCGACAAGCCATTAATGAGGTACTCCACAAGTGAAATGGCAAAAGACCTCATCGAGATCATAGACCATCTCGGCTGGACCGCTGAGCGCGAGCTACACGTATCAGGCGTATCAATGGGCGGCATGATCGCCCAAGAACTCGTACCCTCCTCATTTCCCCGCCATAAGTCCCATCTCACATACTCTCTCAGGCCTACCTAATCCCCGAACGAATCGCCTCTCTAAATCTCATCTCCACCGCCGCCGCCATCGAAAACACCACCACTTTCCTCGAGAACATGAAAACCCGCGTGAGCATGTTCCTCCCCAAATCCCTCGACCGCTCCGTCACCGACGCCGCCCGAATGCTGTTCTCCGACGCCTGGCTCGCTCGCCCCGACGATACCATCGTCCCCACCTCCTCAACGCCCAACGTGGTCCTCCCGCCCTCCGGCAAATACTCCATGTTCACATCGAACTACGAGCGTTTCGCCGCACAGGAACTCTCAAAACGGCTGGATCTCGAGGGGTTCCAGAAGAAGGGGTTCATGATGCAAGCCGTAGCAGCAGGATGGCATCGCAAGAGCGCGGGGCAGTTGAAGGAGATTGGGGATAAGGTGGGGAGGGAGCGGATTATGGTTTTGCATGGGACGGGGGATAATATGATTAGTGTGCCGCATGGAAGGAAGTTGATTGAGATGTTGAAGCCGGGGACGGCGGTTATCAGGGAGGGGACGGGGCATGTTTTTATGTTGGAGGAGTGGCAGTTTCATAATGAGATGATTGAGGGGATGGTTGAGAAGGGGGAGAAGGGGAAGTGAGTAGGTGTGTTTGAGTAGTGGAAATAATAGATGGTGGGATGGGCGTATTGTGTTGTTTTCGGTACATGAAATGCATAATTGATTTTCTGTTCATGGAGATGCTTTTATAAAGTCGGCTTCACTTACTGCAATGTATTTTCTACTTTCTGTAATTCTGACTTGCAAGATGTTGGGACCCGGATCAAGGATTATGCCTCTATTGATAATAATCTCGTCTTTAGACATTCAAGCCTCTGGACTGTAAGTGAGCGCTCTTTCTTCACCTTTAATGTCTGAAGCGCACACAGGATATGTACGAGACGTTTTATATGTTATATGGACCAACTTTGTTTATTAAGAATCGACTAGAATTGTCGGGTCCAAGGTTAGACACCCAATTGGGGCCACCGTGCCCAACAAACTCACTAATCACAGTACAATGACAGAGCACAGGTGTGAGACTATAGGCATCGCTTGGTATATGCATCCTATCAACAAAACCCATACAACGCCACCATATGCAACATTCTCTCACTTCTCCTTTCGGATCTCTTTTTCCGCATCCGCCTACAACATGACTACTCCAATCCCACTTCCGCTCTCATCGATTTGATTTCTCGCATTCACGCCTCCAGCGATCGGATTCGCATTATAATTGTACAAATAATAATGCAGTTGCCCATCTCCAGCTCCAAACTTCTGCTGCTCCAGAAATAGATTGTTGTCCAGCAATGTGAGGGCATTGAAGACGTCGAATTTGTATTTCTTAGCAAGAATCAGAGCATCGTTCACTAACTCGTTCAGACGCTTGGAGAGGTCGGTACGGGTGGATGAGGGTGTAAGAGATGGGCAGGCCGTGGTCGCGTAGTAGAAGAGGTAAGCGGCGCGGACGAGTTTGTGAGCCGAGTTGTTGATTACTGACGATTCGAGGCAGTAGAATGAGAAGAAATCAGTGATCTTGTTCGTGGCGGGATCCTGGAAAGATTAGCATTGTAAAACAATTAGGGGAGAAGTTACCTACCTCAACGACATAGGACCAGATGACCTGCTCGTCTGTTGAATCCTTTTTATAGAGGAGCCAATGCTCAACCTCATCTCTGGTGAAGATAGGTGCCATTTCGAATCTTGCCAAATACGACTTCAATAACTCAAGTACACCATCGATGTCTTTTTCCTCCATAGCTCGGAGGTTCTTGGTTGCTGTATGGTCTGGGAGAGCATATTTTCGAACTTGATACTGAGGTTTGCTGTTCGGCGGAAGTGGACTGAAGCCAACTTCGTACAGCTTCTGCCAGTCAATTGATCTGTGGAAGTATCTGCATGTGCTGACTGGCTTTGGCAACACGACACCGCCAGTATAAATAGCTTGCCAAGTTCCCAGACGGTAACATCTCCTTGTGATCTCCTTGATGAGTACGGGTGCCAGTCTCTTAGCCCGAAGCTTCTTGTGTATGCAGAGGAAGTTGACTTCGGATGCCTTCAGAACCTTCTTTCGTACACGTAAAGCGACGGGTATGGCCGAAATGAATGCGACGAGCTTGCGGGATGCACTGGCTCGTACGCCAACATGCCAATCTTTCGTCCAGCCTGGAGAAAGAAGTGCCCTGGAGTTGTTAGCTTTGCCTCAGCGGGGAGAAGTGCAGCAAACCATTTGAGAAAGGATTTCGAATAATTGAACCTGAACATAGCCTCATCGTCTTCCACATAGTGTCCAGACAGCAATTGGAACACTTCTTCTAGTTCCCCATCTTGCAACAGGTCCATGGTCACCCACTCGAAGCCATCCACCAATGGTCCTGGATCCTTAGGTACTTGTTCGGGCTCGATAATCTTAAAGGGGCCCTCCACAATCTTCTCTGAGCTCTCTCCGAATTTGGGCACTGGTTGCGTCGCCCAGAATTTGTATTGTCCCATATCCTTGACATTCTTCCCACTCGAGGCCAACCCAGACATGATCTCCTCTAAGCTCATCTTCTTCATCGCAGCCGTAGCTTCTTTTGTCATTGTCAAGTCTCCTCCTGTGCCTACGCCGAGTTGTTGTGCCAAGCCTGGATTCATCTTCACGAGCTCTGTTAACTGGTCCTTGCTCAGACCGTTCATGAGCTTCGAGATATCGGATTGGGAGCTCCCTGAAGCTTCAGAGGATCCAGAAGACCCGCCAGTCAAGGCATTCTTTATGCGCTTCCTCTTCGATTTTTTCTTCTTAGCTGCTGCGCCAGAGGCTGGGCTCCCAGTCGCAACTGTGTCTTCTGCTTCATCCTCGTCTTCGTCGTCGACCTGCGCAGTTGGCGGAGCTTCTTTTGCTTCTTTGATGACTTCTGCTGCAGCTTCCTGCCTCGTAGCAGGGTCATCAATTTTCGATTCGTCCGCCATGTCGTGAGCCTGTTCGCGGAATAGCTGTTTCTGTGTGGGCAAAATGGCGGGGTGAACCGGCTTAAAAGTGGCATTTTGAGGGTCACGTGAATAGGACCCCTCCTGTCTACCTAGGTACCTAGTACCTACTTAGGGGCAGCTATCATTTTGCACTATGAGGTAACTACAATCTACAGAAAGTTATCGGAATACGCCGACGCGAGGCTTGAATCAGCCATCTGGAACGAATACCCATCAAACTTGCTGACTGCCGTTCCTCTTTGAAACGAGACAAATTTAGGCATCCCACCAAAAGAACAGCAGAATTATCTTGAAGATATTGCTCTGTTGGATTAGTGTGTAAGTAGTCGCAGTTCCTGAGACAATCGTTGGTGGCAGGGAACAGATACCAAAAAGACATGATAAAATGGAGACATTATTTCATTATCTTCTAGGGACAGCGAAGAGGACGTCTATCAAATTATGTACTAGCTTTCTTACACAGCTCCACAGGTCCTACCAGTTCACTTCGTACACTCCACACAACGCTTCTCTACTCTCAGCCATCAAAGTCAAACGCTTTCAGTGCAGCCAGAGCGACTGGAGCATAAGTTAGAATCCTGCTATGATCTTTCAAAAGTTACTAGTGCTCAAACTGCCATCAGGAGAGGTTACTTACGACCATAAGCCACAATCTCTTCTCTTATAATTTTATCTCCGCCTGTTTTCCAAGTGCTAATGAAAGTCCCATCTCCCATGTCAACTGTCGTCCGAGCCTTCATCTTCTTGAACAATTCAACTTCCATGCCTCCATCCGTAGTTGCATTTGCTGCGGCCGCGAACAGAGCCTCAGATTCTGTCCATGGGATTTCCGGGTCATTTTTTGAGTGAAGGATGAACAATCTCACTCTCTTGCTCAGACGGACAAAGTTTGCTAGGCGCTCTGTAGATGGCCATTTGTCGATGATGTGATCTCTTAATATTTTCTTCAGTCTGGGATAAGGTCCTATTGGAGAAAGAATAGGAAGATATCCGGCGATGGAATACTTCGTCAGGAGATCGGGAAGGTTACTGAAGCCTAATTTCAACATTTCTGGGTTAGCAATTTTCCTTTTTGAAAATGTCTATTCCTCATGGGAGCGCACTGAGTAGCAGGAAAATGATATGGTAGCCATTTCATGCGTGAGTCTTACCAGCAACCAAAACCACTCCTGCAAAATCTACACCTCGTTGGGCAAAGACCTCCACCACGCCAGCTGTGACTGCAGTTCCAAGGCTTTGGCCAAGGATTACAATTCGACTTGCGGGCACCTTTGCGACATTTAAGGCCCAGTCTACTGTAGCAACTCCGTCGATGATTAATCCATCTTCAGTGGGAGATCCTGTCGAAAGACCAAACCCTCGATAGTCGATAGCGAGGATGTGGATGTTCGAAGTACTACCATCTGACAACGATCGATAACAATCGGTGCGCCAACCTTGGGCTACACTGCCTGCGTTCTATAATGGTTAGCGTGAGTTGTTCAACATGCCAAGTGGCCATACACCATGAACTAATGATGGGTTAGCAGCGTTCATGACGGCACGATAGAGCACAAACAATTTATGATCAATCTTGAATCTGGGTCATCTCTGAGAAGTTGGAATGACTTCATCTGCGTAATATCTTCTGAAAGTCCGGATGGCTGTCGTAGCATCTCTGCCTCGTGTCTGGCATAGAGTCCCAAGGGGAGCACGTGCCACGCGTATATGGTCTCATGGTCCGGCGTAAGGAAGTTAAAAGGCGTTATTTGGTTCTCTGGGTATTGTTAACAAGTATTGACGGATGGTGGGATCTCCTGGAACACTTGCTCGCAAACCCGAATTGCTCCGGTACATTGTGGTCGACCCAGTACGCAGTGTGAAGCTTGTGAACATACAAAGCACTAAGAGACCCATTAATATTTAACCATCACAGTGTGGTGTAACATACTGCCGCTGTAGCCATGGATTTGTAAGAGCAAACAATGCCGAAACGTAGAGAATGATACCAAAGAAAAGTGTATAATAGGCCTTCTTGAAAATTGAAGCAAGAGGGGCCATTCTTTGAAGGAATTGTCACAGCTAGAAAATGTCAGAAATAGTACAATAGCCACTGATAACTTTTCTTGGCTGCAGTTGAACAAAGCAAACAAACTAATTCCGAGGTCTGTGGTGGAAACCTTGTATGAGGGTGAGACTTTCAGGGTGCGAGTCTTGATTCACAATACAACAATAGACGCAAGGTTACGAAGCAAGGACCCGACTTACATTATGGCAAGGGCTCTAACGAATTGATTGCGTCAACGTTCCATCCTTCATACTATCCAGAGCGAACTTTTGTGGTGTTGGATTCCGGGCTGGATCGATGTTGGGTTGGATACAAATGCTCGGCTGTGCTGATTGATGTTTGACGTTCTCCAACACTTGCTTCACTCTTCGTTTAAAAGCTCAATCCCTCTCGATAAATTCCCACCGCGACCAAACGCGTCACGACCACCGAACATCGTCGGAGTCCTTCTACAGAACGACAACGACGATGGAGAGGAAGAGAAAACTACCGGCCCGCGCTGCGCGTGTGGAGTCTGCCAGCAAAAAGCGATCGTCGACGCCTCCCCAACAGCCAGCTCAAACCCAGATACCAACGCTGCCGCCTACCCAGCCTCTGGTGCAAGAGATTTTACCTCAGAGTATTGCGCCTGGCAAGCCTCTACCAACGATCGATTCTCCGCAGCCAGAAAATCTGCCTGAAGACACATTTCAAACAATCGCCGAGAGGTTAGCTAGCCACCCCTCCAGCTCGTGGAGCTTACATCTCTTCCTACCTTTTTACCCATATCACACAATACTTCTTGACTATCAGATTGAAACTAATAAATATAATAGTGGTGTTTTATCTGAGTCCTTACACCGTTCACGACAAAAATGGCTGAGCGAAGGCATCTTCGAGAAATATTGGACGAAACCAACGAAGAGAAAGGGTGCTCCAGAAGCTCCCCCCAATAATCCTCCGAAAGAGTCTATGACAAAGTTGGGTCCGGTCACTATATCTGCAGACCCTCATAGTTTCGAGGCAACGATGTTTGCCGTAAAGGCAGCTCCTCTGCAGTCTGCAATTCATACCTCCCAGCAACCTATGTATCGCCCTATAATACAATATGGTCCTCCTGGTGGAATGATGCCTCCACCACCTACTCCTGCTCCTATTCTGCAGAAGCCAAATCCTCCTCCACAACCCGCTCCGCCAGTATCTCCTCGGAATCAAGACGTCCAAATGGCAAATACAAATACACCAACTGGCAGCATCACACCTGTCGGTGCTCAACCCAATTCTTCTGCACTGAATGGCCGCCCGTCATCTCAATCCACGAGCAATCCGCAGGTACAATCTCCTATAAATGGTCATACAACTGCGCCGCCACCACCGCCTTCTGGAAGAAGTGATCCGGTTATTCAAATGTTGGCAGAGAGAGCTGCGACTGATCCGGATTTGAAGGCGCTGATGAAAACGGTGGCAAATGGAGAAGCTTCGCCAGACCAATTAAGGAAGTTTCAGGCTCATATCGATGAGCTTACTCGTATACAAAAGCTTCGTGAAGCAGAAGCTAAACCTATACAACGACCAACACAACCTCCTCCGCCACCTCCAGCCTCTGCTGTCCCTCAAACCAACGGTCACAGCACGGCTCGTCCTATGCAGACCTCCCCTGTGGCTCCGAAAGTAGCACCGACTTCGATATCACACCCAGCCAAGCCTGAGCAACCTCAGCCACAAGCTCTCCGCTCCAAGGGCCCAGTTCCCTCTACGAAACCCGACATCACAAATGTTGTCTTCGAATTTGCGGGTGGAAATGGCGACCGGTATCAATTTCCAAGACACAGCATTCTGGAATATCTTCCTGGTGGCCAGGTCATTGCGTCATTTTTGATTGTTCGTAAAGGTAGTAGTGCGGACTCTCCGAGCTACGATCCCGAGCTCGATTACTATCAGCCGATCACCATTCGACTGTTTGCGTATCAAGGGCGTCAACTTGAAGCTCTACAGAAAGTCGTCGCTCCACCTGAAGAGGTGCGGAGATATATGGACGATGTCATGGACAATGCTACCAGGGCTGAATACGTTTTGCTCGCTATGCGTTTGCCCAAGGATAAAGAGCAGACCCCACCAGTGGAAAGTATTGAAGAAGCCGAGAAGGGTGATCAAATAAATCATCAGATTACACCATGGGCCACGACTACTTCTACGCCCATTCCAAAGGCCGTCAAGCCACCAAAGAAGTTCGTCAGCGAAGAAGAGCAGTATCAGGCGTTCATTAATACAGTTACTCCGGTTCTATAAAAGGATAGTGGGAGTGGGTTGGAGTTGATTTCCTTCTTATCATGGCGGCGGAGTATGGGTAATTTGAACTACGGAAGTGCTGGGTAGGCGATGGAATGGGCGTCTCGTAAGCCACAGGGCTATATAGGTTTGTCTCTCGGAAAGGGTATGTATTCTAGACAGGGCGGTCGGTATCTGGGAGTCTCAAAAATTCGAGATCAGTTGCAAGAAGGCTCCGTGCCAATGATGCCGGAAGCACACGTGACAGCATCCAAATGCTTACCAGCCTTGTCACCAGTGCATGTTCTTAAATCACTTTTGTTTGCATTTCGTGGTTATGATTGGAATATAGAATTTGGTCTGTTCTTGAGTGAGTCGTGCTGGAAGAACCTTCTACGACATCATTCTATGGATACCTGAACAAATGACTCGGCACTTATCATTCTCAGAAACATAGACAACACATCCCCAATCACATTTCGAGTCTGTCTGAGCAAAGATTTAGATCCACAAGAAGATGTTGTCACCAATTGGATACGCCGATTACCAATTTGCCAATCACATTACATGGCCCCGCATGAAACATGCAGATGTACCATCTCGAAATGCTCACCGAGCAGCAGCAGAGATTGGCCATGGCCGACCAAGTCTTGTCAGCAGAGAAAGTTTTCCTCTGATACCTGCGAATTGAGGCCACTTCCATATCCCTCATGCTTCATTACTTTTTGTAAAGTGCTTTTTTGACTGAAACCCTCACAGCTCGATCCAGAGCTTTCAATTAAGCAATTTTTCGTAGCATCAGCTCTTCTATCATCTAGTTACTTGTCAATCTCTGCATTGACAATGGATGAACGGGGACCAGACCAAATTCGGCTCGCAAGCGAGTCGTCCGTCACGACAGTTGAAAAGGTCTGGATTTCCTCCTTGATATCTGAGCTTCTTTCTTAATACAGCCAACAGGATAGCCAAGACAGTGGTTTCATCCGACTATGGCCAGCAGCTCATGACATCTCTTGCACCGAGTTCCACATCCCAAACATCCACACCCTCGGTGCTGATCTGGACGCCGCTGTCCAAGCCGTATGGCCGACACGCCATCAAAGCCGCTACACGCGAGTCTGCGCTCTACTTGTCTCCTGGGAAGACGATGATTTGGGAGTATGGCGAGAAGTTGGACCTTTAAGAAGTCTCTTGAAGGATAAGTACAATTTTGATGTCGAAGAATATAGGATACCTAGTGTAAAGACGCCTGATAAAGCGCTCAAAAGCCGTGTCATTGACTTCCTTGATGCGGACGAGGATGATACACTGTTTATCTTCTATTACGCTGGTCATGCGAGGAGAGCTCTAGATGCGAACAATTCCACTATGTGGTGTGCGTAAGTTCATTGTCCTTCGATATGTTGCAATGTCACGGAGATTCTCACTATTTTGCTTTGCAGGAATCGGAGGAGTTTTGAAACAGTCATTGCTTCTGGAGGTATTCAGTCCATGTTTGAAGAAGCAGAAGCAGATGTTCTTCTCCTCTATGATTGTTGCTATTCTGCTGCCGGACCAATCACTGGCTCCGGTAGAAAACGTCACGTCGTGGAGGCAATTGCCGCTTGTGGATATGAAACCATAGCCCCTGAAGTCGACAAGCATTCTTTCACAAAAGCACTCACAGAAATGCTGGCCAGAAAATTGGAAGGAGGTTCATTCTCCGTTGGAGAGCTGCATTCTCGAGTTCTGTCCAAGCTAAAATGCTGGACCCCGGATCTACGCACAGATGAGTATGGCAAATTCCTCGAAACGAGAGACGGCCATTTTATCCCTGAACATCAGCCACGGAGGACTCCTATCTATAGTATTATCTGCGAAACTGAACCACGGAGGAGTATCTTGCTTGCTCCATTGCCGAAACGAGAATTCTCATCGACACCGAGTGCTAGCGACGGTCCAGACACGCCTTCGTCCTCTTCTCCGGGCCCCGTGCCGTGGGATATTCCTGCTCCGAGTACAAATCTCACTTCCAAAAAACGCAAGCGAAATGCAGAGCACAAAGGTAAACATCCCCACTTTTCCCAATGCCACATCCAAAGACTGAAAACTTCCAGCTCCTACCGCTCAAATTCTGCTAGCAATCCGGCTGGAACGGGACGCACTCGATATTCCCCAATGGACCGAATTACTCCGGAACCTCCCTTCAGAAGCTATAGATATCCGCATCGAAGGCGTCTACCAGAGTTTCTCAACACTACTCTTACTTCGAATGCCAGTCGCTGTTTGGGATCTATTACCCCAGAATCCGGCGTATAGCTTTGTGGGCTTCGTCACTTCGGATAACCTTTCCCATCGTGTGAAGCGCACTCCAACTTTGTCTGTCCCGCCGGAGGAATGTCATAGCGTGCATAGTGCAAGTCAGAAGAGCGAGGATGAGGATGAGGATGTGAGGCATGCGGGTCAAGTGCCTGCTGGAAGACGGACGCCATGTGATACTGAGATCTTGACTGATGTTGAAGACACGCCCCGAGGTCCAGCAAAGAGGCGTGGTCGTCCGTATAATCAAGCTAGCAATCGAGATTCTGAATTGCTTCGAACAAAAAACCCTCCTGTTTCTCCGCCAGTGGACGCAGAGGCGAGTCAGACGTCAACTTCTTCAACTTTAATCGACAGTGATCCGATCGAGTTCTCACAGATATCTACCCCGATCAAGAAGAATGGAAAACGTTGCGTGGATTCGCCTCGTAGTCCGTCTTCGGTTGCATCGTATGGATGGGTGCAAGTGTGGTTTTGTGTGAGTCCCATGGAACGGTTGATGCTTATAGTTTTGTGCTGACCATGAGAAGTGTCAGTGTGATCAGACAGACAGTGATCCAGCAGCGGCGATTGGTATGTGGGAGAGCAACTGTGCGAATTGTGGACATAGTCGAGATGGTGGGTGTAAGGTTGATCAGGTGAAAGTTTATGAGAGTCGTTGAGGTTGTACTTCGTTGAGTTACAGTGTACGTGCTCTCTGAATCTCCCAAGATTTGAGACATAAATAGATTCTCCCGAAAGTATATCTATATCGAGAGTCTGATTGGGTATCACATGATAGGATCTTTGACACAACTCACCTCGAAATACTTCTTTCACAATGGCTTTTAGCGCGGGTTTCAGACGATGAGTCGAGCGGTCTCGATAATCATTCTTACACTGATCAAGTAGCGAATAAAAACCAAAATTGCCTTCCACCATTTACCCCTTGCTTGCGGCACGCCCCTCCTACCGACATCGATAATCTCGAAAACACAACCCTCATTTTTCACTCCAACCTCTCACCCCGAATGACAACGAATGTGTTCGAGCGTAAGTACTTCATTTCTTCACAAAATTACTATAATGAACTCTAACAATCAATTATGAGTAGATGACCCGCATTCCTGCCTCGCGCTTTTGCCAAACACAACTACAAAGCATCTCCATGTCACCCTCTACCTCTATGCGTAGAATTCCGATATCTCGAGCCCTCCAACGATCTTTCAGACCCTCGCTCCACCCCTTTCATAAGTTCCCCTCGAGTGTTACCGCCATGCGAGGAATCGGCTCCTGCCACAGCTCTCTCGGCTTCTGCACGTCTCCTCAGTTGCGATCTGGACGAAAGGACAAATACTGGGAACAGATATTTGACCCAAGTCTAATATTGAAGGTAATCAATGTCACAAAGAGCATCAAGGCAGAAACGGAAAGAATGGGCTGGTCCGACAAGGAGTCCGTGGACGCTTTCGAAAAAGGAATGCGGAAACAAGGGTTGGGAGACCATTTTGAGTTGGCCGTCAAATTTATACTGTTTACAAAATTTTGGGGTGCTTTGGTCGTGGGTTTCGGGTGTTGGACAGGTTTATCTTGGTTGGGATCCCAGGCGAATAATGAGGCTGGTTCTTGCGAGACGATGGGAAAATAATGCTTTGTTCGGAGAGAGGGGATGGAATGCCGTTCAAGAAAAATCTGACTGGCTTGGATTTGCACAAAAAACGCAACTCAATGGTATACTCTATTCTTAGGATACCACATGGGTCATATTGATAGGTAGGCGCAGACGAGGGACTAGTGTCTTAAATCGACGTCTTACTGTCTCCAGCTTCTAATATGGAAAGAGCAGTTTCTTCCCTCTCTGCTGTGATGCCCAACCAGCATTTGGTATTCTCTCCGTCTCCTTACCTTATTGTCTGGCTTCAATTTCAGGTTGCCTCTGTGCTCTCCTTGGAAAAACTTTGACCTTATGTCTCGTCACACTCCACCTCGCCAACAACACCCCACACACCCCGCATCTATGCTCGACGGCCTTCACCCGAGACCCATCGCTAACATATGGTATCCAGCAGAATATTCCGGATACAAAGAACATGCCAATAGCTGCGACACTATGATCATGAGCACCAGTTTTTATTTCCACAGATATGAAAGGAGAATGCCAACTGCGTAGTAATCGTAATCACTCTGTTGGTTCGAGTGATAGATTTCTGACCACAAGAAGTGCATTCAACTAGCTCGCCTTCCTTTCCCAGACAAGACAGCGGTGTTGGTAGCTGTACGTTTACTTTGCTGTCTTGTAGGGGATGGTTCGAAATAACATCGCGAGCGTATTGGCCTTGGGGTGTATTCCCAGAATGATTGCGAAAGAATCCAGTGTTGGGGACGGCGTGGTTCCGTCCTGAGCTCACAACTGAGAGCCTTGTCAGTATGCTTCTCACGCTATATCATAGAATAAGATACATACATGGATTTCCTGCAGACATTATGCCGTGAAGGATCACTGATTAGGTATGACAAGAGAAATCGAAGGAGCGCGTTGTAGGCTGTTAGCTGGAGACATTGATCAGTCATTATCTTCTGCACCTTTCAAGGCTGTAATGAGGCTGGGAAAAAGCAACGATAGGATGTTGCCGCTGAGGCTGAGACAATCACAACTCTTCGGGCACTTAGCTTCTGCCACAATTTTACCGAGCACGATCCAGACTTCAAGACAAGGCTGTGGTATAATCACCAAAATCATATGGTTGTTCAATGAAGTGTGCTTTGCACTATCGGTTTATCTACAATCTTGATCGTGCAATTAGTATAGGGGTTGTCGCTTAGTTTAGCAAGCCCCCCTTTTCCTGTTAATCCTTGAAGGGAGCGTAACTCTTTCTTCAAATTTTGTTTGCTATTATCCATGGGGTTTGGAATTTTAAATGATATTGGTGAGTATACTGAGAAAGCTTCCTCTGATACGAGATGCTATCCTTTAGGAATGAGTAATTGCTCCACATGTTTGTGATGCAGATTCATGAGCTGACAGTTCTGGTGAGATCATCAGACCAATAAGTTCCAATCCCTATGGATTGTTTTCTTCTATGTTTGATGATCAAATAAAGAGTCATCAAGTCCAAGTTTCTAGTCACATCTCCACATTCTGGTTTGTGTCGACTATGTTTGCCACGTTGTTTCTGGTCATGATACTGAGGGTAACGGACCTTGTTTGTCAAGCTGTATTTCCCACAGGTTCGAGCTATCCCTGTGAAGGTTACATAAAGTAAAGACTATTTCCGACTCCTAAAAGCTTATCTGCTAAGACAGCTTTCGAACACTTTGTCTTACGATGTCTTTCGAAGCTTCAAGAGGCACGAGGAGGATAACCGGTTTCTCTCCAGCTCCACCAAGGCCAACAGTCAAAATGTCCACTGGAGATGACGATCGAAGGACCACTTCTGCAGATGATACTATTTGTATTGTGACTACACCTAAGGAACATCCACAGAAGACCACTGTCATATTTCCAGATACTGAGAAGACGGCGATCTTTGAAGCGTCCTCAGAAGTAGGCATAGCTAAGAACAACGAAGGTCTCCAATATGGTTTTATCGAAGAACAAGCTCTTAAGATGGATACTGGCGAGGATCCGGATGTAAAGTGGGAATGTGTAAGTACCTCCTTGTGGTAGATACCCCGTACTGATCTTGTCTAGTGTCGATGCCAAGTAAGGAATGCTTGTGATGCCGTTCGTTGCAGAGGCATGAACTGTAATCCCTATCCACCGCATTTTAGGTGCGAGATGTGTCCTCGATTGTAATTCAAGGCATCGTTCATTAGAGTGTCAGATCTAAGCGCTCTGGAATTTGCCTTTTGTACAATGTTCTCGATGTCTTTTGGTAGATTCTACAATGCAGTATTGGCGAGCAATCTAGGCCAGCGATCTATAGCCGTCTAGTTCTGTCCTTTGCAGTGCAGATTCTCATTCCATGATCCTCTCTATTATTCCCGCAATATGCAACACTTCTTCCCAAAAGTGTGGAATTCCCAATTATTCCCGATAACCCAAACGCCAGACCCATGCTGTAAAACCATTCCATCTCTACTCTTCTCTCTTCACTCTCTCCTTCTCCGCATAACTCATATTCCACGGTTTCCTCGCCTTGACATCGTTCAAGATCTTCGTTCGGTCGAAGATAGTGTCACTGTTCACTTATCAGCTCCTCTCCCCTGAAAATTCGGACAATTCGATTGAAGGTTTGCATACTTTGGGTCTTGTTCAGGCTGCACATTCAAATTGTACTCATCCAACTGTTGCCTCATCGCATTCGCAATCCCAGCCGTTTTCGCTGGCTTTGCTAACTGATTGACTGCTACCACGGCTCCGAGCGCACCGAGTGCTACCAAAGCTACGTTCTTTGCGGCTGACATGATTATTGCGTTGATATTGGGAAGTAAAAATGTGATTGGCTCGTTTGAATTTCTGGTGTGAAATGCAGTGAAATGCTTGGTAGACGGACACTTGCATATTCATCTTGTAGACGGATTATTTTCATCTTATATCGACGTTACTGAATGTGTGTTCGTGTGGGACAGTGATGTTGGTCGTATGATATCGGTTTGTGGGTGGTGCGATGAGGACCGAATGTCAGCCGATTTCTGGATCGGTACAGGCCGATGTGGTGCAACTTCGTCAATGTTCGATTTTCGAGGGGAGGATTGAGTCCCTGATTGCTCCGTGAGTGATTTTGGATATTTGTAAACTCGGAATAGTTCGTAATTGGCAAAGTGTTGTGTTGAGCTTGAGAAAATGCGAAGCCAAACAGTGCACGTGATGTTGCATAGTCACTTTGTCGAGGTCAGAAGTGTAGGATAACATTCTCAACACGGACGATGGAGAAGACACTGACTTATGTCCTCTACGTATTCTGTCTGATGACCAAGAATGCCTAGAAGTAAATTCTGGAATATTGTTCGGTCCTCCATGCTCACGTGGTTTTCGCCTATCGCTCAGGAGTTGATGCAAGTTCAAAATTGTCGTCTGCTTCGCATAAAAGTCCTGCAGAAGTAAAAACTTGTCAATTGTATGCACAGGCACGAAAATGAAAGTTTGAAAACAAAACTCTGTTATGAATATAGTTATCAACTTTGAATATTATACAGGAGTACTTCGCACTTTCAGATGCTAAGCTTTCAACTTTACAAGGCTCTCCTTGATATCTCGCTTGTCATTAAACGAACTCAGCGGTCCAGGCAACGTGATATTCCATGGCCCAGCTTCCAAAGGGCAATAGTTATCTGTGCCGGGCAGTTGTCCAGTCTGGAAGAATGTGTTGATCTTGCCAAAAGCACATAAGTTCTGTGCTGCGACAGACGTGTGCTGAAACCTGTCAGCTTAGGGTAAACAAGAGAGGGGAATACCATACACCTGTAGCATCAATAGTGAGTACTTGAGAGCCGGGGAAGCGAGTCGTGCCATTGACACCGCTGGAATTCATTAGCACGGGAGTTTTATTGAGGACTGACACTGTTGAAAGCTTACTTCTGATGAGGGGTAATTATGTCAAGAGTGTTGCTGACGAATAGTATCGGATTATTGACCTTGGCATAGAAAGGACCTTCCTTGATTAGCTTTGCTCACATTAACAAAGAGATCACATACCTGCATATCGATAATCCGAAGTAATAGGCCACCCAGCACAGCTAATATCTTGACCGGATAGATCTTCTCCCGCAAGCCAACTCTCGCTCTCTTCCCGTGACACCAGCGGAGCAATCTCAGACAATGATTTCCCGTATGCGATTCCACCTGTGTCTGTGCACAACACAGCCCGCTCCCATAGACTGGGGATGGTGACATCAGGTGGGTTCGTAATAACGAGTCCTATGTCCTTTTCCAGTTCCTCGAGAGCGGAGAGCGTGAGATTGGGTAGGACGGACTCAACAGCTACAAGAGCTTGGGCAATGGGTGGAAATCCATCAATTGGTTCGTAAATCTCTGCGAATATTACTTGTTTAATGCCGGTGAGCAGAAGTTCAATCGCCGTTGCATTGCTCCAGCCTTGTTGATATGCGTATGTAGCATTAAGTTTGGAGACCATGGATTCGAAACGGAGATAGATGTCATGAGGATTGGTGCCAGTCGAGAACGGACAATTCGTTTGGCCAGCAGCATAACAGTAGTCGAAGAAAGTCGAGAATGCTTCGTCGGTGAACGTAATCAAATTCTGGCCGGTCCCTTGAACCCAATCATCCGGATTGAGCACTCCGTCAAGCACAACTCTTCCAAGCCGCTTGGGGAACATTGATGCGAATGTTTGGCCAATGAAAGTTCCGTAGCTGAAACCCCAGTAATTCAACAAAGATGCGTCCTCACAGGACTTTCCTTTCTCACTCGCAGCATATGCGTCAATCATGGAGATCATATCTCGGACGACTGTGGCCGTAGTCACGTGTGGACCTGCTTGAGTTTTGCCTCCAATGGAGTTCTTACATGCAATTCCTATGGCAACTGACTGATTATAACTAGCCTCGAAGAAGATTGGGGCCAATTCGGGACCAGTAAGAGGTTCAAGTGACCGCCGTTTGAGATTCGATGGCAAAGTGCAATTCGCTGCAGGAATACTGGCACCAATTCCTCGAGGATCCCAGGAAACGAGGTCATAATTTGTGCCCACAACCTGAAGTCCTGTACCAAGAGCTTCTTGAAGAAACTCTACGCCTGAGCCTCCTGGTCCGCCGGGATTCGTCAACACTATGCCTTTGTAAGGTGTGGTCGTTGCCGCATATCTGATAATTGGAATGTACGATCTTCCAAGATCTCGATTGGTATAGTCTAGTGGAACCTGAGTTTTGTCAATTGGATGCTACAGATTTGCTCGGCCGAGGCTTACGTCAAGGAGAGCGCATGTAAAGTTGGTGAAACAAGGATACCAAGTATCGAGGCCATGGGAAGGTGGAATCTGGACAACTTATTAGTTCTTCGTCCAAAGGAATTCTGCAGAAGACTGACCTCTGAGAACGTCCATTGTTTGTTCGGATCTTGACTACGACTTGACAATGGAGAAGCTGTCACTAGCTCCGTGATGAGAGATGTCAGGAAGACAAGGCTACTGAAGTATAGTATGGCCATTTTGATTAGACCAAACAATGGCAGAGATGACGACAGGCTATCTGATGAAACCCAACTATGGAAGTGTAGTTTTTATTAAGAGAATGAGTGCTACTTATATCATATTGCCTTTGGATTGGGCGCTCTTACTCCCAGACATGAATAGTGACGAGTCCATAAAAATTCCTGGGGGCTTTCTGCGTACGTACGAGACATTTAAACCTTGGAAATATAAACGAACGTGCCAGTGAGCTTCAAGACTTCAGCCACCAGCAAATAAAGCTCATAACGACAAGGATATTGAAGTGCAGCATTGAAAGACACAAGGACGTACGAAGTAACCAATAGACGTGATGCATTCAACGGCCATTCGGTAATGTAAGGTTAATTAATAAAATACGATGGATCCGATAGACTGTAAGCAAGTGGCTGAGACTGTGCGGAAGGCGCTGCTAGACGGGATTATCGTTCCCAATTGGGAACGCGGAGGCACATGATTCAAGGGAGCTATCCCTTGGAAACCGGACTTCAGGATGACTTCAATAACTGCTGCCTGATTTGCATCTCTTTGTTTGTTCCTCTCCATGAGGGTTATGAAGGTTTGGTGAGGTAATAAGACGGAAGAACCTCTGAAGAGCCTGCGCCCCTGCGCTAACCGAATTGGGACCAGCTCCTTCCCCGCATCATCTGATTATTAAACTCTTGCAAACATGTTCTCAAGCTTTTCCCGAGTATAGTTGCATTCGATATTCAATTCATCCTCTGGTTGCCCCGAAGAAGTGCATAGCTCAATCTGCAGTTCGTTTCTTCGGAGAGACTGACGTTTTAAGACCTCTGCATCGCCCAAAAGCTACCCCGCGCTGTCTTCAAGTGAGCCTCGGATCTGATTCTTGAGCTTGTCTATCAGTATTCATCTTATTTTTCGATTGAACGAGTTGTTCTCCTCAAATTAGCACGTGTACGCGGCAAACAATCTATTGGCTGTTCTCAATTTCGCTCCTGCTTGAACAGCCATTGTTCATGCCCCGACTAGGGACTGCATTTGAATATCTTTCGTGTCTTTTCATTGCATGAGTTGTTCTGTACTGGTCGAACAAAAAGTTGAACAAAAGGAGCATGAGCTATGTCACGACGGGTACTTCATTTGGATACTCTTAGAACCCAATATCTAGCAGCGTTGTGTCTGGGACAGTTGGCTGTCTGGAATTGCGAATTATATTTATGAAAACACAAATAATCACAGAATAAACTATTGTTAAGTGCCAAGTTTAGTTGAATTTCAAAAGAGTATAATTGAGTTACAAATTTCCATCAACCCATATATCCTGTAAAGAGCGGCTTCAGTAAATACCACATCACACTCCTACCCTCTCACCATCTTATGCATATATCCGTAACAAACTTTATTAAAACTACATGTTCTCAGCGCCCTTCACACCCATTCTCAGTACAAGATGAACCATTATCATAACAGATCGTGTTAGCGTCGCAACCGCAACTGTCTCCGGAAGCGAGGATACAGAGCCCTATGGCATGCGGATCCAAGGAGTCTGCACTGGAACAATTTGGCCCACAGGAGTCAAAGAATGCGCAGTCGCAGGAACGAGGGTTCAAAACGTTTCCTGCTACTCGTCAGTGGTGAGATCACGATTGATATGGGAGGGTGTGGGACCTGATGTAGGGACTGCCATGGTCGTGCTCATGAGAGCAGTGGCAGCAATCAGAATTGTGGGAATGGAGAAATGCATTTTGATGCTTTGGTGGTTAAATTGAAGAACAAAGTCCTTTGAGTTGTACTTGACTGAGTGGTTGATTGTTTCGAGTCCTTGTTGTCTTGCCGATGTTTGACAATGTGGATGGAGCTGGAACTCGATATGCGTGGTCAAGGTCAAACACTTATAGTTTTTTTTTGGCCTTCCATCGTCGTCGTAAAGCTGTGACGGTCTAATTTCTCCTTGCAGCGCTTTCCTTCTTCTGAATGTCATTGTGTTCATGGCAAGGCTTCCAGAGCTGAATTGTTCGCGAACCCCTGTTTGTTGATGTGAGACGGGATGTATTTTCGAAAACACCATCCCAAATGCAGCACAAAGTGCGACTTGAGCATCGAATGTTTAAGTAGCCCCTTACCACTGCCTTGCAGCGCCGTATTGCGAGTAGCTTATTGTTGATCTTGATTTTTCGCCCAAAGTTCATCTTTGACGGGCATGTTTCTAACAATATATCCCAAATCCAGTAAGCTTGCGAGCCGAACATCGAACTTCTTACAAGTGTATTACCTCTCTGTTATAGCACCGAATCTTGCTTGACCTATCCTTGATCTTGATTAAGTTTTAATTTCATGACAGGAATTGGGAGAGAGAATTAAGAATGGATTCGAGGACTCATGAGACCTTGATTGGGGCTGAAGCGAACCGGTATCGGGAATATAGAGCCGAATCATTGGGCATAAAGGAAGGAGGATCATGGGAGTCATATTTGGATTCGATTACGAGAGATCCAGCTTTGACAGAAGAGCAGGTTTTTTCTTATCCTAATTAGAAAATTTAGGCGACTCACAATTCTCGTATCCTGCTCGGTTGAGCTCTGGACCTCTGTAGCTGCCAGTGTCTTTGCGCCATTACAACCGCAATGGGGACTCACTTCTTCAAACTTAACACTCCACATATGATTACTTTTGCTATCATTGCTAATAAACCTTATGGCGAAGTGGAAGGTGAATATAGGTTCGAGTAAGAAAGGTAGGAGTATGGAAGAGAAGTAAAAGCAAAGAGTTTGTGTCTCTGAGGATGTAGTATTTAATGCTAAGCTACTCGCTCATGCCTAAACTTGTGTATTCAAGAACGTTGTGATGACAGTTCTGGCATTTGTTCGAGCTTTGGAAATATCGAAGTTGCCGTGGAAAATCGGATAGAATAAACACCTTGGCAATCCTAGGTTAATTTAAAACGGCGTTGATAGGTGAGAAAAGGTATAGAAGTTTAAGTAGATGTGATTTTGTTCCCATGCTCAAGCAATGGAATGGTAGAATGTGAGCTCATCACGTGCTGCTGCTAACAGCTTCCATGGCTGGATATCGTATTATTCAGTGAAATACAAAAGCGTAGAGAGGGTCAAGCCTTTCACGAATGCCCCTATCGTTCCGCTCACTCGATGTCCTTTTGTTAAGATGAAATCACGGGCTTTCGCTTACAGTACTACAAAATAACGCCAAAGAAGCCTATAATTTCTCTCGATGCAAACTTCCTCCTCTGCCCAACGCAACGCAACGTTCTCCCACGAGCGATCGTAAAATCAGAGACCTCGACTTGAAAACACGCCGTGAAATGCGTCATGTTTCGAAGGTCGCATTCCACAGTTCGGTTGGCAAGGATTAAAGAGTATCGCTGCACGGAGCTGATGGAATCTCGCCTCGAAAGTCACTGTTCTTGAACGATTATTTGACGTTCCCGCCTACTATTCCCTATTTCAGCGCTTCGGTTATGCGCTTGCAACTGCCTCAAACACCAACATTACAATGCCTTGTTGAAATTCAGATGCTGACAGGTAGCTCTAGGCAGTTTTATGCGATCATGATTGTCATGATCTGTGTGTTACCGCCGAAACCCTGTGCCGCATCGACAGCCGCTGGCCCGAGACGCAACCCCGTGAATAACCTTGCTCATCCGTGGGGAGCAACTTATGAGTTAAGGTCTTGATGCGGGATATGTCGCGAAGCCGTGGCAAAGCCTTGCTGACCTGCGTGGCCGAGCCTACAATTACGACTTTTGCATCGAAAGTGTTTTGGAGAAACACTATAGGAAGGTGATCCTATGAGCTCCTGCATTGTCACAGACTTTGTTGGTCGCAGCCTTGTCAATGTTGGTTCCGAGGAAATGGTATGCACTCTGAGTGGCTGATATTTGAACATTGACATCATGGGCTTGCTAGGTATGTTAAAAGGTGTTCTTACCTCTTGAAATTGGAATGATAAGTCACTCCTTCTTATAAATAGCCAAATACAAATCCATTCAATTTTTAGCACAAATCAAAATCGCGCTGATTTTCTTTACAAGGCCAGTCTCTCTGACATATCACCATGGGATCCCTTGGAGTTGAACAAGCAATCAATGCTTCTTTGCCTGGTGGAATTGCTGAAAAGTTGACTTCTCCGGCATCTGTCAATGGAGATTGCGAAGATGGCCCACTCGGATATGGCTTTGAGGACCAACAGACCATAGCTCAATTGGAGTTGATTGATGACCTTCAGAAGCTCGGAGTCTCTCAATACCTCAATCTCCCTCAGGTACGATGCCTGCTCGAAGTTTTGAGCCATGCTAAATTGTTTCTAGTTAGTGGTCGTAGGCGATCAAAGTACAGGCAAGAGCCCCTCGGTTGAAATGCCGTTGGCAAGCCTTTGAAAATATGTTTTAATGTTTGCATAGGGAAAAGCTCTGTCCTCCAGGCAGTTACTGATATTCCGTTCTCAATCGACGACAAAATGTGCACTCGTTTTGCGACGGAGATTGTACTCCAAAGAACGGCGCCAGATCACCCAACGGAGATTGACGTGTGCATTCAGCCTGACCCAGATATCAGCCCAGAGCGAAGACAGGAACTTTTATCTTGGCGGCCTATACCTTTTGATCGGACTGCAACTCTTGACAAGACGATGATGCAGAACATCTTTCAGCAAGTATGCTGTGTTCCCCTCTCTCCAAAGCGACTTGCCTTAGCTTACAATGCCGGTACAGGCCGATGACATGATTTTTGGGAGTACAGTCAGAAGAAACTCTCCTAAACATGGTCGAGTGAATCGTTTGAGTAGCTCAATTTTGAAAATTACTAGGCGGGGCCCTAAAGAAAGAAACTTTGCCATTGCCGATATCCCTGGGCTGGTCCGAGGTACCTGCCATACGATTATAGCTATGAACTTCAGAATAACAATTCGAATAGGAAACGAGTCGAATTCGGAACATCGAACAGCAAAGAACCTGGTCCAAAACTACTTGAACAATCCACGGAGTATTGTCATGTATGTGTTCTTACTGGCGAGCAATTACGTGCGCGAACATTAAGCTTACAAGCTCAGGGCTGTGATTGACGTCGTGGATTTAGAGAGGCAGGAGATCATGCAAATGATACAACAATTGCCAGACGAAGAAACAAGGGTTATTGGTGTCATCAACAAATGTGACACCAAGCAATTGAAATCTCACGACTGGGTAAGTCTTTGCGTTCATCTGACTGGATCTTGATTCTCACAGATTCAGGTGTTTGATCTTCTCCGAAACGACCCTGCTAGATCCCCACACTGGTTGAAAGAAGGTTGGTTTGGCTTGCGTAACAGATCGCCCTCGGAGCTTAGTATCAGTGACCGCGAGCGAGACAAGAAAGAAGACGAGTTTTTCGCTGGCCCGGAATGGAGTTCGCTGCAGAAGGACGCGCTTGGCAGACATGCACTGAAAACGGCACTCATCAAGATGCGCAATCGACATGTGAAGCGCAGTATTCCAGATTTAATTTTCGAGATCCAGAGCAAGCTTGATGAATGTCTGCTTCAGATTCAGCAACTTGGGGAACCTCGAGCGACCAACCAGGCTCAGTTTACAATCGTCAACAAAATCGCCACAGAATACTCGAAAGGGGCAGCTGGGGCCGTGAATGGGCATTATGAGGAGCTGACCCTCGACAAGCAATTCGCCCGGAAACTCATCAGAGACAATCTGGATTCCTTCAAGGCCGACATGGTAGCTCGTGGCCTTAAGATCCCTTTTATCACAAGTAAACAAGATGCTGTCGCCGTGTCCAAATGCACTCACGAGAGCGAGTGGGGCCCCAAACTATTGGAAAACTATTCGTGGGTTCAAGCTTGTATCAACAATTATCGAGGCAAAGAGGACATCGGAGAAGTGAATTCAATCGTGAAGAGCCAATTATGGAAACAACAAGTCGCTAGCTGGGAAGAAATCGCCTCGAATGCTCTCAATTTGGTGGAGCGAACAGTCGAGAACGTTACTTCTTCCCTGTTCGAAAAAGTGTGTTCAGATGAGTCTCTTCGGCTGAAATTACGAGTGTGGCTTCAAGACGACGTTCAGAAAGCGGCAGAAAATGCAAGAATCGAGCTCCAAAGGCTCATTGCTAGCGAAAGAGATGGGCAACTGTTTACCCTTCATCCAATGATGGTTTTCAGAACGCAACAGCTTCACCAAGAGCGGATCCAAGCAGTTTTGACCGAGTGCACACTCAAAGAACCGAAGATGAGCCTTCAGCAAGCCGGCTCGACGCCCCTCAAGCTCGGTAGCATCCCATCAGATCTCATCATCCAGTCCTTGTTGATCGGCAACGCAGAGCTGGCCGGAGTTCTCAAGACCCACGATAGTCTCGCAGCATACCACGAGGTCGCCTTGTACCGATTCATCGACAACTTCGCGCTTCAGGTCGTCGAGAGGCACTTGCTTGGGCCGGATGGTCCGTTGCTGCTTTTCACGTCCGATTATGTGACGCAGCGACTTTATGGTAAGGAGAACGAAGCGGCGCTGGCTACCCTTGCAGGAGAGGATCCGACGATCTCCCAGAAAAGGCAGGACTTGAATGCGAAACGAGAAAGTCTTGAAGAAAGCAAGAAGCGTGTCCAAAGTTTCAAGATCCTGTGAGCGCGCACAGCTGTTGGGCGAAATTCGGTGCTGTGGCATCTGATGTTCTCATTATGTTGTATTATATCAAATCATTATCCAATACCTTGCTAAACTTCTCACTAACACCTAGATGTCATCCATCTCCATCATGCCCTTCTCAGTAGCAACCATTGCTCGCTTCCCAGCCTCCATTCCCTCGCTCTTCTTCCTGAACAAGAACTTCGCGCTGGAAGTGTTGGGGCACAAATATTGCGTCTCAGCACAAACAGTTCCACATCCATTAACCAAGCAGATATCACTTGGACAATCACTGTCCGCAGTACAAGGCGTCAAGCCCTCACAGGGTCTGTTTTGTTTGCAATATCCCACTCCATTAACGTCCGGGAAACAAGTTCCATCGCATGAGCCACCACAAGCCGAGGCGCTGTCTGCTGGGGAGCAAGCGTATAGATTCGGGGTGTACGTCACAGTTGCCGTTGCAGTGGTAGAAATGGTGACTGTAGGAGTCCCAACTGTTGTTGTGGTCGCAGTGACGCCGAGACAAGAGCAGGCGGAGGCATATCTGCTGGACACTGGGCAATAGGTTGCGTAGGCGGGGATGGAGCTCGGGTATACGGTCTCCTGACGGGGCAGGATCGCGCGAGCTGTCACGGCGGCTTCAGTTACGGTGATTGTCTCTGTAGCTACAGTTGTTGTGATGGTTCTATGAAGTTTGTTAGTCACAAGTTTGGCAAGAGACGGAGGCGCAATCATAATTGGGATGTCGGAAGGGGAACTTACGTTGGAGCAGGAGTAACTGTTGCCAATTGGAAGCTCGAACAATCGTCTAGACGAGAGCTGAGGGGAGGCACCATGTTGGCCGTGCCACGGAGTCCTCGAAGACAATTGTCCGCATTGCACGTAGCTTGACGCTCCATGACATTGGCAAGGGCACTGGTAGCCAGGCCAAGCAGGAAGAGAGTGGTCTGCATCGTGGCGAATTAAAGCGAAAGACGATACCCAACAACGAGAGACAGTCAAAAAATTACTGAGAGGATACTCTGCTCGCTTCTTCGGGAGGAGAAGGAGGCCGCTCCATACTTATACAGCGCATCATGTCAACAAAATGATCAACAAGGTGCGAGCAACGACCCCCCGCATCTCGCAATCTCGATAGTCCTCCCCTTGCAGTGCGCATGCAGATCTCTTCCACTCAGAACATGAGCATCTGTATCCGGCCGAGGGTTCCGACAAGTGCGATGCACGTCGCCGCGCCGTTGGAGCATATCTCGGGGTAATGTTCATCGACAACTCTTTTGCTGCATCCGGCTCGGACCAGGAATAGAAACCGCTTAGAGACGCTGGGGTGAGAGGCTCACTGGGTTCGGTGGAGCAAGCGTGGTAATTGGTAGAGCGCATGCGCCTGTCCCTGAGCTAGATGGGAATCTGGGATAGCGAGAGGGGAAGGCGTGGTAAGGTTAATTTAGTCAGGTACAGGGAGGGGAAAAGTTTCTTTGATTGACAACAAATCTCACCTCCAACCAACCAACCGGTTTCTTGTGCTTGTCCACGATTTGTGTTGTACGAAAACGGCACGCGGTGCAAGCGCATGTTAGCCAATACTTTCTTGCATATACGAAAAGTAGCATTTTGGACATGGAATGCGGGGTTTGTTGCTTTATGACAGCGCCTTGAAGCTTTTAATTGTTGGTTCGTCGGAAGTCTGATCCCGGTTGCGCTTCCTTTTCGTCCGAAGTCGAAGATACTAGCAAGAAGGGAATGTAAGCGATTCGTACAAGTTTGACATGCACTGTCAAGATTGCCAACAGTCAATTGATGCAGAGGTATTGCGGGGTAGCAAGAACCTGGAGGTGAACTTGTTTTCCCAGAGAATTGTAGGGTAACGTTGCAGCGTGCGGCACATAAGCGAAAGCCGGAGAAATCTCCTTTCTTTAGGGCTGTCCTTCCTAAACGGGAAAAGATGAAATTATTTGAACTGCTGACTCGGGCATAATTATTCCAGAAGCGACTCTGCACTTTTATTTTGTGCCTTTGAAACTTACAGCGAGTGTGATTCAATGGTCACGAAGTCTACAATCTGAAGCAAAGGAAATCTTCATTATTGCATAAATGTTTCATTTCTGTCGTAGGGTACATCTCCTGAAAACGAGTGTTGTCAACCTACTCCAACCCAACCTGTCACCAGTGACTTTTTCTCCAAATATAATAACACCAAGAATAAACTACAAATAACCCCGAACGAGTGTCTTGCGTCGTAACGAATGTCTGCACTTCATTCTCAAGTTTCGAGTATGGCCCTTTGCGTAGGTATGCTTCAAGCGGCAGCCTGGATCATGTCAATTAATTGCTCTTGAAGTCAAGTATCCAAGGAAGTTGGCTTACAGTCGCGGCAGCATTGGCAGCTGCAATACTCGCATTCTATTGTTGTTAGTTTATGCTTTCAATTCGTTTAATGGACGAGTTCTTACAGCAAGAGCAAGGAGATCAGTACCGGCTGCCGACTGCGAAAGATTAGTCAATGTTGTTCGCTCTCCGTACGGGACAGTCTTTTGCTTACAGTTGCCGCGGCCGCGGTATCTGCAGTAGCGGTAGCCGCTACAGAAGCAACAGAAGCTGCAGAGGCCTAATGATTGTCAGAATGCTTTCTAGGTTCTATGATCAAGGTCGACATACCGATGCTTTGGCGGCCTATTGAGCTCGTTAGCTATGCTCTCAAACAGAAATAAGAGTGATTCTTACCGCCTTAGCTGCTTTTCCTCCTTTTCCGGTAGTTGCGGTAGCTGTAGCGGCCTTGAAAAATGGTCAGCAAGTCAATAACAGAAATATATCACTTGCGCCATTGCTGTTTTTCGAAATTTAGACACAGAAATGGGACTTACGGCTGCGTCCGTTGCAACAGCTGCTGCAGTAGCTGCTACTGATGCTGCAGATGCGGCCTAGTCTTTCGTTAGATTTCGACTGAAACGCATCTGTAATTGAAGACTTACGGAAGCCGCAGACGCTTTCGCGGCCTGTTTGAAGACAATTAGCTTTCAAGTCTGACAAAGAGGTCTCACAATGAGCAAACTTACTGCTTTGGCTGCTTTTGCCGCAGCATTGCCTCCGGTTCCTGCAGTTGCGGCCTGTTATTGTCAGTACAAATTTAGGCGTCGGAAAAGAAAGGAATTCAACATACGGTAGCTTGACCAGCGGCATTTTGTGCAGCCTAGAATCAAAGAATCAGTATAATGATACATCGAAAGAGGATCAGGTCATGAATTACAGCAGCTTGGGCGGCCTGGACACAATTTGATTAGCTTCTTACTCCAAGAAAAGTTGACATAACTTACAGCGCCTTGGCCTTTGGCTCCTTTAGCAGCGGTCCCGGCAGCAGCCTAAAGATAGATTAGCGAACTTGTGTATCGAAAGTCCAGAAGTACAGCACATACAGCATTTGCTCCATTTGCGGCCTTGATTCCAATCACATCAGTCAGCATAGTCCTCCTGGTTTGAGGTATAAATGGATTTCAAGCAAGACTCACGGCATTTGCTGCGCCTTTGGCAGCACCCTGTAGAGTGTTAGTTGTGTTTCAAGATATATCGTGTTCAACTTACTGCGCCTGCAGCTGCTGCGTTGGCCTGGTGTTCGTTAGGAAGAGTGCCACGAAGAGGTTTTTCGGTTAGAGGAAACTTACCGCACCAGCATTCGCATTAGCACCAGCCTGGGAAGTAGTTTAGTTCATGATTCAAACTCATTTTAGGACGGCAACGTCTGTCACTTACACCGCCTGCACCTGCAGCGTTGGCCTATATTTTCATCAGAACAATATCATAGACAAATTTTGAGATAGAAGACGTACCGCACCAGCATTAGCACCCTTCGCTCCGGCCTAGAATATAATTCAGTATCTGCCCAAAGAATTCGGTGACATTAAAGTCTGTCACTTACAGCCCCAGCAGCCCCAGCATTTGCCTAAAAGCTGTCAGAACAATATCCCATAAAGATTGTTCTAGGAGAAGAAAAACTTACAGCTCCAGCATTGGCTCCAGCAGCCTTTGCTCCAGCCTATGTACGAATCAGTATTCATGCACAAGCCATAAATGTGGAAAGATGATCAAGACATACCCCACCAGCACCAGCCCCGCCTCTTTGTCTCCGCTCAAGATCTATTGCTCGAGCAACATATATGTTCTCATTTCTGACTGAAAGATCGAGGAGATCATTGCCGTTCGCTGGGACTGGAGACGTATGGACAGACAAAATGGCGGAGAGGAGGAAGATCAAAGATGTGGTTTGGAGTGTGAGCTGCATATTTGAAAATTGATATGAAGTCTGGAGGCAAACTGTAGAAGTGATTAATTCAGTTTAAAGTATGATTTCAGCCCAGCTGGTGAATTGAAAGATATTTTGTGAAGCGTGCCGGACGAGTGAGAAAAGATAGAGAAGAGAAGCTTTGGAGAAGGCTTGTCGTCTTTACATATCCATCCCCAAAAGCTTGACACAGTTGATTACCTAAAGAAAAATGTCTTCTCAAGAGCAAGAAAACGAAACAAACAAGACCTGAGGCGCAGCACGATTGTTTGAATGCCTTGATAAGATAAAACAACCTGAAGATCCGGAGGGATCTGAGCATGTCTTTCTCAAAATGGATATTTGAGACCGGACGACTCCTCTATTTGGAAATGTGGAAAGCAAATGACTCACGGCATTGAAATAGAGTTATGGGAAAAACGGTAAGGTTATTGAAGATGGCCCTTGTTGAAACATGGGTGGGCCTTGGGGTGATCAGAAATAGATCTGCCAAGAATCTTCCGCGACCCTGTTCCCCGGACTCTCAGATCTGGAGTCTGCCAGGTTGTGTCGGGAGGCTAAAATCGGATGTCGCTATACACGCAGTGATTTTCGTCATAATGGGTTGAATTTCAAGAACTTCGCAACCTGACGAAACCATACAAAGCCTTTTCGAGGAAAGCAAGGACTTTGCTAGGCAACTACACTGCCCCGCCGGCCCTGAATCGAGAGAATTATTATCGTATACACATCGTGATCGCGAATTGTTTTCTGATGCATTCAAAGGAAACCAAACACCATCCGAAGATCAAACGAAGCGATCAAACAACACGCTCCAGTTTTGGTCTCGCTCCCCCTTATTGTTTTTCGGTTAATCCGTCAACCGAGCGCCGCCAAGCTGTCACAGGCTGTCATCCCAAACATCAGTCCACAACTATGATGCTTAACCATCCAAGGTTATTTTAATCAAGCTTGAGTCTGATGCTTGGCATCAGGTGAAAGTCATCTTGCTTTCTGACGGATACCATTAGTGAGTGCACTGCAACCCAGAGACAAGACTGCGCCCGTACACGCAAAGCTGAAGTTTATGAACATATGCTTCTTTCGTAGATTAGGTGGATTGTCATGTTTGTTTGAGTAACTGACAGTATGTTTCATTCTACACGAATCTGCCATTTCTATTCATATGGTGCCAATCAGATTCTCCATTGTAAGAGCTGAGGCCAGCGGGAGCGGCCCACCCCACCATTTTACACCAAAACACCCCTTTTGCAAAATAGTATATTATTACAATGTTTTAATAAAAAATAATAAAAAACGAATTGAAATCAAATTAGTATTAAAAATTTATTTTGTACAATTCAGAAATCGAATTAAAAAGAAATTGTAAAAACGGTACGTAGCTAAAGTAGAAGATTTTCAAAAAATTCAAAATTTACATATAAATTAAACGATTTCACCTTTCTTTTTACCCCCCTTCTCTCTTTACCTCTAAACAACTCTTGCAAAATACATTATAAATTTTCGCGTTCTTTATAGAATTTTATAAAAAATTGTAAAAATATAATTTAATAAAAGAGCCGCGTTTTGGTGTAAAATGGCAAGTGGGCCGTTCGCGGTGGCACCAACTCTTACTTTCAGGCGAATCTCATCGGCCCCTCATATCCTGGGAGGCTTACAGAGCTTGCAATAGATCAGGGAATTTGGTGTACTTGCTTTGAAGAAAGTGATACCGTTTTCGTATCCATCTTATGGAGATATCTCCGCTTACTGGATTTCTTTGTCTTGCATGGTTCCATTGTCACTGGTCAAAGAACCAATATATCAAAATCCACGTGACCATCTCCACCAAAAAATATTCTTTGATATGAAAACAGATTTTTTGGCATTCCAAGTAGGCTATTATGTCGAACAAAGAAGTTCTCGGTGATTAAATGCTGTGGATGGTTAATTGTTTGTGTACCCAGGCCTTGATGCTTGAAATGCATACCTCTCCATAGTTAATCATGGATTCAGCTGACCAGACCGACACTGTTCCCGATATCATACAACCCAAGATAATCAAGAACTTCGAACCTATTTGGAAACATGGAGAATGTACCATGGTACTCAATGAATCGCTGTCGACGCCTAAGAGGATTGATTTAGCATTCAACGTCCCAGATCTTCTCAAGCAAAGAAGACTGCTCACATCAACGGAAATCGAAAGCATCGGCTATACTGAATTGGAGTCTGATAAAATGTATTGGATGAAAACTCCTTCCGGTCGGAAAGTTCCATGCGCGATGCGAATCTCTGCGGACTTCCTCCAGAAACATAATTTCATACAACGCCTTGCGCCTTTACGAGCCCAGCTTCTGACTGAGAAGTTCAAAGAGGAGATAGAAGGTTTGGTGAAGTCGAAGAGATGCGGAACTCGCTTTCTTATGGGGCTCACAGCACAACCATATTCCGGTTCCAACACTATCCAAGTCGGTCCAGTCAGCAAGGCAGGGCACAAAATAGGGGCGCAACAGTTTCTCAAAGAGCTCACGGACATTGTTTCTGAGATCACAAGATTAGTTATGCCAGATATTGTTGGGACCGGCAAAGAGGATCGTTGGTACCAAAATGCTTCATTGACTCTAGGTTCACGGAACAATCACCTGTACACGAACGTGCAATTGAATTATACAAAAGAGGGGCAGAAGCTTGAAGACGGGCTGCAAAAGCACGGTGGTGTGCATCGAGATATGATGAACGACCCAACTGGGCTCACAGCTCTGGTATCTTTATCTCATCTGTCGGAAGATTACTTTGCTGGTAGATTCAACGTCACGTCTCTCAACCTCACCACTCCCTTGCTTCCATATGAAATCATCCTTTTTCCGGGGCGATTTTTCCACTGTTCAACAGCGTATGGGCCTTACGCTGTTCCAAGAGGTTCGCCACTCAGAGCACCACCACCTAACCTTGAAATTATTCCTTGTTTGCCAAAAGGTACGAAGTATATGCGCCTTTGTGTTCCATTGTGGACTGCTTGGCGTCAAATGGAGCCAAAGTTGATGTGCCTCAACGAACATATCTATACAAGTCTAGGCGAAGAGCTTTTTGAGAGCAAATCACATCACTTTGAATGGATGATGCGTTTCTATATTGTCAACGAGCCTGAAATAATACTATGTTTGGGAGGCGAGGTATCATCCAAGGTTGGAAGTGGGCCACAGCAGCTAATAGAAGCCTGCCGTACCGCCTCGATCGAAACAGCATTTTCAACCCAACAGACGAGCGGAAGACCTAGAGTTGGAGGCGTTGAGCATTACACCTCGCTATTTACATATACGGATACCGCAACAAATAAAATCGTAATTCCGAACGGAGAAGAAGCGAACAACACGCTAAATGCTCTTTCTAGGAGCAATACCGAGTTTGAAAAGTTCTCCAAAGACATGCGAGGCCTGATCACCAAAGTAGGATCCAACAGTTCAGCGATACCAATGTGGTCGAAATGTCCAGCAACCCAAGGAGCGGCGAAAGCAGGAGGACCTTCTAGGAGACGTCGAAGAACTAAACAAAATAGACTACGTAATGTTGACCCGTGCAATGATGATCCTGAGTCGTCAAAGAAGGAATCTGAGATTGAATTGTTGCAACACAATCCTGCAGACTTGACGAATAGATTGGCAACAGTTACTTCAGAGACAGCAAACAATGAACTCGCAGCGGCTATGGCAGCAATAGGTTCAATCTTGAAGAATTTAATGGTTCATGGTATGAATCAAAGTGAGTTTTGTACTCAGAAATCTGTGCTCACGCTGATTTAAGACAGGATCTGGTGTCGAGACACTCCATAATAATGTAACAAAGGTGAATGGGGAACGAACTGGAAAGACTGTGGGGAACTCCATGCTTTCGAATGGGAAAGCATCTAATCGAAAGGCCACGAATCTGAAAAGACAAGGAACAAGTGATGCGGAAACCAGCACGAGAAACAAGAAAGTCAAAACAGGCGGCAACACAAGATGCCGTGACGCAAATGGGCGGTGGGCATCTAAGAACTCGT
This sequence comes from Mollisia scopiformis, assembly GCF_001500285.1. NCBI lineage: Eukaryota > Fungi > Ascomycota > Leotiomycetes > Helotiales > Mollisiaceae > Mollisia > Mollisia scopiformis. Next base: position 607,721 of record NW_017263581.1, read on the forward strand.
CGGCGAAGCATTCAGAGGTGATCGAGACCGACGATGATGCAGATATGGAATATGAGATCGAAGAAATAGTGGCGAAAAGACCCACTAAGTCTAAAGGGCCACTGTATCGAGTCAGATGGTGTGGTTGGGGCCAAGAGTGGGATGAATGGAAGACGGCGAAAGAACTTGAGCACGCGGAAGATCTAGTTGACGAATATGAGAGGCGATGCGCCAGATGGGAAGCAGAGGCTCAGAATAGGCTTTTTGATGGACTTGACTGCATGAGTTCTGATGACGAGGATATGGAATCTCTTGATGATCAACTACATCAATTGCAAGTCCCTATAAACGAGAATGGAGCAGCGGGTGGTAACATTGTAAGGGCAACAAAGACGAGTGTATAGAAAATCGCGCATAAGATAGGGTGCTGTATGCCGAGTCACTTCTGAATCATAATGCAACAGTCTTCTGAAATGTCAGATGCATGATATCTTGTTTGAGGATGACTACTTTGTGGACACTCCTTCAGGACCGTAGTTAAGATTGTGTGTTGAAGATAACGCATCACTCTTTTTCGAAGCTCGACCGAGGCGGAGCACGCTCCCCATATGCTTTCATGACTGGCGCAATTCTCACCAAGCACTTCTCCACCAGATCACGAATCTCTGGAGACCACACTCTAGGTCCATCAAAGACAGCAGGTTGGACGGAACCATAAAACCATCTGTCTTCAACATTGGGGCTTCCCGCAATTGAGAGAGATGCGGATGTCTGAAGAGGAGGCCAATGAGCATGAGCATGAATCAATGCCGTGTGAAACATGTAGTTACGCTCAAAGTCAAGATTGAGAATCCCATCTCTCGCCGCTTGCTCGAGATCTTCGACATATATACTATTTCATGGTCACCAGGAAGATCCTGAAAATCGAAAGTGGGGCAAACCTTGGCTTTAGCTATCGCAGAGTCAGTGGTTGTCATTTGGATTTCATGTAAGACTGACTTGTAAAGCAGCCCTCCACAAAGGGTCTTCGTTCTCCCAATTGTCCTCGATGAACCACTGACCCTCCTTGATATCGCCGGGAATAGCAGGCCTGTTGATAACTCAGTCTGTGTCATCGATCTCAAAACGCTGTCCCGAGATCTTACCAGGGAATGCTATCTGTTCTGCGCCATCTTAAGATCTTACACACACGAGTACTTGGATTTCTTGGTTGAAGAAAGATCCTATCTGCTCGCACGTGGTCGCAAAAGACAGGCATGAAAGCCTTCAGCAATGCTTCTTGATCTTGGGGATGTTCATTGAACACTGCCTCTAAATCTGGCGGTAGTGATGCCATCTCGGTCGGATACTGTGACCGGGGTATGGGAATTAAGAATATGAATTCAATTGTCTCAATGATAAGGTTGGAGCTGCTGTAGGGACCAGTACCGTGTACGCCATCACCTGATAGCGCGTTCGGGCTGCAAGATGCCAGTGCTGACATGCAGATTAGGGCTGGTCTACAGGCTTGTGGTTGGTGCTGCTGCCTATCACCCCTCACTAGTTGCATAGGGCGGAGTCCGATAAGAAGTCCGAACCGTGTCTTGGACGACGCGTTGAGAACTTATATAATCATCTCCCGGTTGTCGATTTTCTTTCGTTCTTGATATCATACTACAATTACAGAGCGTTCAATCCTAGTACGGCTCTAGACGATATCGTTCTCCCTTTAGCCAATTCACATCACTCGAAAATACCCATCATGCCTTGCGATCACTACTCTCTCCAAGTTCCAGAATCTAAATTCGAGGATGTCGTAGCCTTCCTCCTTACATCTCTCAAGCATATCGGCTTCAAAGAATTCTATCGACCAATCCCAACTTGCGTCGGCTTGGGTGACGGACGACCATATCTCTGGATCCAAGCCGTTCCCGAGGGTGATGGCCTTGGGGAGGCTCTAGAGATCCTGCTCTCGAAACATCATACTCACATGGCATTTACTGCTGAGAGTCTGTCTTAATTTGTCTAAACTTACTGCGAATCTTAGCTAATATCTTCAATAGCTCACGAGCAAGTCCAAGAGTTCCATACCGCTGCTTTGAAGGCAGGCGGGAAAGATAACGGCGCACCTGGCTTGCGACCACAATTTGGTCCGAATTACTATGCTGCCTTCGTTAAGGACCCTGCGTGCGGTATCAATTTTGAGGTTATCTGCCGTGCTGAAGCTTCATAAGAGCCGCAGATTTAGCTTTGGTGTTAATTTTGGAACCAGGCAGTAAAGGCGAATGGCGAAGATGCAGATACTGTAGCGTAGTGACGGGCCGTTTGATATCATCAATCTATCTCAGAACAATCTTCAATTTATACCTTTGAGATCTTGTGATTGCAACTTATTCTTCAGATTTTGATAATCCACTGCCAGCGATATTCCAAACATGCCCACCTTGCCATGAGGAAACTGACTAGTGATAAAACCAAGATTCCACCAAATAATCCTACAAATGCTGTACCACCAACAGCCGGTAACAATTCACCGCCGACGGGAATACAGATCAAGACTCTGTGATAAAGCGTTAGGATGTTAGAACAAATACAAGTCTGAGAACTTACGCAAAAGCAACAACAGAGTAAGAAGTTCCATAAAATTGTCCATACTCGTCTGCCTTACACAGCTGCCCAATACATACTGGAGCCATGCTTATAATGCTTCCAGAGCCGAAACCGAAGAGTGGCGCGAAGATATAGAATAGTACAACCTGCTTTCCAATAGGTAGCCAGAGTGCCAAAGTGACAACCAACGACCATATTAATGTTAAGAGCATGGTGTTGAAGCGTCCAAGATGATCCGAAATATAGCCGGAGAGTGATCGGCCGAGAGCAGAGCCACTGTGAGAATTTAGCATTGTGGTAGTAAGTGCTTCCAAGGGCCTTTCGCTTAAATAGGGAGCGGGGTATTGGTACAGAGCAAAGTTTTGAAACTTACGCATTGAGGATGGCGATGATATTAAAAGCAGTCTGACTGCTGAAGCCTTGCAGGATGGCATATGTGGGGAGCAGCCCCAGAGCACCGAATAACACGAACTCGAAACCTGTTGAGAAGTCAGGATGCCATCACGTGAGAGCGAGGATACGATGATTTCCAGGCTCTTGGTTGATGAACCACGGCCGAATAAGCAGGTCAAGCGAGGCAGAAACTTACAAGAAACTCCAACAGTAGCCCATGAGAACCTCGCATCTCTGAAACATCTCAAATCCACAGCCCCACCATTTTTCCGAGGCGGCAACCTGCCCTTGATGCACAGGTTGCCCGCAATCATCATGCCCGCAACAATGAGTGCCACGATTCGCATCGACCATGCCCAGGAGAGATGTTCGAAAACGCTTTTCAGGATCAATGGAAACATGATGCCTCCCACGCTCGACCCAACAAATGCAATTCCAGAAGCTATTCCTCTCTTCTTCTCAAACCAGTGAGCCACTACAGCCAAAGCCGTCGTAGTCAAAAATGCACTGCTAACTCCCCCCAAAACTCCATAAACAAGCATAAATTGATAGTACTTCTTGCATTCGGCAAGCAAGACTAACGTAAGAACATAAATCACGCTTCCCGAAAGGATCAACCATCTTGGTCCATAACGATCGAACAAAGGGCCAATCTGAACTCCAAGAAACAGATTCAGAAACACATTGACAGCGGAAATCCATCCTATATCACGAGTAGTATAGGAAGACAGCTGATCCGTCTGCCAGTATGCTTGGAAAAGGCCAACGGAAGATATCAGCCCAAATGTACCTGCGATGATGCAGAAGGATCCGAAAATGACAAGCCAAGCTTTAGTACCGCCTTCTGGGAATGTGTAATCATTTCGTGAGCGGGATGTGGTTGTGGGTTCCACGTCTCTCTCGAAAATGTGGTGATCGCGAGCAAGTGGTGGAGAAGTGGGGTAAGTGGCGGTCAGTTCGTGAGGTGAGTCTTGAGCTTGGGCGTCACGAGCCATTTCAAGAAAACGCAGTGAGATTGTTTCAATTTAGAGGGCTTCCTTATTCTTCGATATATGTAGGAATTGAAGAAAAGAATAAGGTTTCTTGAAGAGTCATTCGGTGTTGAAAGGGCGTGAATGTCAAGTGTAGGACCCGCCTATGCCGGACACTATACCAATAGCGTAATGAAATGGCTTAAAAGGTAAAGGCGGGGGTTGCAATACCGCCGCGTCCACAAAAAACTTTGGCCATAAAATCCCCACAAAGAATTATGTTCTTATTTTATCATGCTGCGGCCTTTGTGAATGTTCATTTTCTTGCAACTACTTCGGCTGCATTTTGCTCGGCTTTTCTTAAAGCAAAAAGTTAGGATGTGCAAACCTTCTCGTCGCTCATAATTGCTAGCACAGAAATGAAACCGACTCATTGTCTTTGTTCAACTTCCCTTCAAAATATTGATATCCTTGGGAATGGCTTCTCCTTTTGGCATTCTAGGCAAGGAGAGCCGGGGGCTGAGACCTCAGCCAACAGCAATGTTTCGAGATTTTGAATTCACAGATAGTCCTTCGTACATACAAAGTAATTTCATAGACATAATTTGCATGAGGCCAGCATTTCCACAGCGAGACAACAAATAAGTCGCAACAAGTTCACGCAAGCATCTTCCGGGCTTTGAAAGCACAATCTGAAACGGCCTACTCGTTCGCACATTCTTCGCCATCCCCACTTTTCTGGGCTACGTGTATTGCTTTTGAGGTTTAGAACACAACTCGAGTAACGTAGGTAGCAAACCACATGGCATCAGCAATGTCATGACTTGACACGTGATAAGGTGAACTTGTCCAATCTCAAATGCATAGCCGAGCCATAGTCGAGTATTATTAAGGAAAACGAGAGCATGGACCAACTGTTCAACTGCGTTTGCAAAGACTGCCGGCAGATAAGCTTTATCCGCCTGGAGCATCTCAAAACCGGAGCCACGTTGGTGTGGTTGCGCATGTGACTAGCCGCCATTGTTCTGCAAGAGCAACTAGTTCACCATGAGGTAACTATAAATCAACGAAGCGAAGCAAAGAGGACAGAGTACACTCGATAACCTGCGACGAACATTAAGAGTCCCAAGTCCAGATCCAGTCTTGATCCTCGGTTGTCGCTGCCGACCCGAGGTATCCTGGCTATGATCTGTAAGCCACTGTAAGCACCATAAGTGGAAAGCCGATGCAGGGTTCGGCTCCAAAAATAAGTTGCAACCCCTATTGCATGACGCTAGTTGCTGCCTCACCCATAAAGTTCTTCTTTCGTATGAAATTGCATCTGTTCAAAGATATGCAACTGCACAAACGCCCGTTGTGGAAGAGGGTTTCGCCAGATTTTCTCTCAGACCCAACACGATCACGCAACAAGGATTGCTTTATCACCATCTGACAATTGATCCTCTGAAAAAGTGACAAGGATTCATGCAGAGAGATCAATGGGCCCACTCGGCGCAAATGTTACTCCATCTTTCATTTTCGCTGCTGCTGTTATCGCAATACTATCCTGCTCAATGCACTTCGGTTTTCAGACTTGAGCTTTTTACTTCTCCCAAATTTTAGCTGGGAATACCATCTCAAAGCAGTCGTTTTGATATGATGAAACCCTTATAAAAGGCACTTTTCTAGGAACAGACAGAGACTTTTCCGGCTGGCCATGAGGTTCTTGACAGGAGTTGTTGTCTAAATGGCGACCGTTTCTCGAAGTTGAGGTCTTTGATTATCGACGCAGTGGAGGGAGCGCTCCTTCCTTTTTGGGTTGGGTCATTGTTGCATCACCGCAGTTCCTGCAGCATAAGCAACCCGTGACCTATTGGACGTTAGTGAACAAATAATTGTTCTTTTTAGGCAGGAGTCTAATAGAGGCAGTGCTGAAGGAACAATATACGAAGGAAGTAGCGCTTTGGCCTGCCCTTTCGACTTTAGTCATTTGAATGCTGCTGCCTAGTATTTACTGCGCTCGTGATTTTTCTGGACAGTTTGGGAATATCAAAGGTCGAGATATCGGACTAGTTCGGTTTTTTACCTGCCTTTTAGCGATGTATAACGTTGATTACCAAAAGAGGGCTCCGATTGATAGTATCAATTTTGGATGTATCTGGTCAAGTGCCTATTCTCAATTCAAGTGGTGGTACTTGACCCAGGGAATCAAAATTTTGGTAAACACGAGTACTGCATGTCCGTATCGTGTGAACCTTTCTATCAAAAATCGTGCTCTCACACACATCCAATTCTTATCGCTCTCACCCGAAATATTCTTGTTGCCAAGGAATCCTTCAACTGCGCAATCCTAGGTGCAGATGCCATCAGTGAGCAGGCCATGATTTTGCCAGGTACAAACACCACTATTGAATCTGCTGTCTCATTTTGCGTCGAACCCGACCCTGTGTTGAGAGTTATTCACGGCACGAACGTGCTTTCAATCATGGGACAACTTCTCCCTTGATTCTGGCAACGGCAGCTGCCAAACCAGCTCTGCTTCTCAGACTTGAGTGCGACTCAAACAGCGCATGGGGTCCATCAAAGGTGGATCACAATGAGCTTCTCGCTTGTCCTTGATCGATGCTTAAATCAAACCGAGTGTCAAAGCGGCTCTTGGCAGCTTTGCTTATGCAGATCAACGTTGTAAAGTCGCAGCTGCATCCCGATGGCATCCCTGGACCTTCCCAAAGCTTCAGTCATACAATTCACAACAATTCTGCTTCTTCGTAACTAAGTACTGTGATCCCAGAAAGCTGCATCCTGAATCCGCATATTCAAACCCTCAGACCTTCCTAAACAGTTCCTTGGGAAATAGATGGACACAATACGAGCGCAATCACCGCTTTGCCTTCGAATTCCTATCTCATAGCCACATAATGACCATGAATGTCAGACCATTGTATCTTGCAACCAGATCACAGTGATAGTCAGTAGTCTGCTAAGCCTCTCTCAGCAGACGAGCTGCGTCAATTTCCTTACCTTAGTCCTTAGCAAGCTTGGGAAGCTGCCAACATGATCATTAGAGCTTGAAAAGATCTTAGTATGTCGGATGGTATCTATAAAAGAGATCGTGGCCCTCATTGTGAGATCAGAGCTTCAACATTTGTCAAGGACATCAGAAGTCTACCTGCGTCAACACCTCCACAATGCGGCTCCTCACCTTAGCCACTGCTACATTCCTTATAAGTCTATCGTTCGCAGTTCCCACTCCGCACAATGGACATGTCGTTCATGAGAAACGGACACATTCTGCGGGGCTGGTGAGGCGACATCGAGCACCACCAGCAACAACGGTGCCTGTTCGAATCGGGTTTTCTCAGAGCAATCTCGACATAGCCCATGAGCTCCTGATGGAATTGGCTGATCCTATGTCAGACAATTATGGGAAGCATATGAGTGCAAAAGAAGTTGGTGATCTCTTCAGGCCCAAAAGTGAATCAATCGAATCCGTGAGAGACTGGCTCCATTCTTCCGGTATCGACATTGATCGCCACCAAGTATCTCCTGGCCGTGGATGGCTGAAGTTTGAGGCTACTATCGATGAACTAGAATCCCTTCTTTCTACGGAATATCATGTCTATGAGCATTCCGACACCGAGGCACTGCACATCGGGTGCGATACGTATCACGTTCCTCTCGGCGTTCATCCTCACATTGACTTCATCTCCCCAACTGTATCTACCATTCAGATCAAGCGTGGAGCCAAGAAACAGAAACGCGGCGAAACCACGAAGGCCTCTCCAGCCAGCTTCCCACCCATCGTCAAGCCAGCCAATCTAAACCTTGACCCCGCTTCGTTCGCTTCGGATGCAAGCACAATTCCGTGTTGTAAGTGACCAATGGCTCGATTTCTATCTCAATCTTTTCTGAACGATGTCTCTTTAATTTGTCCTTTTTCTAAGAGTTAATATTGACTATACATTTTTCAGACACCGCGGTGACCCCTGACTGTCTACGAAGTAAGTTACACATAGCTCTTTCCCTAGGCATCAAAACTTTCTGTGGCTTACGAGTTTAGCGTTGTACGGTATCCCCAAAGGTAGCCTCAAGCATAAGGGCAACGAAATCGGCATTTTCGAAGACGGTGACTGGTATGACCAGCAAGATCTCGATCTGACTTTTGCTGCCATTTCGCCCAATATCCCCAACGGCAGCCATCCCGCCTTGGAAGGCATTGATGGTGGCATTGCCCCATTCTCTTTCGACGGATTCGAGCAGATTGGTATTGAATCTCTACTCGATATGTCCATCATCATGCCATTAGTCTACCCCCAGACTGCTGTTTTGTTCCAGGTAGATGATCTGACGGCACTCGAAACCTCTTCAGGATTTGGCGACACGTTCTTGGACGCACTTGACGCTTCTTACTGTACGTTTGAAGGTGGAGATGATCCTACTTTGGACCCCCAGTATCCCGATACAGCGCAAGCTCCGGGGGCAGCAAACGGCACTGGAATCACTTACCCTCTGCCAGAGATGTGTGGCGCCTACAAGCCAACGAATGTCATTTCTGTCTCTTACGGTTTGGGAGAAAACACATTCTCTTTCTTTTATGAGAATCGCCAATGCGTCGAGTATCTAAAGCTGGGATTGCAAGGCACAACTGTTGTCTACGCTTCAGGGGACAGTGGAGTTAGTAATCGTGGCGAATGTATCGTGCCATCCAATGCTACGTACAACGGAGATCCTGGTGCATTTTCGCCCAGTTTCCCTGCAGCCTGTCCTTACTTGACATCTGTAGGGGCAACTCAGGTAAGAACCATTTCTTCATCGCTCAGAGTTTGGGATGGCCTTTTACTTACTCTCCACAGATCAACCCTGACGACAGGACCGAAACTGCCGTAGCCGTGGCTGATGAGGAGTATTACTCTGGAGGTGGTTTCAGCAACTATTGGGCAACCCCAGACTATCAACAATCCACATTGAAGAATTACTTCAAAAAGACTCCACCTCCATACAATTTCACTTCATATGGAAACCCGTACTATAACTCGTCTGGCCGCGGCTATCCTGATGTCGCAGCTGTCGGTCTAAATATCCTTCTTTACGCCGATGGCCAGCCAACCTTTGTTGGTGGCACCAGTGCCTCGGCTCCCATCTTTGCCTCGATCATCAGCTTGATCAACGAAAAGCGTCTTGCTGCGGGTAAGACCACAGTTGGATTCATCAATCCAACCTTGTACAAGAATCCCCATGCCTTCACAGATGTGAGTATCCTGACTTCTGAGGTGATTGCTTCGACTAACAAGACAGATTACCACCGGAAGCAATCCAGGTTGCAACACCAATGGCTTTAGTGCTGTCAAGGATTGGGATCCAGTTACTGGTCTAGGCACTCCCAAGTTTTCCAAGCTTCTGGATGTCTTCATGGCTTTGCCATGAATCAATGTGACTGGGCATATGTCCACATGTCCTTCACTGGTATCGGAGTTGGATGTTTTTCATCTTTCATAATTCGCGCTCCCCGCAACTTACAGTGGCGTAATTTCACTTAGCAAACAGACTGATTGGTACTTAATAAACGGATATTTAACACAATCCTTGGGTCTGCTGTCATGTGAAGCAAAAATGTTAGAGCGATACAGAACTAGATGAGTTAACCTTTCAAATGAATGTCAATCTAATCCTTCTCTTGGCTCTACTGTCAGAAGCTATAGGGTGAACGATTATCGAGCCGCAGTTCTACTTTGGCACACGTGATGTCTGCAGCTATTTGCGCAAGTTGCGCATTTTGCGCGTTTGGCGCGTTTCCCACGTCCCGTGATATTGTCTCTGGAAAACTCATTTCAAATAGCATCATTGGAGTTCTGTGTGATTGATACAGCTTGCAGAAAATATGAGTCTTTAGTGGCATTTTTCATAATAGGACAAGGTTTCTGACAGCGATTCTTATATTGCTATCAATATTGAATTATGTGCTCTTCTGAGACCGGCACCCCAAACTACAGTGTTCCAAAGCTTCTCAACCCGCCAAAGCGGGATTTGTGGCACAGAAATCGAAGTTTCCTTTCTGGAAGTTATTGCCCCAATATCTAATCAAACATCGAGTCAGTACAACTTTCTTAATGAACACCAGCAACAAAGGACAATTGACTTACGGTGGGAAAGGAATAGCAACACCGCTTGCGCCCTGAACTGCAAATGTAGTGACGAACACCAGCAGCTCAGTACCACCACTGATAGCAGCAGCCAAGATATAGTTGTACTTCAAGAACCACTCAGGGTACCGCTTCCTCACAAAGAACTGGACAAAGAATCCAATCGCGAAGTACATCATGACGGAAGAGTTGATACCAACACTAAGGTAGCCGAGGTACCAGCAGATCACGGGAGTGATAAAGTAGTCGAAGCCTGCTTTGGGGAAGTTGCGATGTGCGATGTAGAAGGGGAGGGGAATTGCGAAGCCGATTGGGAGAGCGAGGACGATCCATTGATATGTGCGCCCAATGCTGAACATGTATTTCGAGAGAGCTCCAAAAGCAATTGCCTGGTATTTAACGTCAGTAGAGAGAGTAAGCATGGAAGCAGGTGTGGCGAGGGACTTACATTTGAGTTGAACGATTGGATGACTTGGCCAGACCAGATGTTTGTACCTTCCAATGACAGCAGAATCTCTCGTTGACTGGTGGTGATGGAGCTCATCAAAACATAGTTGATGATAGCACCGAAGACGGTACCCATGATCTGAACAGTGAAGGTACATTTCGGGCTGAGCTTGCCATATTGTCCCAGCTTCAAGTTTTCGACCAAGTAGAGGGCTTGAGCTTGAGCATTCGCACCGAAAAGTACAAAGTACATGTTAGCAACGGGTTTTCCTGGGTGCAGATATCCTCCGATCAATTGAATGACACTGGTGATTGGCACGTTGAATCCGATCAACCCAGCCAAGGCTCCAAAGAAAAGCGTGCTGAGGAAAGACAGCAAACATGCGATGAAAAAGCCCCACCATGGAAGTGTCGAGTTCAAGTTGTAGATGCAGAAAAGTGCAACGACCGTTGAGACGCCTAGGATACCGATGTACCAAAGAGCTGGGACCTCGTTATAGGCTAACATTTGCTTGTAGTGAGGGTCGAGGTCTGATGTACCATCGTCGAGTTTCTCCATTCCACCGTTGGCGTGAGATCTCTGCCAGAACTTGAGGTTAGGTCTGTAGGCACGAATCTTAGCAAGACTCAGTCCGGTGAAAGCTTGATTGACTGCTTCACGGTTCCAGAGGATGATGTGCATGACAGTCGCGGTGATGCCAAGATTTGTTGTCAGAAGGTAGGCGGCATTGGTTGTGGCAAAGAATGGAATGCCTGTAGCTTCAAGTGCAGCAACATTCAACTCGTTGTTGACGTCTAAGATAGCTGACTGGTTATAGACGGCGAAAGCTGTTGAGTTGGAACTTGGAGAGAACAGCGACTGTGAGAGGAACGGAAATTGCAACGCTTGCCACACGTTGCCATAGTAGAGACCAATGTACATCGCGGTACAGATCACGAATCCGATAAAGCTGTTGGTAAGTGTAATCAACGGTAAGAAGAGAGATGATGTGGTGATGTATTGCCAGTCGAAAGAGAGCGCAAGAAGTCCCAAGCCTTCGTTTCCGCTGGCGCCTCCAAAGATGTTGGTGAAGACCAAGCTGTTCCTATTAGCCAAGCAGAAGAAGCTGACTCCTGTCAACACAGGCATGACATATTGTGGAAACAATTCCCAAACGGCAACAACACCAAAGATGATCCAAAAGAAGTTGAACTTCTTCCTCATCTCTGATTTGTCTCGATGAAGTGTTTCGATGAGAGAGCTGAGTGGCAGAATACTGGGCCACAACATCTTCGTTGGGTAGACCAAAGACTTTCTCAAAACGCCCGCCATACCATAGCCAAGTAGCTGTGATGAGAGCAACAATAAGATAGCAACAACAGCGTTTGGTACGATGTTGTAGTATAGTTTCTGAGTGGCAAGGACCTCGGTAGCATAAGCTGCTCCAGAAGCAGAACTGGACATGATAACGATAGCCAGGTGTTCTTTCGAGTTGAAGCTATGAGGATTGAACCATCGACCGACAACTCCCTTGTTTGGCAGGACCACCGCCATCGCATTGCCAGCAACATAGCTGATCACAGTCAAGAAAATTACAGACACCGAGACCGACTGAGGTTTGAACAAGAAAATTGTTGCGAGAGCAGAGCCAAAGCCAGAAAGACCAAATCCTATGTATGGTCAGCGATGTCTGGCAGACTGTTAGAGAATTGTTATCTACCAAGGAAGAACATTCTGAATGTCCATGGATTCAAGGTCGGGTCATCGTCAACATGCACTTGCTTATCGTTAGTCCAGAAGCTGGTCTGCAGAGACAGCTTTACTCACATGCCTTCAAGGCAATTGTCTCCATATTAGCAACCACCTCCTCTCCTCCATTCTTCTCCTGGTCCCAAGTCTCATGCCTGACGAGACTCTCGACCGATGTTTCCGACTTCATCTTCTCGAAAGACGTAGTCGAAGCCGTATCCGAATCCATCGTGGAAGTCCTCTCCACCTTGCGGCCCGATCGTGTTCCAGCCATGATTTCCGCGTTATTAATCGACTCCGAACTTCACATCACAAAATTCACACCAGACGAAGGAAGGGCATCTTTCATAAAGTCATTTTTCCAAATTAGAATCTCACAATACGCCACCATCTCCACCGTTCCAGGAAGCAGATAACGAAAGCAAGGAGCCGTGTGAGCAGATAGAGAAAGCGGGAAACCTAGAGACGTGCATAGTCCGTGGGGTGTTACGACGCCCATCAGTTCTGCTCATGATCAATAGCATTCCCTCCCGTTATCAGCAGACAAAGGCATTGTCGCAGAACTGACACTACCGACGCCTTGTCTGGCAGTACTCGGGTCTCTGATCGTCTGTCTATAGAAAAGACTTTATGGATACCCTAGAGTCGGATCGACGAGACCCGCGCCTCTGGTACCCTTAAGGCTATCATGATTGTCGATGAGGCTGATAGTCTTATCCGAAACAACATCTGCGGCACAGCTCAGACGCTTCTGGATCATGCACAAAGTGGTGGCGTTTGTTTCAATCATGCACTTCCAGTTGAGAGAGGTGACTCGATTGGATGAATTGCTTTTGTTCTCAAGATTGAATGAGCATTCTGGCTTCCTCGCAACTGCTTGCATTCGATGGAAAGGGGCATCCTTGACTTTGCCGAAAATTTTACCGAGCCCCTGAAATTTCGTGGGGGCTCGTCATTCTTGTGCTCCAGAGATAGCAGAGCTCGCGATCTGGAGAAAGTAAGTTCGTTCCCTATTCAAAGCTTGACATCGAGTTGAAACATGGAGATATAGCAATAAGAGGCTAACTTTACCCAGTTTCGGACCTACTGTTCGTGGACGGCTCGAAGTGCGATCTCAGACGAAGAATCCATCTCCACTCCAATTTCTTGGCGACACAATCCAGAGCTGACTGTATCTTAAGGCATAAAGTTGCTCACGAACGGCCTGGGGCGGGACATCTGATATGCTCTGAACTTGGGGAAGCTCGCGACCCCACAGGACATATTGCGGAGGGTTCATCCAGTGAAGGAAAGATAATAATACAAATAAGGACTGCGAGGGACGAAAGACGTCTCTATATACGCTCAGAAGGATTCACCAATTTAACCTTTTGAGTCATTCGGTGCAAATGTTCGCCCATTCTTACAGTGCTCTGAAACTTGGGGGTTAATTTCGAGTTTCGAGTTATGTGACTTCAATCCCCTATTCTCCGAACCCGAAACTCAATAAAGAACAGACTGAGTGCCATCTCAAAATGTGTTCCAACCTACTTAAACCTTAACAAATCAAGCAGACAACTCTTGCACATTTCGGAGCAGGGTTATTGGTTCTGGTTCTACAGACAAACTTAATCCTCCGGACGGACTCGACAACACGACACTTTCATATTCGTTATGCAAGCTTCCATATTGTCCCAAAATAACACAACACTTGTAAAGATACCGAAAGTCTAGCCTTAGTGCTTCGTCATGATCGCCACGCCACTTCTCGTCCCAAATGCAGGGTTTGAACACAACATATGCAGGTTCTCTTGATGCCAACGGTCTACTGGGAGTTGGCTGGTTTCACTGCATTCTTCTAGCCTTGGAAAACATTCCATGGTTCCAATCGAGTTCCTCTTGACAGTCGGAATTTTCTAATTAATCTATCTAACTCTTGTTTGGCGTCGCTTTTGCTAGACTTTTTGGTTTAATCTTTGAATCTCGCTTCGTTCAGGGGTTGCGCCACTCTGAGCAACGTCTTCAAGCCTCGTACTTAAAGTAAACAGCCTTCAACGTATACGAAGAGCCTGTCCTCTCACAAGTAGAAACAATTTTGACCGACGTTGCTACAAGTAACGTTGTACCCGCTGGCCACAGTCGGTACAGACGTTGACCCCGCAACAATTCCGAAAGCATGCCAGCGAAGCCGACGAGCTCTACAAATCTAGACCACAGAAAGCTCCGCACCGCTCCGAACCAAACTTCATACTAACCTTTATTGAGTGCGAAGGGCAACGTAATTCATACTTTTGCACAACTTCACTCCATCTATTTCACTGCACAGAACGAGATTACCGTGACTCCGGGAAACATCGATTCGGGAGCGGAAAGTAGCATGCCACGTGCCAACACGGGTTCGAGCAGTACATGACAACGTTGATTATCGAATCCGTGTTCCCGTCCCACAAACCCGCGTAACCACTGATTGCGAATACATTGCATCTCTCTCCGTTAATCAGCCACCTCATCATGGGACCAATCCCAAAAAAACCTCCTTTATGATGAAGGAAAAAATAGTGATCGTGATAGACTGCAAGCCTGATAATACATTGCGTCTCTCTATCAGCTACCGTTTCTTTTAAGACCAATCCAAAACCCATCCTGGGCGAACCAAGAGAAATGTTGATAAACTGCAAGCCCACCGTTAGTGGCGGTGATTGGATCTCAAACACTCTGTTGACCAGATCTAAGACAACCGGTGTAATCCACGGATGTAACCCACCACCAAGGAGAAATTCGGACATTTGGCACCAATCACCAAAAAGAGGGGTGAATTGCAGTCCCCAACATTCTCAAAATGCAGATGCCTGATACGCAGGTGACGAACTGTGGTGAATGTTGACAAAAAGGAAGGGAGGCCGTTCAGGTGCTGGCTCTTTCCCCCTTTGTCTGCAAGTAAGAATTGCTTTCTTTGCTTCACCCCCTCCCGAAATCGGTACTTAAGAAGGGCAGAAAAAAGAAGAAAAAAAAGATTCATCAAGAACAAAATACCAAGATTTCCAAGATTTAGATTTCTGGGAATAAGTGTGAACAAGCAACCATATTCGCCCAAATGAAAAACGATCCCGAGAAACAAGACCTGGAAGATGCACACCGAGTCGAAACCTCATCGAGCCTCGAGACCCTGGTGATAGAAGCCATCCCCAGTCTCGGCAGCCACAACAACATCACCGCACCCAGCACCAAATCTCTCCACACGGTCATTCCCTCAGATGACGCCCCAGCTCCCCTTACGCTCTTCCAACGTCTTCAACGTTCCCAACGCAATTCCATCTTCCAACTAACTCTCGTGGCCCTTCTCTCCTTCCTCGGCCCGGGTATGTGGAACGCGCTAAACGGCATCGGCGGCGCCGGTCTGGTCTCTGCCGGGCCGGCAAACGAAGCCAACATCGCGCTCTACACCACGTTCGCTATCGGAGGCTTCTTTGGCGGGATTGTGGTTAACCGGCTTGGGTTCCGGCTTTCGTTTGTTTTGGGAGAATTGGGGTATGCGTTATACTCTGGGAGTACGTTGGCGTATAAACATATTGGGAGTAAGGTGTTTATTGTGGCGGCTGGGACGCAACTTGGGTTTTCGGCGGGCTGGTTTTGGACGGCGCAGACGGCGACGATAACGTCGTATCCGACGGATGGGGAGAGGGGGAAGGCGGTTGCGGTGTGGGGGTTGATTTATAATTCTGGAGCGTGTATTGGGAGTTTGGTGAGTTTGGTCCGGGAATGTTGTGTGATTTGAGGCTTATTTTTTACCACCAACAGGTTGCTTTTCTTCGGGAAAGAAATTCAAATGCAGGCGGAGTCGACGATGCAACTTTCAGCATCATCATTTCTCTGTCAATTTTGGGGGCCATCCTCGCCTTGCTGGTATGCAATCCCAAGGACGTAACAAGGTCAGACGGCACCTCAGTCGAGATTCCCAGATCTCCCACTTGGAAGGAAGCCACATTGGACCTATGGAAATGTCTCCATCGAGAACCGCACCTCGTATTCATATTCCCCATGTACTTCGCCAGCAACTTCTTCTACCCCTACCAATTCAACACCTTCAACCTCAAACACTTCACCATCAGAACTCGAGCATTCAACAACATAATCTACTGGCTTGCAGAAATTGCAGGGAATTTAATCACAGGTTCTTTGCTGGATGTCAAACATGCTTGTTTTAGCGTCAGGAATAGAGCTCAGATGTGTCTCGTGATATTATTGTTATCTACATGTGGTGTCTGCACTTGTGCTTTCCTGTGGCAACAAGGCGCCGCGCCCATCACCGCAGTTTCGGGTAAGATTGACTACACAGACCACGTGTACTACACCACTGGCGCAGCGCTGTATGCGGGATTTGGTTTGCTGGCAGCTTCATATACCGGGTCGTTAATCTGGTAAGTTTTCCGCATTTTTCTAAGAAGTAAGTATTGACGAAAGCGCTAGGTTACTGAAACCGATCTGTCCAAACGACGAGAACAGAATCCACCTCGGCGGGATCTTCAAAGGAATCCAATCCGCAGGAGGAGCCGTAGCCTTCCACATCAACACGATCGGAATCGCACCAACAACTGAATTGGCGATCAACTGGGGATTACTAGCTGGAGGCATCTTAATCGCTGCTCCGATGGTGTTCAAGAAAGCGCGAAGCAAAGAAGAATTTTCGAATGCAAGGAGTGTGTCATGAAAATTGGATTGAATGATGAAGAGTTGACTGAGGAATATGCGTGTTTTTTTGGTTGGTGGATGAGAACTTTCTCTGAACAGGGTCTTGGTGTTGGGATTTTGCTAGTGCTTGCAATCTATTAGACAGAGCTGTGCACAAACAAAATATAATAATATGCTTTGGACAATACGTGGGATTTGATGAGTCAAGATCAAAGTTGAACTAACTTCGAGACGTAAAACGATTCGAAAGCAGCAAAAGAGAAGATAAGAAAAACATTGTGCTCTAGACATCCCACTTGGGAAATGCAGACGCTGAAACTCCTTCACGGTTGAGCATTAATATCACCTCATCATCCGACTTAAGCGCGATATCGTACGTTCGATCGTTGGTGATGACACTGATATACATTCCATTTCTTTTGACCTCGCCTTCGTTCCGTCTCCGTACAGGAGAATCATTCCCAACCAAAACTCCGATAATGACCCTCTTAATCCCAGTACTTAATAGCACCATCCAGACCCGCAGTAACGACCTTGCTCGTCTCCTGCGGATGCCACTCCACACACGTAACCGCGCCTTCGCTCGCTTGCATCTTATGCCACATCTTACACGTCTTCCAGTCCCAGAAGCACACATATCCACCGCTATCTCCACTAGCCACAAATTGGCCGTCCGGACTACAGGCCACGTCGATCGCGTATCCGGCGTTGTTGTGGCCTTTGAAAACTTTCTTCCTATTCTGGCGGAACTTGTCGTTCGCGCCGTAGACGAAGATGTTGTTGTCTGAGGATTGGTAGGCGACGTATTTCCCTGATGGGTGAGCGGAGGCCCGCGTCATGGGGTACATGTGTGGTTCTGCGATGTATTTGATGGGGACTGGGATATTGTAGTCCCATGCTCGTAATGATTTGTCGTCAGAGGTTGTCATGAAGCGGCGATTCTCGTCGACGAATGTGATGGTGTTAATAGCCGCGAGATGGTGATCGTATTCTTGAACGATCTCTCGAGTTCGGATATCAAATTGGATGATCTTCTTGTCTGACATACCAGCAAGGAACTCGTTGGAATGCTCTGGATCTGGGTTGAACCTGACAACGTGAGGTGTTTTGCCGGTCGTAAAGCGATTTATACACTGTCCCGTTTCTGTGTCCCAGAGCTTCATCATACGGTCGTATGACGCCGACAAGAATTGTGTGCCAGAGGTATTGAATGTGACATCTGACAACGCCTTATTATGCCCAGAATATGTTCGTAATAGCTCCTTCTGATGATAAACATCCCAGATCTTGACCGTCGTATCCGCACTGCCAGAAAGCATAAGATGCCCCGATCCAGGAAAGAACCGCAAACCAATAATCGGTTTCGTATGGCTCTTCCAAACATGCACCATCTTCTTTGGCACATAGTTCTTCGCCGTCCCTGGCTCTCTCCTCAGATCAATATCCAGATCTTGAGGTATATGCATGTACGTCCGCCCCTGATAATCGTACTGTTCGCTCCCCTCAAAAACACTCGTCTCAGCACCCAACTCCTCAGCTTCTTTCCGTTTCGCCAGAGCTTGTGGCATAGCCGGTACAACCGCGCCACTCTCAATAACCTCTTCCTCTTCCTCAACTTCTTCATACTCCTCATCGCTCGCTAACTCCTCCCCATCATCCTCGCGATCCTCATACTCCACGGCTTTATACTTCGCCCAAGGCCCCACATAAGCATTATCCCCCTCCGCAACGGTAGCATCCCCCTTCTTCTGTCTCTTCGCCCGTATCCGCGCCGCCTCCTGCTTCTCCGCCACGCCGCCCCGATGCTCTCTGCCCTCTACAGCTCTAAGTTGCGTCCGGAAAGTATGTTCGCTCAAATACGTCTCTTCCGCATATCCTGTGAGGACGTTCTTGCGTTTTAATGAGTTGACTTCGTCTTTGAATGGATTCGCTGGTCCTTGCGCGGGTCGCGAGAAGTCTTCTGCTGTGTAGGGGACAACGGCGTGGTCTGGGCCTGCTGCTTGACGGACGATGAGGGCGTTTTGCGGCGCCATGTTGGGCGGGTAAGCGCCGAAGTCTGCCATTGTGGGCGATCAATAATAGGCGACCGAGACGGGATTCTTCCTTGCACGGCCGGAAGTTTGTTGTTGTTGAGAGCTTGAACTTTTCTAGAATCACGGATTCAGCCTCGATATGATATCAAAAGTTCATAGACGCTAGCGGCCGCGTACAGGCACGTGATCCAGCTGTATCTGTGAGAACCCGACCTTTTCATCCCATGTTCTGGGGACTTTTTGGAGTTGGAATGTAGAGAAGAGCACCATTATAAAGCTGAATCATTATTGGAAGCATGCTATCGCCAGCATGCTCAGGTATCTATCCACGCATGACCCTCATAACGAAGCCCCGTATGGAAATGCCATGCCGCTCAGCACACCAAATGAAGCACAGGACTCCCAGCCGCCGAAACCTCATGTCTAGTCGTTCCCGAAAAATTTCCACAAATACTGATTATCCTAGCTGTCCAAAGTCTGTACATCTTTCTCGGTTCTTGATTCGCCTACCACCACAACTCCTCGTCCCCAGCATGCCACCATCTTTTCCAACTCTCACTATCTTACGCCTTGGTATCCTCCCGTCTCATGCTTCCATCCTATACTTGTCGTTGATGTTGGAAGCAAGTCAATGCGACTCGTCGCGGATGAGGGCCACTGTGAAAGGTTAGAGACTATATATATCATACTGCTGATTCATAGTCTCGAAAAGACCAGCTCAACACAGCAGCATGGAAAACGGGTGTGGGAAACGCACCAATCATAGAGTAGAGGTAGAAGAAGAACATAATCAAGTGGAAGCCAAGCTTGATGAATGATTCCTGTATTCCAAAACACATTAGCCCCACTTTTGACTTAAGTAGCTCAAGTAGCTATTTCAGAGCGGTTTGCACTGTCTCCTACCTTCTTGTGAACATTGAGTTTCCTGAAGATCTCTGTGGCGTCAAGTAAATGTGCGTTGTCCACAATTCTGTACCAAACGTCAGTTTTGCTCTATCAGGCAGCAGGAATGACGTGGTGATCCGCATATTCCCAAAAGCTTCGGGAATACACTTCGAGCTTGGTATGGATGAACGTACTTCTTGACATTGAACGCGAGGAGTGGGAGATTGAGTACTAGTGCAAGCCAGTACCCGTTGATAAGGAATAGGAAGGTCAAGAAGCCATGGACGGCGGCTTCTGGGATGATGTATGTATTGAGACGGTTGCAGAGGTCGATAGGGTTGATGTAGTCACTGTAAAACAAGAAGTATTAGCTTTTATGCTTCTCTCTCAACCAAATTCACATCCACGTAAAATCCACCTTATCATTGACCTCGGTCTAGACTTGGCGACATCTCTGCACTATCTCGCGCAGCAGGATTTTCTGGGTCAAGGAAACGTACCATTCCAAATCACTATACATGATCGTGAAGAAAACTTGTAGGAACAGGTTGACGGCGTTGATCAATACCGCCAACAGGTACAGCCATGCTTCCCCAGACATCATGACAGGCGTGTGTAAGTGCGCGTGTTAGCGCTTCCGACGATAATATTCTTCTGGATCTCTCCTTCACTGCTCTTTCGCAGTGCAGCTTCTTCTTCTCGAGTCGTGGCCTTCCAAGTAGCTCGGAAGGGATTTTTCGCTCGTGGAGTTAAGAAGCGGAGAAGGATGCGCGACGACGTTGGGTGCAGGTACTTGGGAGCTGCAGAGACCGAGTGGGGTGAAGCAGAGGGGGAGGTGGCACGAAGATGTTCGTAGCTATGGTGAAGCTGTTGGTCTTCGAGGTCGGACGAAGTCAGAGGCGGAATGATGAAATGCACCCGTGTGAGGCTCCCAGGCTCGCGTGGAGTGGAGCTGTTTTTGTTGGAAGCAAGCTTGTGGGAATCGTCGCTCGCTATTGGCTGTCTGCTTTTTGGCAGTAGTGTGGTTTTTGTCACATGTCAGGGGTAGGAATATCGCATTTCATCCGAACTTAGGAGCAGTGCCTTCGACACATCGTTGATTTATTTATTTGTTTGTTATAAGACACTGTGTCTGCTCAAGTCCATGCTCTCCACTCCCATTCGCCCAGTCGCTACGCTCCGTGCACTTGATATAACGCCTTCAACTTTTCTTGGTGACGACACAATGTCATTTCGTTACCATCAATGGCCGTTGACCTCAGGTTTCTCCTCTCCGTTCGTCTCAACAACTGGCATTGATTCTGGTCCACCTGGAGACTCCGGGAGTCTTGCCGTCAATATCTCAACCCCATCAGCAGTCACAAGCAAAGTATGCTCTGCTTAATATTAGTACAGCAATTCAGGGACAATTTTCTAGGCAATATACCAAACTGAGCTGTCCTCTTCCCATCTTGCGTCACACTGGTCCAGTTATCTGGCCACGTCCTGTCTCTATGTGTCCCCAGTGCGATCATAGGCTCAATCGTAAAGCACATGCCCTCCTTCGCAGCACCAACAGCCTTATTCTTGGCATAATGCGGGATGTTTGGCGCGCAATGGAATAAGCTGTTGATGCCGTGGCCGCAATATGCCTTGATAACACTGCAGCCTTTCGACTTGGCATGCTTCTCGATAACATTGCCATATTCTCGGAAGAGAGCGCCAGGCTTCACAAGCTTGATAGCCTCGTCCAGACATTCTCTCGCAGCTTCGACTACCCGAACGGACTCAGGATCAGCCTTCGCCTTGTCGCCGACGTAATATGTTTCGTTCAAGTCCCCATGATATCCGCCATGGTATAGTGTAACATCGATATTCACAATATCGCCGTCCAGTAAGACTCGCTGATCAGGAATGCCGTGGCAG
The DNA here is from genome assembly GCF_001500285.1 of Mollisia scopiformis. NCBI lineage: Eukaryota > Fungi > Ascomycota > Leotiomycetes > Helotiales > Mollisiaceae > Mollisia > Mollisia scopiformis. The sequence continues at coordinate 629,439 of NW_017263581.1, forward strand.
ATGACTTCGTTGGGTGATGTGCATACGGATTTTGGGAAATGGTTGTAGTTCAGTGGCGAAGGATATGACTGCGGACGTTAGCAGAAGCCGACATAGGAGAGATCAGGCCTACATTGCGCTCTAAGCAGGCCTTGTGGACAATCTCGTCGATGTAATCGGTAGTAACGCCTGGTTTCAAGGCTGCTGCGGCAATATCCAACACTTCTCGTCCAAGTCTGCACACCTTCCTCATTCCCGCTTGACCCTTCTTGTCTAATATATCAATTTGGGTTCTTCCCTTAAATGTAAGCTCGCTATGTGGTGTCCCATCTTTGGCGTAATCTGGGTGCTTTATCGACGTTGGAACTTCTCGTCTTGCGGAAAGAGGATAAACTGGTCGCAGAGGTCCAGTGAAGGAGAAGGCCGGAAAGGGATTGTGTGTACCGGTGACTGGGTCGGGTTCAGAGACTACTTTTGGAGGTATGAGATTTCTGAGAAAGTTACCCTTGTGAACGGATTTGTGTGTAGACTATGGAATGTTAGTTCAAATGTTGGATATCTTGACGCAAAACCTGCCACGAAGGGAGCTGGCAGGCGAATAATGAAAGTCGAGACCTACCCAATTCCTCTTAAAACAGTCTTGCGAGCAGAAGTAACTGTCCTTCATACCTAACTTAAGGCAGGTGGGACATTGAAGAGTGCCTGCATCGTTCTCGCAGTCTGCGCCCATACATTTCCGCTTTGCTGGAGATTCGGAGCCCATGTTTGCGACAAAGATAACTCAAATATGTGGGAAATGGTTTCTTCAGTCTGCGCGACAGTAAAGACCGTGATATCGAGCCTCGTGGATTACGGCGGGGCAAATATTTCAAGAATGAATTTTGTCAGCCGTGTCGAGAAAGTTGTCGGTAGAAAGGCGCGCGTGTGGGGTTAAGGACCTGGAGGGGTGAATTTAGCTTCCGAGTCGGACTAGTGACTTCCTTGCAAGTATTCTCGATTTGTAACAGTCATCGACCCTTTTGTTCCGAAAGTTTCATAAAGAATGATCAATCTTTTCACTTTACCTTGAAGAAAAGAGAATGGGCCAAAAGACTATTGTTGTGGGCGCTGGCCCTGTTGGGGCTCTTGCTGCTCTTTACGCAGCTCAGAGAGGTCATGAAGTAGAAGTTTACGAGCTGCGAAGTGGTACGTTTTTTCATTGCTTTTGCCGTTTGCTCTTGAAATTAGTAGCGTTCATTTGAGGCTTTCAGAATTGCTGCTTTTATTACGAATGATCTCTTCACATCACAAAACTCCCATTTCTTGTTAATAGCGCCTCGTTGACTTTCGTTCAATATCTGCCAATTGTGGTTCTTCAAGTCCAGTGCCGCTTGCCCGAGCTAGTTGAGAGGCAATGAAGAGACAATTACATTTCACTTGCTCACAGTAAAGGCCAATACCACTATGATATAGTCATCCTTGACAATTCAACTCCATTCAAGTCGTTCACAACTTAGCCAATTATATGTCAACAGCAATTCATCTTATCGGGGCTGATCATGTACCCCAGACCTTCGTGATCCAAGCACCACTCCACTCAACTTTACAAAGTCCATCAACCTTGCACTATCAGAACGAGGTATCAATGCCATCAAATGTTCGGGGCGTGCCGACTTATTAGAAAGCATTATCGGCGAGACAATCCCTATGCGGGGTCGCATGATCCACGGTCGGGACAAATCGGGAGAGTTGTATGAGCAAGGTCAGGATTATGACATTCATGGACGAGTACGTCTTAATTTCTTTACCTAATTAATATCTTTTACTTATACATGTCTACAGACACTTTATGCTGCAGACCGAGGAGGCCTGAACAAAATATTACTGGACGAGCTAGAATCGCTACCCAATGTCAAATTCTTCTTCAACCACAAGCTTACCGGAGCGGACTTCCGCAAACATACAGCATGGTTTGAAGTCACCAATAAGACCACGGCATCACAAGGACGCCATAAAGAGATTGAAGTCAACTTTGACTTCCTCATTGGTGCCGATGGAGCACATTCTTCTACGAGGTATCACTTGATGAAATACACTCGGATGGACTACCAACAAGAATATATCGATACCCTATGGTGCGAGTTTCAAATCACGGCAAAGCCAGTCAAATCAGGCCAGGACGAAAATTCGAGATTTTCAATTTCTCAACATCACCTGCACATCTGGCCTGGCAAAGAATTTATGTTCATTGCCATTCCCAGCTTGGTAACACTACTCTCCCACTTCCACTCCTATTATCGTCCCACTAATGAATTATCTAGGACGGATCTTTCACTTGTACCCTCTTTATGCCCTCCTCACACTTCAGCGCCCTCGAATCCAACCCCTCCACCCTCCCCACCTTCTTCAACACTCACTTCCCTGGCGTAACCTCCCTAATCCCACCCAAAGACCTAATAACCTCCTTCACAACAAACCCGCACCTCCCCCTACTCAGTATAAAATGCACTCCCTACCACTTCCTCTCCTCAGCCGTCATCCTCGGCGACGCCGCCCACGCCATGGTCCCCTTCTACGGCCAAGGCATGAACGCCGGCCTCGAAGACGTACGATTCCTATTCTCCATCCTCGATAAACACTCCTCCCCCAACAGCGATCAAGAAACCGACACTAAAGTCCGAGCCACTGCCCTCGCCGAGTACTCCGAATTCCGGACACGAGACGCACACGCTATCAACGACCTCGCGCTGCAGAATTACGTCGAGATGCGGGCTAGTGTCGTGAGTCCGGTGTATAAGGGCAGGAAATGGTTAGAGGAGAAATTGAGCGTGTGGGTGCCGAGTCTAGGCTGGGCGACGAGGTACAGTCGGGTGAGTTTTGGGAATGAGAGGTATAGTGAGGTGGTGGAGAGGAGTGACAGGCAGGGAAGGTTGTTGGTTGGGTGGGTGTTGGGGGTGCTTGGGTTGCCGGTTGTGGTTGGTGCGGTAGGGGTATGGTGGAGGTTGAGGAGGGGTGGGAGGGGGTGGAGGTGAGGTTATGGATGATTTGGGTGGATCTGAGGAAGGCATTGTTCTCCACTTCTCTTGTGCTTTGGTAGATTCAAGGTGCGGATTCGTACATGGCGAAAGGTCGTTGCAAGCATGACACTAGAAATATACATACCCCTCTCAAAACAAACATTCTCAACCCATTGTCACTCAACACAAAATCAGCCATCAACTTACACACTCCACCTTTCTGCTCCCTTCTCCAATCTACACCCCTAATCAAACCCCATCTATCGCTTCACAACTAAGTCCAGCACAATCTCACAAACCACCGACCCCGTACCCGTCTCCTTACACACTCCCCTTCAATCCCAATCCCAAACCACTCCCTCAATGCACCGACCCTCAACTCACCGAGCTTCGTCCTATCTTCACATCCAAGAATCACCATCTATCTACTAGCCCCTCCATCGCCATCGCATTCTACTGCGCGGCTCTCAGTCTTATACTAGATATAGAAGTTTGCGGACGAAGATGTAAAGTCCCTATTCTAGGAACTTAGTAATTGTCGATATTGTTCACAGGACTTGGCGCTCTTAGCTTTGAAATTATGATCTAAATTTGGATCTTGGCGTGAAGGGTAATCAAGATGAAGAGTCGAGGGCTGGATGGGGACTAGTAGATGGTAAATGATGTGGTTAGGTTTGGGATGGCTTTTTGGGAGGCTTTTTATTTCCAGGGTGAGTGATGAGAAGCTTGTACAGCCTGGGAGTTTGGAGTTAGATTCTGGAAGGGAAGGAAGAGAGTGGAAATTTGTGGAGGTGGCGTTTGAAGATGGTGAATTCGGACTGAGTTATTGGGGAGTGTGAAGCGATGAATAGGATTAGGTCATGGTGGAATAGGATCACCCGAGATTTATTTCCATTCGAGGTTGGAACGGGGTAGTCTGCTTTGGCTGCACATGATTTTCGAGCTTCGAAAGCAGAAGACCAGGAGAATGTGTTGTTGCGTGGTGTTGAGAGTTGACATGACCGAAGAGTAAAGAGAAGCTTCAGGAAATCCAGGTCGACACCATGCGTGTGACCTGTCTGTTACACTTGGAAGAGCACGACAGCAAGGAACTTTGGGGAAAGTGGACTTGGGGCTCAATACGTGTAGGATTCGGTCCCACTGTATTGGCACAAGGAATCGATATCAGATGTGTATTTTCAAGCAAGTAAAGAGCTACCTCTCCCACACCAATGCTCGCTAAGGAAATGCATAGCCCCCTGCTGAAAATATTGTACAAACAACAAATAGCAACTTGGATCGTGATGCTCCGCCAAGCGAGAACTTGAGATGAACCCTACTCCATGCACCATTCCTTCATTGCGAAGATTCCACTTATTTGCCACTATCGTCATTCCCGGCTATAATTTTGAAACGTCTCAGATCGACATTGAGTGACTCGTACCACTGTTTTGTCTTGTCATTGAAGTCTGGATGTTCGAGAAAATACACGTCGATCTCTTCTTCCGCGCCGACTAACTCTAACATATCTATGCTTTCCTCGCTGATACTATCGAAGACAATGGTACCCTTAAGTTTATGCCTGCAGAGGTAAGTATTGAAGAGAATGAGCTCTTGAAGGCCACCCATCTTGGGCAAAGTTTCGCAGAATGCCGGATGCTCTACATATGAGCCTCTAGCAGTTGTGTACGCGATATCCCCCATGGTGAAGACATTGATGGCGAGATATCTTCCTTTGCTCTCCAGGGTATTGACTAGATCCACTAATCGACCCTTGGAAGGATCCTGACGGTCATCAGAGAACTGAAAGAGTTCATAAGGTTCCATTAGACAAATTCTGTCGACAGCCCAATTGACATAGACCTTGGCTTGTGTCGTGACTGTGCAATCTCGATCATGATAAGTGGTTCCGAAATCGAAGGTGTAATATTTCAAAGCCTCCTCGCGGGATTCGTGACATGCTTGTAGAACTGAAGGTGGTGGTTGAGTGGTGAATAGTAGATGTGGAACGCTACGTTCTTCATCCTCAGAGCTATCGCTGGTCCACAATTCTCTGTTCCAGATATCGAGGTTGCGTTGCTGATGGGAGGCCAACTCCCAGATTGAGATTCTCAATTCGATGGGAAGATCTTTGAATCGAGGGAACTCCGTGAGCGGCAAGCGTTGAAATTGAGCTGCGACGCGTCCGGATGGGCTTACGAAGGGTACCTATCCAAGAATCAGTATTCGTATGTTAAGATGGGGCGCTGGGTCTTACCAAGAACCCGTCAATACGTCTTTGACGCATCTTGTATTCCTTTCCCGGAGTGGCTTGAATGTTGCTGAAGTTGCGAAGAAGAAAAGATCGGAAAGAATAATTCGTACCCTCGCACTTCCCAAAGAGGCAATCACGTGCACCGCTTTTCATCTTCCAAGGCCCTTCCTTCCGATTCTGAGAGACGCTAGCCCTAAAAGATCACTTAACCTCCTCGAGATATCTTTTATGTCCCAAATATTCTTTATCAGACTATGGGCAGATTAGTATATGATTCGCCAGAGCAGCTATCTCTCTCGAAAGAAAGACCCGAAAGCTCGGTTCAAAGAAAAAGAAGGTGGTGAGGTACCTACCAACTTACTGCATTAGAAAGTACAATAGAGCACTTGAAAAAGAGGAACGGCTATTAGACTTACTAGAATCTAAATGACTCTCTTCGTCCTCATAAATCCAAGTATAGCTACGACGCTCCACTCTCCTCTTCATATCAAATCATAAAGCATCACCTCACTGACGCGACTCGAACATTCAAAGCACTTACTTCAACGAAACCCTAAAACATAATCCTCACCACACAGCATGACCACATTGCAAGCGAACGAATGAAGCTTGTTGACTGATGCACAACCTACCTAAATACCAATGCAAAACCATATACACAAGAAACAACCCCTCATCCCCCCACCTCAAAGCTATATACAATCGAAAGGTAAACCAACAAAACCAACATACAAACGAGTGACTTCCCCCTTTTTCCCCAAATGCTCTACTCACACTGCGAATACCAAACACTAAGATACGTGCACACATACGGCGCCACACAAACCGTTCCCCCCGTCCACCCCTCCCCACCACACTGATTCCACTGGTTCACCGTCCCCGTCGTCGTACTCACCGCACTACTCGTCGTCGTCGTGGTACTACTCTTCGTCGTCACCGTACTCAACGTCGTCGCCGTCGTCGTCGTCTTCACCACCGTCCCCGTCGTCGTCGTAGCAGCAGCTTGCCCCAAATCACTCGCCACGCTCGCCAAGAACCCCGAATTCGCATACACCTGACTCATATCCCAAATCATGACCCCACCAAAACTCGAAAACGTCTTCGAGTAAGCGATAATGGACGCGAGCGTGCTGCCGGACTCGTAGCCCGAGCCCGCGGCGCCCGTGTTGCCCGGGATGCCGAGGAAGACCTTGACGTTGGGGTTCAGGGACACGGTCTTCGCCCAATTATCCCAGGTCGCGAAGTTGAAGTTGTTCTGCGTGGTGGTGCCGGACACGTAGGAGTTCAGGCCGCAGTAGTTGTTGTAGAATTGCACCCAGATGGCGTCGAAGGAGACGGTGCCGGCGAGCATGGGGTTGTCGGCCGAGTCCGGGTACGGGCATTGCGGGGCGGCGGTGAGGAGGTATTGTTTGCCGGTCGAGGCGGTGGAGGTGGTCATCAGGGAGCGCAGTTGGTTGGCGAAGGCCGGCATGTTGGAGACGGTGCTTTCGAAGTCGAAGTCGAAGCCGTCGATGACAGAGTCGCCGAAGGGGCGGGGGACGTTGGCACCGGTGTTTGGGCCGAAGATGGACCAGATGTTGGTAGCAGCAGAGACGGCAGCGGCGGAGGTGGAGAAACCTCCTTCGGTGTAGGTTGAGCCTCCGACGGAGAGAAGGATGGTTTTGCCGTAAGTGCTCTGGCAAGTGGCGATGTCCTCTCTGTTCACATGATCAGAACTTGCTTGCACGGTTATGGTGCAGAGAACTTACTCAAGTTGAGGGCAAGAGAATAAGTTAGATCCTGAAATGGCAGTACAGTTGTTGCCAGCATTTGCAAAGTTCAAAGAAGGATCTGCTATTGTGATAAGGAAGGCTAGTGGGATGATCTAGACGCGAGAGTGAGATAAGAATAGTCTCAACAGAGGACAGCACTGACATTGAAATCGGAGTCTACTTCATGTTAGCAAAGCTTTCAGGAGCGATAGTGGCTACTTACTGGCACAATAATATGAAAGTCTTTGCTGTGCAAGAGATCCAGTCCCTTGACCGTAAGAATTCTGTCCTTGACGGAGATTAGAGAATATTCTTGCTCCAAATATGAAGACTCACCCCAGTACACAGCGACATTTGTCGAAGAAGATGAACTGAAGCCTGCATAAGCAGTAGGTAAGGATAGAAGTAAGCCTCCGAAGAAGCCAAGTATAGAAGTAGAATGCATGATGTGAAGGAATGAATCACGCTGACGAATGTACAGAAGGATAGTATAAACTCGATCTACTGGACCGAAGAGGGAATGTCGTCGCTGCTGAATGAAACTCAGAATGCCATGAGGAGGGAGAATAGCTGATCTTATATGATCCCGGAGGCAAAGTCTAGCTCGTCCATTGAGAAATGTAGCCAATCTGTTCTGGATGTAGAAAGACTAGACGAATCCAGATGCAACATGAACCAGAAATTTAACAAACCAGCCAGTGGTAGCATCAAAGTCATGTTCTTGTAACAATAGTCTCCATTCTCGAGGTGGGCTGGTCTTGGTCCTGCCGACAACCCTCCTCCACCACCCCTTACAAGGCGGATAGACCACAAGGAATGTTGGATGCAAGACATACCGTACCATGTGAGGATTTGGGATGAACTGGGAGTAGTTTGAAGAGCTATCTCCGTTCTCACAGGGGAAGTCACGATACTCCTGCTAGGTGGTTTTCCAATGACAGCAGCTTCAATGTCCGTCCCTGGAGAACCGTCACCCAGTAGGATCATTCGGCATCCCTTCTCATTTCTCTCCTCGACGCTGGCGGCAATCATCACGATCTCCACTAGGTACCTCGCCCAGCTCTGAAGCTTATCAGGGTCCCATGTTCGAGGATCCTGAGCAAGATAAGGACTTCCTGGTGATTTGTGATGCTTTGCAAGAAACCGTACAGAAAAAGGCACACACAGGATCTGGAAAATCAATCGACCGTCCTGCAAGCACTAACACAGGACATGCGAAATTGAGCGCGTCGCGTGGTAACGTCGCGTGTCCAATGAAGGGATATTCGCAAGGGGGGAAGGGGGTGCCGATCGGAATGAGGGTCCGTGCCGAGCAAGAGCCCAGTCCATCATCACATGCATGCATGACATTCCAGAACCCCCAACAACCTCGACCTCACCCAGAAAGAGAGCACAGTAAAATGACAGAGCGGCTCAATCCCGGAGAGTAGACAGACGTCGTCGGGTTTAGGGCTCTTCTCTGTCAGAATTGTCAGAACTTTGTTGTAACGTTACTCGATATTTGATGGGCAGATCTATCTGGGGAAACGATGTGCCGGACGGAGAAAGGGGTCATTTTTTGGCACTACGGTACCTGACAGATCCGCGGCCGTAGGAGTGAAGCTTGCCTAATCTGATCATGAGGTATGACCGAAGGATCACTCGTGCAGATGATTTCTATTCGGCATTGTGAGGTTGAAGATAAGAGAGAGCTCTGCAGGTGAAGGATGTGATGATGTTTGAAGAGGAAGGACGGGAGTGCCCGTGGGATGCACAAACCAAGAACAGTTAGTGTGCTTCGCTAATCTGTTCAGGGGCTAGTGTCGCTGCCCCTTATTTCACTTCGCTACTCGTAGAACCTCATTCGCTAATCTGAATAGAACAAATCAAACTCCGAATATGGGTCTGGATTTATAGATCCGGACTTCTGGCTGCTCATGGTTAGTCTAGTTAAGCCTCTGAGAAAAACTTCCATCAAGTCGGAAACCCATCTTCTTGAACATATCATATAGCGATGGCAATAGGTCAACGTCAGATCCAGCAAATCGTTCTGTGGAAATTCAAGACTGAGTTTCTTGATTACATCCTTGAGAATATCATTAATTACAAGCAATGCAAAGAAAATCTCCTCTCGCCACCAACTCCCGTGCCCGAAGCTCAATCAAGTCAACAACATCCTCAACGCATCCACCAAAACCTTCACATTATGCTCCCCCTTATAGATATCCCTAATCCTCATCTCCTTTCCCAACCCCATCAACTCCTTAACCGCCATCTGCGCTCCCCTAACACTATACTCAACCGTAAAAACCGTATCCCGCGGAATCTCCACAAACTGTCCCAAAAGCCCCAAATTCGTGCTCCCCCTCGGAATCACCTCCGGTCGATCGCCCTCCTTCCTCGTCAAGAACTGACTCGTGACATACGGCAACATACACGGAATCGTAATCGCGTTGTCCAGCGTCGGATGCTCGGGGAAATTCAAATGGTGCAACAGTTCCGTCAGAATTTCCTCCCCCGAACAATCCGCCATGGGCTTCTTGACGAAATTCCCAGCCTTGAAGGGAAAGAGGCCGTAGCCCCAGAAGACTTGCGTGCCGTCCGGTTGGTTCAGAAAATGAGGCTGGTGCGGGACGACGATGGACATTAGCCATTCGCTGTCTTTGAATGTAGTCAGGGCTCCCGTGCCGGCTTTGTTGCCGGACCATTCCTCGATCTGGTGGAAGAAGGCGGGGTTCTTGAGTGTTACGGTGAAGGATAGCCATGCGGATTCGGGGATCCGGGAATAGAAGTTTGAGGGGTTGCCGAAGTGGGAGGAGTGAGGGTTGATGATGGGGTCGGCGAGCGAGGACCAGAGGCCCCAGGAGCCGTCGCGGGAGTAGAGAGCCAGGTCTGGGTTTGGGGCGGGAGGAGAGGTGTTCGTTCCGAGGGAGGAGCAGGAGGTCATTGAGCCGAGTGTGATGATTACGATGTCTTGGGGATGGACGTGGATGATTCCTGTTGCGCCGCCTTTTGAGACCACGTGGATTTCTGAGACGGTGATTGCTGAAGACGGTGCAAATGAGACCGAGTTGACTTTTGTTTCTGGAGCGTGTTAGATACTGTGTGTGAAAATGAGAGTGAGTGCTTACCATAACGGAAATCTACTCCTTGAGCTTTCAGGTAAGTCTCAATGGGCAGAATGATGGAGTCGTATTGATTGTACGGCGTACGGTCGACTCCTGCCAATGAATTGATGCGCGGAAATTCATGAATGAATCTATGAAGGTACCTCTTGAACTCCACCGCGCTATGCCACGGCTCAAAAGCAAACCTAGTCTTCGTCAATTGCCAATCTTGAAAACACACATAAATGTACTCACATAGTATCCCACATATACCAAAACTTGGTCCGAAAAAACTCCGCTCCAAAACACTCATCAATCCTCTTCGTCCCCAACACCTCCTCACTACTCCCCGCAACCAGCAACAAATCTTCCCTCTCCCTCGCATTCAACCCCATATGCTTCACATTTAAAATCTCCGGCCCCTTCTCCGTCGTAGCAACCAACCGCGCATGCGCATCCGTCTTATTCTCTGGCACGGCATTAAACTCGTCGATTTCCTGCTTAACGCTCTTCTTCGAATCTGTCAACGATGGCACTTTCGACAGAAGATCGTAGGTGCAGAGATAGCTGAAATTCAGCATCCGGCCGCCGCGGAGGACGTATCCTTTCTCTGCGTCCCCGGCGCCGTCCATGGATCCTCCGGGCAAAGGTCCGGATTCGAGGATATGGATTTGTGGGGCAGGGACGTGGGCATCTTGAATTAGATGGACGGCGGCTGCTAAGGAAGCAATTCCTCCTCCGACTAGGTAGGCGTTTGTTTCTTCCGGGTTCCTCGCCATGTGGTCGGCGGCGTAGTGTGCGTGTGGCATATTGTGACGATGATATGTAAATTCGTTGGTTCTGGTATCGATATTTTTGGTGTAGAGAAGTACGGGGAGAGGATCCATGGTCTTATATGAGACTGGTTTTGTGGGATATGGTGATCTTTTGGACGAGTGAAGCATCATGAGATTCGGTATTCGGTAAGCGGGCTGCGTTTGCTTAACAGTCATACGACTGTGTTTGCTTAAGAGCGATCGTATGACTTTTTGTCAGGAACACCTTATGCGGGTAGTGGTTGAAATTGAGTTGCGTACAAATATGTAATACTCACAAGCAAAAGTCCTCAAAGCTCGGGTACTTCCAGGTTGTTGAAGGCCGTGATGGCACGCCGCTCACGTGCTTGAGGGGTCTCCGCGAAATCAGGAAAGCAACAGGAAAACCACAAAATGAACAGCAACCGTACTAACGGCTACGAAAAGGAATAGGATGAAATAGAACAGATCTTTAAGAATGTGCACTGCAAGAAATACTTCCCACTTGCAAACCTCCGGAGATTAAAACAGAATTTCTCGGTCACGTGAGCAGTTTCTCGATCCTTGAGCGGTTCCGGAAATCAACAATTCGGATTTCGAAGGCAGTTATGTCTCTTCGTCCTTCTCTTTCGCAGCTGACTGCACATTCCCAAGTTTCTTCAGTAATCCAATCTTCCCAATATTCCGCAATCCAAACACAGTGATCAGGAGGGAGATCGCCATGCACGCAACACAAAACCATTCAACACCCCTTAGTCCCTCCAGATATGCATAACTAGCATCATTGCTACTATTAGCGACTCTAGTCTGAATACTAGATTGAATTGTTGCCGTAATCGGCAAGAACATAGCTCGACCCAGACCAGCGATTGTTTGGAACATGGCACCTGCGACGCCTTGGTCTTTTCTGGGAAGTGATTGAGTGGTGAAGAGTCCGATGCAGGGGTATGTTGTGTCAGCCCCGAAGGCAGCGAGACACATTGCTGGGAAGCCATATGCCCAGTATGTAGTTGATGGCGGAATGGGGACAGCGAAAATAATGTTTGCGATGAGGGCTGAGCCTAATCCGAAGATTAGGATGTAGTTGCCTCGAATTCGAGCCATGAAATATCCCGAGCAGAAGATTGAGAAGACTGTGATGTTTAGTGGGGTCCATTGCATAGGATGAGTATGGAGATTAACTTACTGCCACAAATGCCGAGTGGAATGTATCGAAGAGTTGTCTGTATTGGTGATAATAATTGAAGGTCTTGGTAACTAACGATGGTTAGATCGGGTTCAGGTCGAAGTACTTCAACTTACTAGTAGGTTGAATACACCAAGAAATTGGTGAAGCCAGCTGAGAAGAAAAACACAATCACCATAGCTGCCGAGAAGCGCCCCGTCTTGAACGTAGAAACACGCATCAGCGGCTCTGATGATATCTTCTCCAGATAATGTTGCCAAAATATGAACAGGCCTAGGAATAAAACAGAGACGAGGAGAATTGCTATGACGAAGGGTGTCCTCCATCCTTGAGGTTGAGCCACTCCTTCTGAAAGAGCGATCAGTAGCAAAAGAGTACCAGATGTGAACAAAAATGCGCCAGTCCAATCAATACCTGATGCACGAGGATGTTCACCAGCATCACCAGTACTGGGCGGTTCCTTTGGAACAACGAAGATTGCGATAGCTCCAATGACGAAAGCTACACCAGCTATGACGAAGAACACAACTTTCCAATTTGCGTATTCAGAAATGATGCCGCCCTGGAGGACACGGTCAGAGTTGAAAACAGGAGAAAATGAATCAACGTACCAGCAGATTACCCAACACTTGTCCCATTGGAGCGCCACCCGAGTAGAAAGCGAAACTATAGTTCTTGACTCGACCAGGCGGTATTGTATATCCAATAATTCCGATGGCTGTTGGAATAGTAATTGCCGCACCCTGGTTGAATGAGCACACGAAGAAAGTATTCAGTCTTCGTGCATACGTACCAAGCCCTGCAAAGCTCTCATCGTGTACATACAGATTTCATTTGGAGAGAAAGCGGCCCCCAGGGTAGTAGCGGTGAGCCAGAAGCACCCCAGGATGAACAGCAACCTCTTCCCATAAACATCTGAAAGCTTGCCACAAAGCAGAAGAAAGGCGGCTGAAGTGAGGCCATAGGCTGAGACGATCCATTCTTGTCGAGTTTCTGGGATATGGAGATCTCGAGTAATGCTTGGCAAGATGATGACGACTGATTGCACTCCAGTTGTCTAGGACGCTTAGTATCAGAAATCGAATTCAAGAGGGATTGACTTACATTGAGGAAAGAAGCTCCTGTCAAAATCAGAACTAAAGGTGCTACTTGGCGTATTGTCGGTTCCTGCAAAACACTGCCCCTTGACGCTCCAGCGGAAAGAGGTGGCAATTCTTCAGTTGCCGACTTTACTGGCGCAAACAACGTTGTGGGGGCATTTGCATTAGTATCAGCGACGACAATCGATGTCTCTCTTTCTTGAGGCTTCTCAGAGCCCATCTTTGATGAGAATTTCAAGATCAAAGGAGCTGGTAGAGCAGCATCCTGTGCTGATACGAAAAGTTAGATGCAGCGTCTCTTTGATCCACATCCCCCACTTACGGCAACTGTCCAGGTTCTTCTAGGCCTTCGATAGGCTACCGGCGGACTTATTGTACCCGTCCTACTCGGGCGGGCCAGTATTCCCCATACCGATTGTGAATTGCATCATGCGCATTTTCGGTACCGATGAGAAGACGATGAAGTGGTTGAATTGAACTTGTCGCTGCCGAGAGAATGTTTTTCCGATGGGTCTGAATAGTGCTGACTAAGCGATTTCATTTTGATATCTCACCTTAATTCTCGTTCGACATACGAGAGCAAGCGGCATTATGCGGCTCTCAACGAGGAATGCCCTCCTTGGTGTAATAAGAAATTCTCGTTATGTCTCATACCGACATGGCCATGCTTACATAGCTTGGAGGTGCTACTCTGATGCCAAAAACAGAACTTACGATGTGGGTACCTCAACTTACCCTCAAGCAGTCCATTGATCGTCCCTAGGATGCTATCAATCTCCTCAACACACTTCAAACCCCATACGCAGAGCTTAAACGACAATGGGATGCTGGTATAAGGCGTGGACAAGAAGACCTTGATCACACAAAACAATGCCTTGGACGACTCGGTTACACGGTACTTTTCCCGTTTGTCCTGGTTGGCCCAAATTAAAGGTGTATAGGAGAATGATCTTACGAAGCTCAACATAGTTCATGTTGCTGGAACGAAGGGTAAAGGCACAGTGTGTGGTTACGTCGAATCGATTTTGGGCGAATACCGAAAATTGGCACTGGACTCTGAGACACGTGATCTGCATCAAATCTCCTTGCACAAGAACATCGGCCTCTACACTTCTCCTCATCTCATCTCCGTCCGAGAACGCATACGAATCAACTCGGCTCCCATATCAGAAGAACTGTTCACCAAATATTTCTTCGAGGTGTGGGACAAGATATGTGAGCCAGATGCCGATGGAAAACAACCCGTGTCTCCGAAACCAGTCTATTTCCGATTCCTCACCCTCATGAGCTTCCACGTATTTCTTTCTGAATCCATCGATGTTGCTGTCTACGAGGTAGGAATGGGAGGTCAATACGATGCTACCAATATTATCAAACGACCTTCTGTGACCGGCATCTCATCGCTGGGCATCGATCACACATTTCACCTAGGCAACACAATCGAAAGTATTGCATGGCACAAATCTGGAATCTTCAAAGGATCAACTCCTGCGTATACCGTTCAGCAACCTTGGCCAGCCATGGCTGTCCTTTCCGAGAGAGCATATCAGCGAAGAGCGAGGGGCTTTCACTGTGTTGACGAGAATCCATCTTTAAAAGATGTCAAGATCAAACCGGACGCTACTTTCCAGAGACAGAATGCTAGTCTAGCTATCGCTTTGGCAAGAAAGGTGCTTTTGAAAGTCAATCGTGATAATGTGGATCTAGAAGAAGAGTTGAAAGCACCTGGGCTTCCGGAAAGATTTGTCCGAGGCCTGGAGAGCATCGCGTCGAGAGGTAGATGTGAAGTTAGGGTTGATGGCAATACTGTCTGGTATCTGGATGGAGCACATACAGCAGACAGTATCATCGTTGCTTCAAAATGGTTCTGCGACGAAGTAAAAGACAAGTAAATTCCCGTTCCTTCTCCTAATTCCATCAACTAACAAAAGTCCAGACCCGAACCTCGCGTCCTCATATTCAACCAACAAGGCCACCGAGAAACGATAGAGCTTCTCGAACGTCTTTTCGCAGCCACTGAACGCCAACTCAAATTCGACCACGTGATCTTCTGTCCTTCAACACCACCTGCTTCCAGCACCAAGAAAGGTAAGCTCCCTACCTCCTCACATATATCATCATACTAACTCAGCTTAGATCACGTTAACCTCCAAACCGACCTCGAAGCCGTAGCCAGCCTGACAGTGCAGCAGAAATTCGCCGACAAATGGCAAGAATTAAGCGCCGAACGATGGCCAGGTTCAAAGACAGAAATCAAAGTCCTGCCTAGCTTAGAGGAAGCATTTGATTATGTCAGGAGTATAGGCAGTACAGGCACAGAAAGTGAAAGAGTGGAGGGAGAAAAAGTCCGAGTTTTCATTACGGGGAGTATCCATTTGGTTGGGAGAGCACTGAATGTCCTGGAAGGCGTGGATGCTTTGTAGACTGCACTGGGAACTAAATGTAGGCCTAATTACGTTGATTTCGATATGGGTTAGAATTTCGGTATTTGGGGTTGAGTGAGCGGTCCCTGAAAGCTCACATCAACTCAATGTTCCTGTAGAATTTGAAAATCGATACCCTTAAGCGTCAGTCTGGGTGTAATCTTCACAACTACGCCTTGTGCAACAAACTCAAAATTATCTCGAAGAGGTCTTGTTGCACGACCTCTGATCTTCATGTAAACTTCTGCATCTCGACCATGGAGATCCAAAATCTCCTAACTCAGCCGCACTGACCTTCACCGAGCTTCAAATCCTGCCAACTCCAAAGAAATACCCACAGCATCAACATCTATTCCCTCGCCCCCAACACCGACTCGGGAGCAAGGTTACATTTCCCCGAGATTTATCCACAATTCGCCGAAAGGATCTCGGACATGATATGTGGTGCTACCACGAGATAAGTGACAAACGGAATGAGCATTTGCGCGATAGCGATGTGCAACAAAATGATTTCGGCTTGGGTGATTGGCTGAACGGGGTCTGTGATAAATGGTCGAGGAAAGTGGGAGTATTCTTGATGAACGATGTCAAGGATAAGTTGAATAGCATTACATATCGAGTTTTGGGTATCATAAACAAAAAATAACCATAAAATACGGCTCCGGTATCACCAGAGCTGCCCGTGGTTCCAGCAATGGGCTCTAGACCATGGCCTGGTTGCTGACAGTAACATCCACCCCTTTCTTCTCCAGGACTTTCAAGACGCTTCCCACCAGATGTAGACTTCCCGTGACGAATACCAGGACCCTTTCATTGCCTTCTGAGATCTTGTGTGCCAGGTCAACTGCCTCCTCGACACTTTCATACACCATAAACAATTGATTCGCATCCAATCTCGTATAAAGCTTCGCCAACTCTGTTTGGAGCGCAGTGTCGATAGTACCTGCGATAGCAGGCTTGAAAGGTTCATTCGTAACAAATGCAGCATATAGGAATAGCTTTCTGTTATTCAGTGGAATAGGCTGCTGGCTCGTCGTGGTCGAATACCAAGGCGAGTTCTTATTGTGATAAAGAGAGGCCATCAGTCCTTTCATCAGAGCGCCGGCGTCTCGGTCTTGCTGGTTGAAGATAAGCATTGTCGAATTGGGTGGCTTGGACGAGCAGAATGCTTCGGATGCTCTGCGAGCGAACCAAGCAGCGGCGGCTTCGAGGCTTTCTTTGGTGTGAGCGCCATCTATGAACCATTCTGTGTTGCCATCTTTGACGAATTGACATCTGCCTGGCCAGATTGCTGTTGTCAGACCTTTGATGAACTTCTCTGGGAGGGAGAGAGTTTCTGGAGACTCGATCAAAGGTTGAGGGCTGGGAACCCCATTCGATATTCCCATAGTCCTCAAATGTGAGGACGCGACAACGATAGCCAGGCTCGCATTGTCCCTTTGAAAGTCTCCATCCAAACCCAACTTGATATTCCTTTCGTCAAGGAGAGGTAATCTGTTCACCACAGTCAGCTCCACGCCCTTTTCCGCAGCTCTCCTATCCAAGACGGCCTGTGCCTCAAGTGCCTGGTTTGCCGTATATGCTAACACGCCGGTTTTCATGATTCCTGCCTTGTGCCAGGCTATATCCTCAATGGTGTCTCCCAGCATTCCTGCATGATCAATTGCAAGAGGTGTGATAGCCGTAGCCGTCACAGCTTCGGCGGGCAGCATGTTTGTGCTGTCATATTCGCCACCAATCCCGCACTCGACAATTGCAGATTGAACACCTTCTCGTATGAATGTATGAAAAGCCAAGAGAGTGAGATAACGGAAGTACGAGGGTTTCGTATCTAGAGATTGAGGATCGGTATTCGAGTCCAATGTAGCAGTGGCAGAGAACTTGTCCCATAGTTCGAAGAAATACTTCGCAAACAGAGGTTCTGATATTGGCGACCCATCGATTCGTATCCTCTCTCGGACATGAACTAGGTGGGGTGATGTGTATAGCCCAATCTTACCCAGACCAACGCCCTTCTCTACCGACTGGTATTGCAGAAGTATGCTTTCCACCATGACGCATACACTGCCTTTCCCTTTCGTTCCTGCAACGTGTATGTACTTCAGGCCATGCTTCGCAAGATCCCGAACATCATACCCCGCTCGGCGCGTCCAGTCCAGCATTTCAGGTATTGCTTGGAGATTCATGTCTCCCGAAGTCTTGGAGAAGGCAGATCGGACTTGGCGGTTCGATTGCAGCTTCTCGAGAAGCTTGAGGGCATCTGCATACGTTCTGACAGCAGAGCTGGCTGTGAGAGAGGTTGAGAATCTGCGTTGGAAGGAAAAGATGGAGGGGCGACTGGCTATAACAGCACGGCGGAGGGCCCAGGGAAGGCAGGAGATGGTTGCCATTGATACATAATGGCAATTGAAGGTCGCCGTCCAGGATGGCAGCAAGTGTTGAAGATTTACACAGCTGATGGTCAAAGTTGTGCAGATGGAGTTTCCACCAGCACTTTTTGACTTCGGCCGGCCGGTCACGTGCACAGCATACGAAGTTTCTTCCATGCTGGCGATTTCGTTCCTTACTTTCTTGTATTGCATAAAGCTCCTTTTCTCCTTAATGAACATCATCTTTTGCAGATCTTTTGTGATTCCGTAAAGAAAAATTGCTCTTCTTCTGCCCTTACGATGTTCTTGCCAGTCAAGCAGCTGCAAAGTCTCAGCCGCCTAGCCTCGTGGTTGACGTGGTGCATTGATTTGCACACTTATTATCAATCGTTGAAACTGTTGTAAAGCGCAACCTCGCTCAAGATCCCAAGCATGGATCCTCTCAGCGTTGCTATGTCTATAGTTGGGCTCTTGAAAGCAGGCGAACAAATATCTTCTACCCTACAGCCTATCATCAGCAAGGCTGTAAATGCTCCGAAGGAGATCAAAGACTTGAAATCTAGCGTCGACGTTATCTCAACTGTTCTGTGTCAGCTACAGCTCATGCTATTAGGACACACTCGAGTCAACCGGCATCGATCCTCGTTGATCTTAGTGGACCAGATCGTGATTACTCTTTCGGCGTGTGTGACGACGTTTTCAGAACTTGATGTATTCGTGGATACCTTGGGGACTGACGATAAAATGGGCTTGCTGGATCGGATGAGATGGGCAATGAAGTCATCAACAATTCAAGAACATTTGCACAAATTGGAGGTACATAAGAGCACGTTGACGCTGATGCTGACTATCCTTACCTGGTAAGCATCGCGCTCTCTTGGATTATGGTGTCCTTAACATCAATCATCAGTGACTCTACTCGAACTGCTGAAGATTCTGTCGATGTACTAGCAACGACTATTGAGCATCTTTTGGAAAGCAATTTGGTTATTGCTCAACGTCTTGCTTCAATTGAAGTGGGACTTGGAGTCACAGCAGACGTGCCTCCCCTCATGGAATCTGGAACACGGAACGAGACATCGACTCCATTTCAACGCAACGTACAAGGCTTCGCTTTTGAAGAGGAGCTAAATCACTCCTGGGTTTATACACGGTCAACAGCTCGAGCCGACAATGGTGCATTTTCTGTTATAACTTCTGCTGGCAGGACTGCGTCATGGTCCATGCTTTCTGGATTAAGTCGCAGATAATATATCAGTGATTGCAGTACAGGCTCTTCCTATATACGAGCAAGATTTAAGCAACAGTGAATTTTACAAGTTTGGAGATTTCACGGCAACCCAACCACTTGTTCGCGCCTCAACTGAGAAGCCCAATCAGTCTTTCATCAATACCAAAGCCGTGTCGCCAGGTAGCAAGAACCTTAAATCATGGTTAACTCGACACCTTAAGCCGCGATTGGGTGGTAACGACAACAGTTCAGACGACGTCCCGAGAATATTCGGCGTTGCTTTACGGGAAAGCATCTGTTATGCCAATGTCATGATTACTGCTGTGAATAATGAGGGAGAGAAATTCGTGATCGGATATGTTCCTATAGTGGTTGCAAAGATTTGTGTATTGCTGAAAGAGAAAGGTATCACGCACGACGTTCCAGTCCTCGATAAAAGCACTGACAAGTTGTCTCAGGGACAGAGAGTGAGGATATCTTTGCTCGAAGTGGCTCAGCCAACCGCGTACATCAACTCGAGATCATTTTCGATACTCCAGACCGCTACGGCAAAGGATTGGATTGGAGCGGCTATTCTGTGCATGATGCTGCGACGTGCCTTCTACGATACTTGAAACGCCTCCCGGAACCCGTCATATCATTTGAATTTTATAATAGGTTCACCTCTATTGACTTCGATGCTGGCATCGAGGAAGAGGCCATTAACGCCTTCAAGGACTGCAGTACAGATCTTCAACCCATGCCTCGTATGCTTCTTATGTACATAATTGATCTCGTTCAAGTTTTTGCCTCCAAATCAAAAACGAACAAGATGACTACGGCTCGCCTTGTTGCAGCATTTCAACCAAGTCTGCTTGCGAAAGATCCTAGCGTTGGGATGTCAGCATACGATCATCAAAGGGCCGCGGACACCATAACATTCTTGGTCGAGAATGACTTCTCCTCAATTCTGTTAATCGCAAAAACCGAGACGAAGACTGACGGCGGAGAAGATGATATCGCCTTGGCCACCGAAGGCGAAGGAGAAGAACAAGAAGAAGCGTAAAAGTGGCACGCGCGGCAAGCTCAGTAGCTCCGTTTGATAACTACGGTGATACGGAAGATAAGTACAAGAACGTGGCAAAGCAACGCAGAATCAAGTACGTGACGCTTCTGTCGGCCTGCGTTAAGCTTAGGCACACTTTATCTTCCCTGTCGTCACGATCCACAGGATTATATTTTTGGACGTCGGCCAGGGTTTTGATTTTCATGATAACTTCTTTCTATCCTTGAGTAATCTAAAGATGTTCGATATTGAGTTGTCCCTTGAGCCCAACGCAAGGCAACTTGCATCCTCCGATACTATCTCCCTCAATCTCAGCAAACTACCTCACTAGTTCACATCTGATGCTCATTTCTTGAAGAGATCCACGGGATCTGGTAGCTTGAGATGTCCCTTGCATTGGTCACACCGCTTATGCTTGCAGTCCTTGCAGTTCTTGACCGAGCTTGGGTTGATACGGCCGCACTGTCAGAGGTCATTCAGCATTGGAGAGTGTTGTTTCGAGTGGAATATCTCACCTGCCCGGGATAATTCAAGGTCTGCTGGGGCTTGTTGGGCCTCATCCCCGCAGCACCCTTGCCAGAACATTGCGGCAGGATGTTACAACATTCCCATTGGCGCTCTATGCTGCCGACGGCCCTTGTAACTTTTCCAAGTACCTTTGCTGCTTTGTATGCTTTGTAAGCCTGCATTTCGTTCGATGATCAAGATAGTTGTTATTGGAGAGAAAATTGTGCAATGCTCGACATGCTATCAGTGTTGAAAAACAACTTCTGGGGGTAAATCGCAGATCTCGGTCTCCATGACACAATCACTTTGCTTTCTAACACGGTCATCTGAAGGCTCTCATTGACTGACCGGCTGTTCATATTTTCATTCATTTTAAATTCATTTGCCTGTCTGTTACTCGACCAGTTTTGTGTTCTGTCATCGCTTTGTTCTGCAATCATTATCCATTCAACGCCGCCATTACCTCAATCTAAATCGCTCAACGACTCCGCTAAGGAAATGTTACAATCACTCTCCAATCCTTCATAATTATTCACGGCCCTGTGTACCTCCCGTATGGCCCAGATGCAAAAGGCACCAGCGATGTTGCGCTGTCGTTGCTATTCCGCCTTCGCTGCGAAGTCACAAGTCGATATGTATCCAGGCCGTCATCGTCTTGACCAGGGTTGGCTGTCTCATACTCCAAAAGTTTCAATAATTTGTAGAACCCTACGGCCAGCAATGCCCCCATAACCGGTCCGAGCCAGTATATCCAGTGATATGGGACAAATTCTCCAAGGACGACAGCGGGTCCGAAAGAGCGGGCTGGGTTCATGCCAGCTCCCGTGAAATTGACCCCTAATGACTGTCAGCATAACCTCGCTTTCAAGTACGAATACTTACCTATAAGGTGACCCATGAACAGGGTCAGACCTATGCAGGCCGGTGCGACAAATGAAGCCTTGTGCTTCTCTACCGCCAGCATCAAGATAGTAAAGACGAGTTCTGCGGTGAGCAGCATCTCGATGAAAAGTCCTTGGGCAGTTGTAGTATCATCGCC
This sequence comes from Mollisia scopiformis, assembly GCF_001500285.1. Taxonomy (NCBI): domain Eukaryota; kingdom Fungi; phylum Ascomycota; class Leotiomycetes; order Helotiales; family Mollisiaceae; genus Mollisia; species Mollisia scopiformis. The sequence goes on from NW_017263581.1 coordinate 651,178, forward strand.
GAGCTTTGTTTGAACCATCAGTGGTCCCGGAAATAATGCTGATACGGTGATTGCAGCAGCAAGTCCGCCTCCAACCTGGACAACAACGAGCAGCACTGCTCTTAGCCATGGGAAAACACCTGCCAAGCATAAACCAAGAGTTACCTGTAATAATCTCAGTACAAACAACAATGAATGATCAGTTCACAACTTACCGCAGGATTGAACATGCCGCCACTTATGCGATAGAAAATCCAGGCATTCACTGCAAGACTGCCTCCGAATCCCAGGCTGATATAAAGAAGTTGCAGCAAACTCGGGTCGCTCAAGAAGTTGGTCCTGAGCAAAGTATCGGGCTTGTTATTTGCAATCTGAGCGGCCGTGAATGCAAAGAACAGGAAGAGGAAAGTTCCCACCAATTCTGCAAGCATGGCAATAACATGATGTCGGAATCCATCGCTCATCCAGGATACATATTCGCTCCTCTGCTTCGCTGGCACTGGCTCCGTCTTCTCGAATACCGGAGGTTGGTATCTATTTGGTGCTGGAGGCGTTCGTGGGTACACATAATCATACTTTCCATCGCGTTCGTACTTGTAGGCGAGTGGAATGGGCATGTTGGAATTATTCATCTCAGACAAGGCCAGCCTGGTACCACCTGCGAAGAGAGAGCGGGAGTATCCACATCTTAAGATGTAGAATATTCAAGACCCGCTCTATGGAGCTGACCCGTATGTGGTATTTGCTCATTGCTCGTCATTGGTGAACTTTGAATCCTCGATGGCGCATTCATGCGAACCCCAGGCGATTCTCCAGATCGACTTTCGGCCCTCCCCCAAGAAGCAAAGCCCGCTGATACGCACGAATGGATGACGAACTATACGGTATCGCATAATGGGAGTTAGTGACGTTATCCCTTCTGCCACACTGGTTGATGAGGATCTATTTACGGTTGTGTAGTTTCGCCGATGGATGGGATATGCCATCACTAGTTCCTTGTCGTTGCGATGGGATTTGCTTTCATCTTTCCTTTTCCTTCACCACTTAAGAGACTTTCCACTGCCAAGACTATTCAAGGCTTCAGAGTGGTTGGTAATAAAGTTTAGACGGTTTTAGTTCGAAACATGCACGGATGTTCCTGTGTTGAAAGGGGGTTTTAGCCGACGTTGCAAGAAATGATAGCGGAAACTGCTTGGCGGGAACAGAGAACTGAACGATTCAATTTCGATGCATCAGCTATCAATAGAAAGATGGCATTTCCATCTTCCGTGGGAGATTCGCAAAAGAAATCAATGGAAATTTCCACCTGTCACTTTGTAGCAGCAACAAACCTACACCAGTAGCTGAAGTGGTCGAAGCGCACGAAAGCGCAACCATTGTTCTTGTTTTCAAAAGCAGTTCACACCTTGATTGCGGCCTGATCTGTTGTGATACACTTTAAAGAAACTAAATTTTGCTGAACAAAGTTCGGCACGGTTATCGCAAGTGTGATGGAAACTGCATAGAGGTGGTTGAATCGTCGTTCCTAGTGGTCTGCGATCTCGGGGTCCCGAAAACTCAATCCGAATGCGAATGGCATGATCAGATTAGACTTCTGAACTTTCATGCGACGTCGTAATGATCTAGATCTTATTTGGTTTGGTGGCTCTTTGCTAGGATATACTTTTCTGACGTTATCGAGAGTTTTTGCGCTTTCGCCGTTCATCCCCACCTGCAACGTTGTGATGTTCTGAGGTTCTGATAAGTGCTGTCATGCTTTTTTTTCAGTGAAATCTCACTTCATAAAGGTGTTTCGACTCATGAGACTATATTGGCTCGTTCTTTCCGATCTCACGCAGGCAGAAGGTAATTTGTTACCGAGACCTGTCACGAGCATAACGCTTGGTCCATTCCAGGCCAGACTATCTTTTCATCACCACTTACAGTCTGGTCCCTTATCATGAGGCTGTGAACACCCTCAAGAAACTGCCGAAAAGCAAGATGCTCAATGTCATAGACAAAGATTGCCAATTCGCCATGATTGATGCGCATCTTCAGAAAGTATTCAGACTTTCGATTGTATCCCTCCGCGATCTTTCCCGACCCTTGAAAAAGGTTTAGCAAGTCTTAAAAAATACAATTTTGTCAAGCTCCCCAGTCACCACGTGCTAGGTCGAAGAGCCGTACTCAAGAGGTACAGTTTCAGCGTGTGCTATTCTTCTTTCGGCTCTGACATCATGACAAGAATTAATTATAGCGTATCATTTGGAGATTGATCTAAGGATACCCTGTAAACTGTGTTTTTGGGCAGGTTCAATGCGTTGATTCATTAGTTCGCCAGATTAACTCCTAAAGCCCCCTCCTGGCGGACCTCCAAGCTTGCAAGTCCCATGTCGAACTTTGGCTTGGCTTTCTTCAGTGCCATGCTCACGACTGCTTGATTTTTCAGGGCGAACAACTGTGCAAAACAGTTAAGAACTGGCTGCTCAGAGCCTCGGCCTTTTGGTTTAGTTACGTCCGTGTTTCACCATCTCGCATTCCGTCTTGTTGAGTTTGGGGGCCAAATAGCGGGGTCCTCAAACTGACCCCGCACTCCACAAGTCCACCACCACAGGCGTCTTAGATACCATTAAAGGTACTTTGTAGCTCTGGTGAATGTCCCTTCTCAGAGCTTGTCCAACATAAAAGACCGTTGCTGTATTTAGCGAGCATCAGTGTTGAGTTGAGTATGTAGACTTCTTGATCTCAAGATTGCGCCACGCCTTCGCCGCCTTGGAATTTTCTCCAAGTGGACTATTATTTTCTTGTTTCGCAACATCAATCTCGTAATAAATTAATTGAGTTTTCGATCCGAGGTCTCTTGTCATCACTTTTGCCCCTGAAAGAAGCGAGGTTCTCCACTTTTCAAAATGCTCGATATGGTTTCCAAAGACGTTGTTTGCAGACGTCGAAAATGCTCAGGGAACACAGTATTGGCTCTTTTCGTACCACACTCTTGTTATTTTTGTTCTACTGTGTCGGCCCTCATTACTTGTCCATTCTGATTAGGCCGGTAAGAATGTTTCGCTAAGCGAGCTACATAATCTAAGTGATGCCGATATGTTGTCACCAACCTAGGAGCTATCTAATTGTTGAGCACAGAACGTGGACTTAGCATGCCCACTAAGTGAGGTGGACATAGCACACGTCAGGGAGTGGTCAAATATTCCACAGCATGCTGATGATCCTTCTACAACGAAATTTTAGAAAGTGCCCCCAAATGAATATGTTGGGCTGACTTCGGATGAATTTTGGCGTTGTTCTCATTCGTTAGATGTTTGTCGAGTTAAAACCTATCAACGAGCAAGCGCATAGTGGCTTGGAATTTGAGTTGCACCACACGGCCACTTGCGCAACATGCAAAATTCGGGCATTTCTGCACACCGCTTTCGTGTTACTCAAGGCAGCGACTTCGGAGCAGCATCTGGCTTATGAAAATGAATGAACACAGGGCACGACACTATCTCTGACTCTTCCATATACGTGGCGTCCTTCGTTACGCAGGCAATATCTACACCGATGCTCAGCCTTCCTTTCTCCTCCTTGTTCTACTCGGAGACCTAGCTACTGCGGTGAAACTGTACTAGATACCGTCGTATCGGTCAAAATGGAAAATGGGGGGTACTTGCGCATACTCTATGGAAGTCAAACGATTATTGGTTTCCGTTCATTATTCTTGTGCAATCAAATGTTACTCCCACAGCAGATGACAACTAAGCAGCACCTGGAGGACCAACGGGCTACCGGCCCATTTATGTATCATTTCTGACAGGACATCCTAACCGAGATCTATCCCAGATGAGGCTGCCGAACGTGGTACCGGCTCGCCGTTGACGCACGTTAGTAGGTGCAGGTAAAAAGGGCATATATTGGGCGCACGATATATCTTCCATCAAAGATCATGGATTCCCCTGGAAGCTTCAAATGATGGGCTGCTATATATGTGTATGGTAAATATGGAAGGATGTGGTGAGGCTGTCGGTCGGCTGACTGTTATATGCGCGTCTCACAGACCATATGGACGATGGAAAGTGAAACATGTTCGGAAGACGCTGAAGCCTGACTGTGCGGTGTCTCGTGGAGACGTACGAATTTATAGTGATGCATGGTAAGGCATTTAGCCCCAGAGCCAGTTGGAGAATAACACGAAATATGCGACGACAAGTACATTTTGTACCGGTTTGGACCGCACAGCCTCGTCTAGCAAGTGGAAGGACTTAATATCCAGTATCGCTGTTGATGTAGAGGGAACCGAGAATAAATCTCGAAACGATACATAATCTTAGTTTTTAATCACGATGTCAGATATTCGAGAAGTGTCAATGCGTGTCATCGTAGGGATTGACGTTGGTCTGACCTGCACAGGTATACATGAGCGGAATCGAGCTCGATGCCGAGACCGAGTTCCGGGAAAGAGGCTGACGTGCCGTGCAGGTGTTGCTATTTGCACAGATTTTGACGCCCCGAGTGGGAGAGAGACCCACGTACGAGTTATCGAACAATGGCCTGGCGCTGTTGAAAGCGTGGTGAAGAAGGTGCCCACAAGAGTCGCATACACAGCTGGAGAACTTGGTATTCATTCGTGGGGTTTCGGCTGCCCGGAATTGTCTGATCTGGGTGGGGGTAGAGCGATAAAAGATATGTTCAAGTTCTTCTTGGACACATCATATGTGAAAAAGAAATTTGGACAAGGTCCTCAGGCGCCTAAACCAGAGAATGTCAGGCTCTGGTACAAAGACTTTTTGACGGCTATTTACACCCATATCGTTCAAGAACTTCGAGACGAGCCGAAAATAGACTTCGACTCGCCCTCCACGTCCGTCGAGTTCGTCTTCAGCATTCCGACAGAGTGGAAGGATAAGGACGACTTAGTTCGTGAATTTCGAGACATCGTGGACGATGCAGGATTTGGTAAAACAGGTCAAGTCCATATGGACTTGACAGAAGGCGAAGCAGCAGCTGTCTTCACCGCTAACAAGCTTAACTACACATTTCAAGTAAGCTATCCATACAAATTATGCATTCCAGATGAGACTGACCATTTCCAGCAAGGTGAAGCTTTTATGGTGCTCGACGCCGGGGGTGGGACAACTGTACGTCTTTCAACGTCTTTCTGGCCACCATCACGGAAGACCTGACTCCCTCAGGATATGTGCATCCTTCAGGTGAATAGCCCACTAGACGACGTACTTGAATTAGAGACTGTTGATGAGCCAAGAGGTTTGCAGCCCTGAAAATCTGCATCAAGTCTGAGGCTCTACTAAAATTGTATTTGAAAAGCTCTTCCTGCTGGCTCCGTCAACATCGATGAACTGTTCGAGAAGAGAGCAAGAGAACTTCTCTGGTCTACTAATGGAGTAGCCCATGATAAGGTCGAAAACCTAGCTCTTCAGATGTCTCGGGGTAAATTTCAAGACATCAAGACGCTATTCGGGACTGATTCCTTTCGGGGGATAAAGATTGTAAGACTACAAGTGCCAGACTCAACCGAAAGCATTACGTTCCACCTGTACGTCTCTTTTTGTGCAGAAGTTGCTCGTTTTGCTGATACTCGCGGAACAGTGCTGAGCTGAAAACCATGTTCGATTCGCAAATAGATATGATGATCGAAGCTATTAACAAGCAACTTTCACTTCTCCGGAGTGTGAAACCTTACGTAAGAGTGGTATGTAGTGCGGACGTTACTGTTGCACAGCTGCCCCTTTCTTGTTGATTAATTGACTAACTGAGTGATCTAGTCCTATCTCTTTTTAGCTGGGGGCCTTGGGTCCTCAAAATATGTACAAGACAGACTTGTAGAACAGTGCCAAAAAACGGGTATGGAGGTACTATTTGCACCGAAACCTGAAGACCTGTAAGTTCAACATGGTTTTAACATTCCCCAAACTAATGTTGTAAATAGTCCTCTTGCTGTATGCCAAGGCTTGGTCATCGATAGGGTGCAGCATGTCTGCCAAGATCGCTCAGTAATACCGATCCGAAGCAGTAACTCATCATATGGCATCTTGTACAAAGAACTATATAGTGAGAAGCATTCTGGACAATCGTGCACGAGAAATCGGCTTGACGGAAAGGACTATGCAGAGAATCAGATTGACTGGTTAATTATGAAGGGCTCGCAACGAAGAGGCCAAGTTGTTCCACGGTTCTACTCAATTTTGGCGGATCCAGCCTTGAAAAAACAAAGCTGGGGCTTCACCATAATCCGTTCAACAGCAGATGCACGGTCATTACCAATCTTTTTGGACGACAAAGGAAGTGTTGAAATTGTGGGTCACGTGGTCTCGAGTCCGGAAGTAAGGTTGCATACTTTAGGAATTGCTCATAAACGCGGATTTTTTGGCAGGAAGACTGATTTCTCTCGAGTCAACTGTAGATTATCGGCGCTTATTGAAGTGGGAAAATTCGAGTTCATTGGTACAGTCGTGAGTCAAGCGGAGGAGAAGCCGCAAGTGCTCAAAGTTTATTGGTCGAAGGACAAGAACAGGGACTGTGACCTTATCAGAAGCATGTAACACAAATGAATGCACATATAATTCCCCGACTGCCTTGTTCCTTTTTTGTTTATCTTGAAGATCCCTAAGTGGGTTCGGTTTGGGTAAGGCGACTGTTGGGAAACGGGCTCGCGCCGTCCTCACCCCACAATCTTAGTCAGCGGCCCTAGCCTTTAAGGCCAGGCCCTGCCGTAGAATGAATAGAACATCCTTCACCACGAATATGAATCCTACCACGGACCTCTGTGCTTTCGCCAGACTTGCGATTGGATAATGATAGGCTAGAGGTAAATCCGAGAAGGTGCCGACAAAGCAAGACCGATGGCATTCGACAGCGTGTGTTGGTCAAGTAAAACATGTACTCGTTCACTTGCTAAACAGGTGTGAAAGGCTTTCTAGCCCTTTCACTTCAAGGGCCCAGGCAAACTTAGCCAGGCAAGTTAAACAACGAAAGTCCAAGATGAACTCCGTGAGAACTGGGGATCTACCAGTAAGACTTTAGAAGGATCTCTGGAGAGGATGGAGCAACTTGGAAAAAGGCGAAACCATGTGTGGATCGGCAGATAACAACCCAACGCCTCCTCCGCGCAGAGTAATTACAGCACTTTTGGATTCATCCTCTTCTCAACCACGTCCGCGTACAAGTACACGTCCAAGCACTAGCACAGGAAGACATCGACCCCAGAGCAGCAGGACTGGGCGCGACAGACCTCAATCTACCCATCAGAGGCCCTCAAGCTCCTTTGCTAGACCCTCCAGCTCCAGAAGGCAGAAACACGCCCCGAAAACATCTGGTGGAGAAAGACATACCTCGTCGTATAGAGATAAGTCTCAATTCCCCTTGATTCCAGAATATCCCGAAGATCGAACAATCATAAGACGAATTACCAATCTTGCAACTCTCATCGATCAACACGCGGAATTCTATTACCCACACAATGCTCGTATACAGGGAGGAGATACTGAACTGGATAATCTCGAAACGCGCCACGCCGCAATCCGCAGACATATTGCGAGAGGAATTGTCGCATCCATAATTGAGGAAGAGTAAGAGTACTATCTGCCAAATGTAGCACGAAACTAATCGTTTCCACAGTTCGTCGGACATATCTGAGGTCGCAAACCACATTGCCACACAACTTGCAGACTATGCGGATCCGAATACCGAAGACGCACGCAACGCACATATACAAGAACTCTGCAAATTGGGCGACGAACTGAGAGTCCTCATAGAATCCCATCCTTCGTCTTGGATTTTCGGCTCGTGGGCAGACAGTGAGCTGGGATTCATTGTGATGTTTCCGGCAGTTTCGAAGGATGGAGATCAAGTTATTGCTCGACAAATCTTTCGAACTGGTTAGAGCACTGGACTGGGAATTTTTTTAGCATGTCCTAGGCGTAGCAAAAAGCTCTCAGATCCGGCATGCATTGTTTGGATGAATGACTTAGAAATTGGAATGCTCGGGAAAGGTGGCAGTGCTGGGCTTATCTAAGGCCTGCGCAATTATGTATGGACGACGGCTTGGAGTATCGATGCCCAAATCGACAGCACTTGCTCGATGGAACATCTACTTTCTGTATCCATAACTTGCATTCATGTAGGATAGAAAACTCATTATAAAGTCTTCAAGACCATTTCGCAATACTTATGTTTCCTCATTGTAGAAAATCGGGGTAAAGGAGTTGGGCTGCCGCGATCTTGATGCCCAGTAGTCCGTATCCCATAAGCCACGCGCCCGCCCAAGATGAGACTCCAAAGATAGAAATTAGATAGCGCAAAGAATGTTCTAGAAATGTTCAGCAATAGGACGAGGCGTGTGGAAGTTGTGCAACAAGAGACGAGGCATGGTGTTGGGAGCCTGATCGAACACGTCGCCTGCGCGATTCGCCGAATCAAGCCGGCCACACTTATGTAATGCTTGATGACTAATGCCAACAACCCAACTTCTCTTTCCTCTTAGACTTTCAAGTCTAGTTATAGAGTAAGTATGCATAGCAATGCTCAATTCAGCAGTCGGGTCACTGTTTACACGACCAAAACCGAGGACGACCGGTGAAGTTGCCAGGGGGCGATGAGTCTGCCGAGTTTCAGATATTAAGACCAAAGAAGGCGGGCGATATGGTGCTTGGCTCTGCTTTACTTAATCGCTTGCACTGCGAACCATGAATTTTCCAAAAGTCTTCTCGAGACCGAACATCAAGGGTTTCGTCTTTCCTCCAGGACTTGGTAGTTGTAGATGACGATGGTACTAGAATGGACACTTTTAGACATAGTGACTAAGTGTCACGTGCGTTCGCGTTGTCGTTCCACCAGGGCCTTTCTTGCGCAATAGTGCATTACCTAGGTTCTCCTTCCTGTCCTTCAGCGTTAGTGTGGCCTCTATTAGTAAGTGTTATATTCTGACTTTGTTTTCGAGACTTCTTAGTTGTCGTTTCAGCGTTTTGGGCCCGGCCTGCATTTGTTTCACAGGCGTCTGCCAAGCCGACAGTCCAAACCCGGAAAATGGCTTGTCTACTTCAAATGATCTTGCTTTCTTTAAAGAGTAATAGAAATGGACGAAAAGAAGTTTATGTCCTCGAACGTGTTTACAAAAGATGATCTTTGTAGCCCAGAAGAATGGAGGATCGTGAATTTACAGTAGACCTCGCAAGCTTGATGTTGCCACCCACTTCACACCCCACAGATTCCCGACTAGGATCAACCTAAAACATCTCAAACACTACCAAGCTCATACATCAAGGCAGCTCTCGACCCATGCACGATCAATCGCCACCATCATGGCGACCCTGAAAGATTTCTGCAGAGTTGCACCTGCTTTCTCCTCCTCTTCGTATTCTTCAGCTGAGAACAGCAAGATATCAAGATGCAGTGCACACAACTGATCAGTCGAAGACCATTTGTCTTTGGAGGCATTTCCCTCTTCCTTATATGGCTCTTCTTTGGTGTCGATCACCAAGCTATACGAGACAGGGTGCAGAAATGGAACATTTCATCTGGAGCCATGTCAGTTAAAGAGGCTGATGTATTCGACTTCCCTCCTGTTGACTCGCAAGCAATGAGAGACATGTGCTCTTCCGTCGAGTGGAACTCTAGCTTGATCTTCACCTGCGACAACAACCATGGTGGGATTGGACATATACGGAATTCGATTCTCAACTGTGTCAGATATGCAATTGGTGCTGGAGGATCTCTCGTCCTTCCGAGTATCGCTCCCCGAGGCCACGATGAGCTAGATGATGCACCGCATGTAGAGCGCCGTCATGGGATGCCAAGACAAGGGATCGAATACATGTTCGACAAGAATCACTTCGCGGATTCCCTTCGGAAATCATGTCCTGAGCTAGTGCTGATCAGACACATGGAACCAGTCGAGACTCCAAGAAGACGAGGTCTATTACCGGAAAGCCTCTTCCCAGATATCCCAATAACAGGTTTGAAGCAGCCGGAAGAATGGCCCATCCGTTTAAAGGCTTGGATCGAGTCATACATGTCCAAGGAGAACCAGAAGGAACCCATAATCATCGACCTCGAGCAATCATTTCTTCACTACCCCATCAATTCCGATGGTCACGATGTGGCTCATACTTTTGGCAATATCCTCAAATTTCGCCCTGATACTCGACGATTAGCAACAAGAACCCTCATGAAACTTTCGAATTGGTATGACCTACCTATGAACCTTTCAGAACCAATCATCAACCCCTCGTTCTTCGGTGCTCATCTCGAGACCGCGAGCCCTTTCACCCAATCAAAGAGACACAGCGATGTGAAGTACAGTCACTACGAAGCTCAGTCTACTGCTTATCTGAAGCAAGCCTTTTCGGCCAAGACACAAATCATGTACATTGCGTCTGGCGATCTCGGCGAAGCCCACAAGATTGGCTTAGAAGCTACCGAATACAATATCGCAGTGACGCACAAAGAGGACCTGTTGAAGGAGGAAGATGCGGACGAACTTGAAAGACTGAATTGGGATCAAAGAGCACTGGTAGACTACCTGGTATTGACGAAATCACAAGAATTCGCCGGTGTTGGACACTCAAGCTTCAGCTGGAACATTGCCTTGAAGAGACATGAGGAGATAGACCCTATCTCAGGAACGTTGGAGGAGCATACGGAGACATGGAGTGATGGGCTTAGTACGTTGTATGGTGTGAGAAAGAGCTATGTCCAGAGCAGTGGATGTATGTGGGCTTGATTTGCGATGATGAATAAATTCAATGTTGGGTAGTGCTGCAGAGTCCCGGGTAGATTTGCAAATTTTTTTATTTATATTCAACAGGTCTCAATTCTTACCCAGTGTCGTGCCCCGCGGGCTCTATCTTCTACAGTGCAAGCAACCCATCGTCGATTCTCTCAGAGCTTCGCAGACAGGCAGACGTTCCAATTTGACAAGAAGCAGAAGTGTTCACTGGTGTATCTTCTTATCGCCTTCTCCACCCTCCAAGATCTTGACTAGTCTCGCTCCCACCATTTCTCCAATCATCTCATATCCTTTCGGCGTAAAATGCAAGCTATCATCCCACCTCTCTCGTCTTTCTTCCTCCGTAATACCATGATACTTCATTTGCTGCCACAAATCAAAGCCCCATACAGCATCCTTCTCCCTCGCCCAATTATTGATCAAATCGTTCAATTCTCCACGCTCGTCGTCAAGGATATGGGATTCGATTTCCGGAACTGTCATGATGAGAACTTTGGCTCCGCGTGAGAGAGGGATATCCAAAATTGTCTTGATGGAATCGAAGATTTGAGTTGGTGTATGGCGATATGCCATGTCATTTGTACCGCCCAAGAAGACTACCCAGTCGTAAGGCGAGGTAGTTGTACTTGGAGGATCTAAAGAATGTCAGAGTCACGTGATAGCTTACAATCCTCTTTACGTTCGAGCCGTTAACCCCTTCAACTCGTTTAATATCTTCGTGGGAGAGGTTCTCTCTCATTTTGATACAGCCGCAGTAGCATAGAAAGCATGAAAAGAAGAGTAAGACCGAAGAAGAAGACTCACAATGCTTCCTCATCCTCGTCTCGAACCCAGTCCTTACACAATCACCACTTCTCCCCTCTGTCTCAACATGACTATCATAATCATAATCTATAGTGGCATTGAGGTATGTTTCGAGCCAGCCACTATACGGTGTCATGGACCAGCCCATCGCACTGTAGCCTTCCGTCAGGCTGTCCCCGAAGCAAAGAATTCGGAGCTGTTTCTTGGCTGTTGTTGATGCCATCGTGTTGTCGACACACAGGACAAGTTTCTTATCGAGTTGAAAAGATTTTGTTTGTGTTTTGACACCAACAAAATAGGCTGGTGGAGGTTGGAATGCGAGGCAGCTGCAGCCTGGGAGAAATGTTCTCAAGCTGTCGAATTAAGGTGTCTCGCTTAATTAACCTTATTCGGTCGATAGGTACTCCTTCTCCCCCAAGGAATATTTACAAACACAAGCTCAAGCATGACTGCAATGACGCCAGAGGTCGGAAGAGTAATTGACTCACAAATGGATTGGCATTCATCTATTTCGATGCTGTTTTCAATTGACTTAAGCGACTTGTTCCTGCCTGGATTACCACCTCTTCACTTCTTTGACTCTTGCCTAAATCATCCTTCCACATTCAATTTCAGACGTGATGATAGCTCCTGCTGGCAGATTATAGTCACACTCTTGGTTTTAGCAAACCGTCTATGCTGCTTGAATGTACTGCCTGAACGGCCTCTTGGAGTGTCTCGTAATCGGCGAGGAGCTGTACCGTGTCGTTGGTCACAGCTTGTCCAACACTGGTGCTGAGGATGCCTGGCTGTCGATCTGCTCGATCTTTCTCGTGCTCGACCTTTATGCCTAGCCTTTCAACCGACTTTTAACCATGACGTATTTGCCATAGTGCTCTCTTGGCCAGCTTCCAAGTCACTGGATGTACTTGTCATAATACTTCTTTGATTAGCTTCACTGGCTGTGCTCGAGCTCGTCACTGTGCTCTTCCCTTTCTCCAACTCAATATGACTTCCAATCCGAGGTATGGTTGGCAGCCTCGGCGCCAATGTTTGGATCCATGGTATACTGAACCTAGGAGGTTTGTCTGGTGAATTTGGCCTCGTGAAGCGACCCTTAAGCCTTGCAAGCAGATCTTCTCTGCTCCTACTTCTCATAGCCGAAGAATCGCTCCCAGTGTACTTCTTGTAGTATTTGCTCATGAGGATTTTGACAGGAGGGAAGCAGACGCAGACGATAGAGAGGGAGGTTTCGACAACTGACAAAATTGCAACAGGAACGTCGTCCCCTGGAGGAGTTAGCATGTTAGAGGAAGAAGGAGGAAGATACCTACAATTTTGGTCGATATCGTAGTAGAAGCTAACGACGTATTTAAGTCGAACTGCACTAGCGACGACGGCGCTTAATGGTCAGTTAAAGCACACGATACACCGAAGCTGGGACACTTACACCAGCCCAACACTCATAACTAGACTAATGGCTAGCTTTCTGGAAAGCTTTACATTCAGCTTCCAGATCAACGGCAGTGGGAGTATAATGAGGATAATATCCTCCACCATTACTAAAATTGCAGCTGCTAGGATGATAGCGTGGGCGTTCAGACAATGCCCCGTTAAAGCGTGGTTATAGACGAGGGCGATTGGTGTACATTGGACCAGAATGGTGAAAAAGAATGTGAAGAAGTGAATAGCTATCCATACCCACAGGAATCTGACCACGTTTCGTAGCCAAGGCTGAGGGAAAAGACGCCAGTAAAGGCACACAATCGACGCCTTCGTGGTGCTTTGAACAACGACGTAAAGAAGTTCAAAGATCCATTCAAACTAAGAGTGTCAGAGCCAGAAACAAGACAACGAGAATTCATACCTGATAGAGAGGAACGTTGAGTTTCGAGTCCACATTCCAGACATGCACCCCAAACCCCATTGAGATACCCCAAAACATGGCGCAATCGGTCCCGATTTGGCAGATTGTACCCAACAATACGAACCAATCATCCCACCAGAATTGTCTTGAAACTGTAAAGCGCGACCAAAATCTCAAACCGACAAAGACAAGGACTATAATAGCGAGAGCAATAGTTGTGCCAAGAAGTTCGGGCTTGCGGTCTGGCCTTGGCTCGCCTTCACACAGCACTTCCGTCGCTTTCTCGACCACTATTGCATGTCAGGGGAAGAATCAATTGTTCGTGGAGATACATACCAACAAGATCTGTGTAATTACATTTTTTGAAGATGCAAGTAGCAATAGTCGACAAGCCTTCTAAATGGAGACACAAGCAGTCGCTGAGTTGGGTCAGATTGCCTATTGAACAATTCTCCTCCGTCATAGTTGGTAATATGCATTCCAACTGAAGAGTCAGCCAAGTTCCAGGACTTCAAAGTGATACGTACTCCACATGGTGGGATAGTAGAGATAACCGCCTCTTTCTCAGCATCCGTGGCCTGTTTTGCAAGCGAGAACGTTGATAGCAATGCAATAATGAGACAACAAAATAGCCTCATCTTGACTTTCGGAACATACAGTACACCAGTATGTAAGAGTTCATTAAGATACAAGAAGTCGGGAACCCTTGTTATCTATGTTTTCGTCCCAAACCTCAACATGCCTCCGCCCCGTCCCTCCCGATACATTATTCCGTAAATGTTGGAATCCTTCTGCTGTTCTAGCTAGTTAGGGTAAGCTTTGAGTTTGATGCACAGACGATCACAGGTGATCATCCGCGTATTTCTAACAACTACTAGCCCCTAACTTCCCGCTTGTGGCTTGCAAGAATACTAAAGACAACGGCGGCGCGCCAATGAATCGATGTAGCCAGCAAAGGAGGATTAACTAGCACCGGATAAATCAAAATGTTGGCTTTTCGGTCAGTGCCGAATCCAATCTGAAGTATTCAGAGGACGTAGTTCTAGTGGCTAGCAAGAGGATACAAAGAAGGTCACTGATAGAGCAACACTGTGCCTTGAGCCTGCTCATCTCAGAAACAACTATAACCCATGTTGAGTCGAAAGTACTATTCGATTTAGTAAGGCCACCACGTTATTATGATAGATTGGAAACTGTCCGTCGACTAGTAATTGTCTTGTTGGTGTAGCGCTACGACGAGGCTCGACAGACGGAATGTCTGAAACGTAGTTGAACCGTTTGGACATTGAAATTGGGTCCAGACTGACACCATGCGGAGGAATAGTACTAAAACCTGTACGCTCGGACACTAATACCACGAGCCACCAGAACCGTCTCGTAAGTTCAGTTCTCATGCCCTATCATTATTAAGAACATACTTTAAGTCACCGGATCTGCAAGTTAAAGACCGCTGTCAGTCCAGCTGTCAAACGAGTTTTGAACTAAGAGGGTTGTTCCCGTTTCCACGTCAGGTTCGGAGTCTCCGGAAACGGATATATTTTCGACCGCTGCGAACACTTGGTCTGAGCATAGACCCCGCATTTACTAGATGCGCACGCTCCTCCCCGTTGAGTACGGATTACCCCACAGTCGCCAATACTCCAAGATTTCGAGTACAGATGGTCTTCATCATTCAAACCATC
Organism: Mollisia scopiformis; assembly: GCF_001500285.1. NCBI lineage: Eukaryota > Fungi > Ascomycota > Leotiomycetes > Helotiales > Mollisiaceae > Mollisia > Mollisia scopiformis. The sequence continues at coordinate 666,206 of NW_017263581.1, forward strand.
GATTACTAGGTATGGAGAAGGTCTAATAGAAGCAATCGTTCCGAATGCTTAATCTCAAAACCTAGACCATCGAAACATCGTTTTCATTGATCAGAGTTGATACTTTGCCACGAAAATGGTGCTGCTCTTCCTGTATGCGTTATCAGAAGTGCAAGCACGAGTGGGAACTGCGCTAGAAGTCTGCCGAAAAAGTTTAGTACGAGTAGTTTTTACCCCCCAGTGCTGATCTTTGCTTTAGTCTTCCAAAGTAGCGAGAACCTAGTTCCGTGACCAATCTCTCCGCAAGTTACTCGTGCTTTCTACTTTGTACTATCCCCCCCCATGAATAAAGGGCCGGTGGAGAACAATAGGGCTGATTAGCAACAAGGGGGTGTCTGCCAATAAAATTAAAAGTGTGATCTCCACCTTAGAAATTTCTAGATTCCTACTGGCACACCCCCTTGTCACTACACAGCCTCAAAATGTCTCCACACGCCCTTTATTCATGGGGGGGGATAGTAATAATTTTCTAAGCCATGTGCAAAGATGTTTCAGACTTGTTTGTCCTTTGCATTAGATCCACTAGTTTGTATGCTGTTGGTCAGCGTGTGGGAAACAGACTTGCTGGTGGAAGGCGTACTTCTGAACTCTACCTCGCGTCACTTGCACTGCTGTCGCTCCAAATCAGCGTTCATTTGCAAAGGGTACTTCGTACTAAGTCATCGCTTTTTACTCGATCCTGTGCTATCATTGATCGTGCCGTGGATTCCTTACCCTCCTCGAATTGAAATGCCGATGTCCAAGTCTCCCCCGAACTACCCGAGAATTCTGCTGATTCGGCAAGTCACCGACTCCTTCCTTAGTTTCTCGCCACTCGATTGTTCGAAAGTAATTCAGATAAGAGAGATTTCATGCTGCCACGCTGGTGTGCTTTCATTCAATTTATTGCTCTACAACTTTCATCCTTGCATTCTCATATTCATAAGACGCAAGTGATTGTGGCAAATTGTGAAAGTAGCCTCACCCTCGTCTGTACATTTTCTCGTAAGAGAAAGACGTACCCCTCTCAACTGCTTTGGTAATGGGTAGAATGCTGGCAGGAAAATAAATCCTCGCGAAGATGCCATGTCCGAATTGAGTGATGGCACCTCCAGGCTTTCCGTGGTCCAGCCCCCGCTTGCGACTTAAGCTGAAGCTAAGAACGGTCGAGCGTAAAGGGGCCTCGCTTATTGGCGAGTTTCTCGCACGTCCAAGATTCTGGAGAACAACACTTGTGATTGGGCATATTACGTCGGCTGTGTTTCCCTGGTTTCTCAGTCTACTTCACTTCGATGTCTGTCGATTGGAACAACCACTAAAATGTATGTGCAGCGCAAGTAGCAAAGAAGTCTCGCATGTATATGAATTCTGGCTACGTGAACAGCACTCATAAGTACGTAAAAGTATTCGATAAAACGATCAGAGACTGGATCTCCCGATTCATGATGCAACTACTAACAATGATTCAATGCTCCTTGCCACCAATATATGCAATCTGTGTACGCATATGCAACCCAAACTCCCCGAAATGCGGTTTCCATAGGTGTCCAATCTTGTCCTCGTTCTGTTCACCGTAACTCTTCAAGTCGTCTCTAGAATGCCATCTGTATGCATAGAAATGTTAGTCCACATCCAGCTGATCGTAGAAGTGAAGCGCATTGTGTGCTGGACGAAGAAGAAAGACGAAAGACTTACAACATTATCAGCAATCGAGCGAGATAATTGATCTCCCGGTCCTACGTAGAGACTGGCATTCCTTTTTGCTCTGTCGCATAAGATTGTCCATGTTTGTTGTCGTACTTGCTCGAAGAAAATCGTCTCTGGGTAGTGCCGTTTACTGGCTTGATCCAACTCGGCCATCTCAATCTTCAATTCTGCCAACTCAATACTGCACATTCTCAAAAGTTCTTGATGTGCATCCGCAACTTTCTTCCAAGTCAGCGTCCACGCGACGAACTCTCTTGGTCCAAGGTCAGAGTTGCCGTTCATGTCACGTGGGATCCAGCTCACGGCCCTCCTAGCTTTCTTCAAGACATCCTCAATCTTTTGTAGTTGTGCGTCCAGCTCCAAACCCTTGTACCTTGAACACGACGTCGTTTTGCGAATCAATTTGACTCTCTTGAAGTTATCGACAATGAGGGCAATGATCTCCTGATAGACATCTATCTCGTAAGGTGCCGCGTGAAGGGTTCCCCCGAGTTTGAGGACTGCTGCAAGGAAGAGACAGAGAGAAAAGAGGTCGGTAGCCATCACGACGATCTGGAGTTCATGCGCAGGGAGACGGGCAGGGAAATCATCATTGAAGTCACCTTGATCACGAAACCCAGATTCCTGTCATGGTGAGATGGCATGCATGGGACTCTGCGCAAATCATGTGGGGGTATATTTTCAAGGCGCGCAACCGCGAATAAGCTTCAACCTGCATGTCGAGTGCGTGTTAGCGACCTCCATTGAATGGCGCCACGCGATATGCAGTTCGCCTTGGAAATTCCAGACCGCTTATTGGGATCCATCTTGCATTGTGCTGTTTTCTGTTTCATGCAGTTTTCCTTCTAGAGCCTCGAACTTCAATTTGAATAAAACACTTTGGAAATTATATCTTCATTAATTGTGTTTCCTGTCTAGCACAAGGTTGTTCTCACACTCTTCATGACTCATCAAGACATGCCATTATCACCAATACAGGTTCGCCAAGGACGGATGTTGGTCGACGATGGCGGGTACTGAGAACATGCGATGGCCGCAGCCCCGCTCCCCAGAACAGCTGCGTGCGTTCTATTCGATTGCACTTCAATCCGACGACAATGACTCCAAAGTATCGGCGGAATACCATGAGTCACGAAGCGTTGCATCAAGCACTTGGTCTTCATCGGGCAGCGTTCGAGCTCACGCAAGTCGCTCTACTTCGATATTCAGTGGTCAGGCTCGCACTGGAAGTTCAGCTACGTCTGTCAGTGACAGCAGAACTATTGTCGCGTTGGCACCAAAGACGACTTACGAAGATACAACTGGCTTGTTGAGGTTACATGAGTGGCAGTGTTCCCACGCACCAAATTTCGAATCGGATGCAAATGAAACCAGTTTCGTCGCGGAAGGAATCGATACCGATGTTTCTTACCAATCGGAGAAGAATGAAGATGAGCCAGTAGGATATAAGTGGCGAGGTGGAAGAAGTCTGCCTCGTCTTCATCGTTGTCAAGTCCAAGATGAGACCAGCAAACATGATGCGGGGTCTGACCCAGTCATTCCGGTCTCTACACAGCCAGAACCAGCGGAGAAGTTCTGGTTGGACACTCTTCAAGAACACCCATACTGCAACCTCGATACCAAACGGAAACTTGGCCGCGTTGGCATGTGGGCCGTGAAGCGACGACGTCGAGACTTGAAGCTTGGTATTTCCAGTACGAAAGGAAAAGCAGACGTCGAAAGCGACACGAAGCTTGCTAAGGACAAACTTCTGGAAGATTCAAACTCGAGTCTGGACTCTGATGATGAAACTGTTCACATCGTCGATGATGTTGTTGAAGAAGTTGCGTCGCTTATGGGCTCATCGAACAGCAGGTTGAGGAGATCATATTCCAGACTCAGCAAACCAGGAAGCGCAGACCGGACGCTTTTGCTGAACCTTGGCGTGGATCCCAGCCTGAGAAGCTCTTTCGACTCTGCCTACGTTGACAACCCATCAATTCTGTCTTCGTCGACGAGTATAGGCACTTTGGAGTTATCAACCTGTGCAGACCTGAGAGATATGGAAGAAGATGGTCTTGCTACGCATGCTCCTCGAGTAACAGGCAATCATCAGCATGTGAACTCAACGTTGTACTGTTGTCTCTTCTGCTTAAAAGTTTTTGGATCTCAAGAGGTGTGGGAGGAACACGAACGCTCACAGCATGTTGCCATGCAAAAAGACTGGATCTGTATGCCTTGGGGTCCCATTGAGAGAAATGAAGATGGACATGAAGTGTGTGTATTCTGTGGTCTTGTTGATCCCGACTCATCACATTGCTCTGAGCATAATGATGAACCTTGTTGTCATACATCTGTTTCTCGCCGAACATTTGATTGCAAGGCAGACTTCCAAGAGCATCTCGAAGATGTTCACGACCAATTTATCATATCGGATTGCATGCGGAAATGGTCATTTGCTGCAGAAGATATTGATTGGTACTGGCAGTGCGGCTTTTGTGACCGGTCACTGGTCGGATGGGAGGACCGATCGAGACATATTGGACGTCACTTCAAGGAAGGACTTTCGATGGGCTCTTGGGATCCAGTTGTACCATCATGTCCAGTTGATAGAGGCACTGGGATCGTTGTTAGCTGGTCACCACCAATTCAAATGGATCGAAGGACGTTGTTAACTGTACAGTCAGAGTCCATTTCCAGGTAAGCCCACTATGATCGCTGAGCACATGATTTGATCTCTAACTCCGTTATTTTAGCCTTACTCTTGGCGACGGATCAACTTGTAAATACTGTACAGCGAAGTTTCTTGATGAAGAAGATATGGTGCGGCACGAGAAGCTCTGGCATTTACCCCGCGATTCTTGGCGCTGCCCCACCAAGAACGATATCAGAACAGCAACACATCTTCAGAATGGTCCACTCGCTGCATTTCTCTTTCCTAACGCCACGCCATCTTCTCTCTCAACTGAAGATGTTTGTCCGTATTGCTGCGAATACTCGGAGGATATTTTTTATGATCTTGATGAGGACATCGATGAGTGTGTTGCAGACTGGCAGGTGCGTATCGAACATCTGCAATCAGAGCATGGTTTCGATGACTGCCCTAATGACCTTGTATTCTACCGGCCGGATCAGTTCCTTCTTCACTTGGTTGGATGCCATAACATAAACCTCAGCAAGTGGACCAAGGGGATTATGATATCTTGTAAGAGAGGATCATCGGCATCAGCTGCGAAGGAGATCTCTCATGATTCTAATGGCGTATAATGTGTAAATAGGTATAATTGTTTGTAAGAGTAGGGTACAAGTCTGTCAGAAGACCATGCAGCTATGGAATTTCGGCTCGAAAAGTTCCGCACATGTAACATGAAATTCCTTTGCACATCTACCCCGCATTGCCATCTCTTGTGATCACTTTCAATAACCTAGCTCTTTCTCTTCCAACCTAATCTCATTCCTGAATCGGCACCCGGACTCCATCATACATCCAAGAAGATGCCCTTGGCAGAGCGTATAACTTTGTTGAAACTAGGTAACTAAACCAAGCCTATGCCAAAATGAGAGTTTAAAGACGGATGTCTTTCACGATCGATGGTCGATATGGCATGATGCTACCAACAGAATCGTTGTGGCAGTGGGCAAAGCTAAATAACTGTTTTAAGCCGTCGGAATAAACAAGATGAACGTGATGAATCGGGGAAATGGATCGACAGACTCGGTTTGCCCCCGCAGGTCTTGACTGAGTGTCGATCATGACGAGCTGGGAAAGCACCTTGAGTCGAGAGTTTCGTCACAGACAACAAAGCTATCAAAGTTGGATTTCTCTACTCAGTGAGGACAATTACTACAGTTTGCCAGTGGTAGATTCGGTTTCAGACTTGGCCAAAGGTTTTGTTGAAAGGCTTTAACCATGAGATCAGAGTTTGCAAGATATGACTAGAGCAACGAAGGAATAACATAATATACGACTACCTTAAATGGTAAGAAATATATGACTTCAAAGCAGTAATCGCGACTTTGATTCCTTTTCCTCTTCGTTCCCGGACGAACTGTTATGGCAAGCTTTATCAAGTGTCTGAAAGCGAGCAATACGCATTGGAGATTGATCGAGACTTGAAGAGACACTTGTCTTGATTGGAAGCTTCTCAACCACTTGCATATTTCCAACCACTTTATATTTCAAATTCGAGCAGCTGCTCGGAAGGCTCCCTCTGGTTGGGCATCAATTAGATTAAGCGCCCTGATGGTCCGGGATTATCCGCACTACCACACCTTTTACCCCTCAACGTTCTTTACATCTTTCACTTTCTTCTTTGATATAATACGCACAAGTGTCATAGTGAGGAGAATATAAATAGTCGTCGTTTCCCATCGAGCAGAATATTGTACAAAGCGCAAGACGCTTCAGCTTTTATGACCAGTGTCGTACAAGGTATAACCCGCAACTACTTTTGTCTATCCCAATGCACTCCCTCTAAGTATATAACGTATTGGTTGTTAGAAACCTCAAAGTTTGAGCTTCTCTTTAGATCCTGAACTTCTGCGCTGCCACGACCTGGATTTCATCCTTGAGAAGCGCAGGAACCACCTCGATATATCCTTCCTCCTCCGTCGAGCCGAATTCCCAGGGCGAAGGATGGTTTTCTATATCTCGACGCAGCTTGTTGCCAAGTTTGCATATGCTTCTGAGACTGTCGAGTCTGTCGTTGTCCGAGTTTGCATATACTTCGAGATCCTCTGATAGATCGTGCGCGATATTTGTAGTATCTGGCGCGCTTCGTTTTGTCAGTTGACTTAAGCTCTGCTGCAGGATTTTGGATGTACCTGTCACTTCCGACCATCACGATATCATTTATTAACCTCTGAATGATGAATCTGCGAAGGGCGTGGTGCCTTGTCCGTGGGTCGTCTAAATCCTCTGAGATGCCGGAGTTTGCTGAATCCAGCAGCGGGTAGTAAAAATTGACGACGTGCTGATCGATCAGTGTACCTAATTCTCCGAGTCGTCGAACTATTGTTTTGTCTTCTGTGTGTCCGTGTTCCTGGATGGTTGGAATATCCCGTCTGGTTCGGTCTCTATTGTGAGGTTGATGAGAACTCCGCCTTCCACCAGCCGACGAGCTTTCAGGTCGATGTCTTCGCTCTGATTCCGGTCTTCGATGCGATTTAGGCCTGGTATCTCCCGATGAAGTTTGAGAACGATGCTTAGTTCGGGGACGTTCTGTCCCTGTAGGGGGGCGGGCAGCCGTACGCGGTCGAGCAGAAGACTCGACGCGGGGGCGCTCGAGCTCAATGTTCACTGGAACCGATGGCGGCCCTGAGGGCTCGTCTGATGTGCCCCCAGGGCCACACATCGATTCCAAATTACTCGTCTCGTCCTTTAAGACGCCGGTGCTGGTACTTCTCAGGGCATTCGTTATCTCCAACAAGCCTCATAAGGAAGGGTTGTCGTTGTGCTATCATTGCTAAGCGGCGACGCCCTTTCTTTATAAAGAAAAAAGGCTTATCAATTTGCCAGATGTATGTCTCACAAGGAGATTAAATTTTGAGACTTTTTCGAGGTCGATTCTTCTCGCTTATTCTCTGATGATGTAGGACAAAAGTTTTCTGAATCGCTTCGAATTCGAAATTAAATTGAAGGATTTTTTTCTTCTGATTAGGTGTCGGCTGCGGCCCGGGTCGTATTCCGGTACCCTATGCCCTGGTACGTTGGAGCTTTAATTTAGAGTTGGCAGTAGCTGTGGATAGGGGCTGATTCGAAACCCGATGCGATCTATGCGTCTATCAGTTAGTTATGAGTTTGTTGAGGAAAATGCTTGAAGGGGAGGCATCTATCCGTGTTGAATGAGTGGGCTGCTGACCCAACGAAGGCTTGTACTCTTCATGTAAGTCGTTTTGCGTGGCCGGTCGCAAAGTAACCTTATTGTACTCCATTCGCGATTTGGAATTCCACGCGTGTGCTTCCAATTCCAATATCATGGTCACAGAACCACTATCGTGATTCCCGGTTGCCGCGGTCTTCGAGATTTATTGCTTTCGGCTCTCACACTTTTTGGTTTTCTAGGGACGCCCACTCGCGTGGGGTGAGAGCTGCTCGCTGACGGTGCGATGCATGATTCCATGCGTTGCCCAATGAATCAAAGCACCTCCAAGTCTATTGTCGCCGAATTCAATCATCAACGGTGCCGCTTGCTAATCCCAAGAAAATCTGACGAGAGCACAGATGCCCCGTTAAGGCTTGGTATCATCTCGGGAGCTCGGACGCCAATCAATCGAGGCCATCGAATTCATCTCCGAGTGCGGACGGAGATACACTTTCGAAGAATGGTACGGAGTAGTACAGCATCGTGATCCCAGGTACCAGTCCTTGGCAGCAGCATCATCATCAATCAATTCATGAAGCTAACCGTTCCTCATTATTGGAATTCCCGTTATGGTGCAGATGCCGTGCAAGGAGACGGCTGATTTGTTGAGAGGAAATTGCAGATACGCGGGCATCCATCGTTGAAGAGGGGATGCCATTGCGATTGGGCACACCTTACCACCACAGCTCGAATCATTCCCGCTTGGGCAAACTTCTATGTTCTAATGGAAAGATCAGAATAACAACTTGCAACCGATATAGATAGGTTGTCGGGATGATTCATCTCTCGTTCTGGCATATAGCGCTACATGCTTGTGCCATGTCAACCAGCATTGACCATGTTTTTATCGCGTCTTACTCTATTGCGAATGGGCTTATTCCATCTGAGTTGCCCTATCTTGAAAAACTGAGCATCGTTCTTCTCATCAAATATTTCTTGGAACAACGAGCGGTATGGCCGTCTCGGTTCACTCCTTTGACACGAAGTATCGAGAAGCTCTTGGGCTCTCTTCTGTAAGCGGTCGATGACCAAGCCCTTGCACACGGTGAGAGGTCTACGATGTAAGTCGAGGTCTCAAAGAAACGCTAGGTTTTTCAAACGTACCCATCTTCGGGGTGCAGAGGAAAGAGTGTCTTGACTTCATTGTATCGGCGGGCGATTTCGTCTTGAACATATCGGGACGAGCAGAACTCTCCATTCAGAATAAGGTAAGACTGTAATTACGGTATTTGAATATCGGTTGCATAGGGTATGAATAATTACGGGAGCAATGTGATTACTTACCAGGTTTTTATCAGGGATGTACCACTTGAGATATGCAATTTCATTGTCAATGAACTCGAAAATCTTGACAAGCTGTTCGTCAAACATAGCTTTAAGCTCTTCACTATGGGTGGATCAGTCATGCATGGTTCTTAAGATTGTGTGAATCCGTGTCGCTTACTGTGTCAGTTCTATTCTTTCGAGCAACTGCGGCTCCCCTGGATCTTCTGGGCCCTCTGGCGGCACTGATACCTCAAATCGCGAAATCGGAAGCGCTGCTGGTGTACCAAAGGCATGTTTAACGACTTGGAAGCTGTTTCTCATGATTTGGTGGGCTCTATGCTGCGGTAAATGTGGATATGTGAGCCTAAGCCTGTCTAAGATTCTCGTGGCATATCTCTCAAACAGATCGTCGATGTTGAGAGAGCCAACAGGAAGAGCTATACAAACTTAATGGATGATTTGAAGGGTGTAGAGTATTGCATACCTTTCGGTTGATCGAGATTATCGAGTTGAACAGCCTCGTCCGTAACCTTGACCACCTGCATAGCACCCATATCCTACGAGTCATTAGTGAGGGACATGATAAGATGGAATAAGTAGTAGATACAGTGGTTGCACCTCCTAAATCGCAAACAATGAAGATTTCCCCTTCCTAAACTTTATTTTAGCGTACAGCACAAATTGAAGAGCCAGAGTTATCCAAACCTTGAATCTAAATTTGTGCTGCTTAACAGTAAACACTGCTGATGCTTCCGCTTCCGTCAGTTGCATGACAACGCTCTCGTTACCATGGGCAAATCCAACCTCTTCCACAATATCGCGGAACATTTCGATCAGCTTGTCATTATCCGCCCAAGGTGTAGGGATGCTGAAATTGTATTCAACTTTGGTGAGTTCGAGGTCCACATTCCATCCATCCTCAAGGCAGTGAACAATATGTTCGTGTAAAGCTCGCAAAAAGTCCCCATACCATAGTGCCACATCATCAACGGTCCCAGGAGCAGCATCAAAGTTCCCCTCGAACTCTTTCCTGAAGTAATCTCGGTCCAGGAGGAACTTAAACAGGTCTTTGACAGCCATGGCAGGTCCAATTTTATCAACCTCCGGGCATCCAAAGCCCCATGAGTCAATGGAAGCTTTTCCAGCTTCATAAGCAACCTTTGTGGGTACTTTATTGACGACAGTAGGCCGAGATCCAGGCCTCATGGGCCATTTCTGGATGACATTAAGCATAGGACAAAGGTCGGACCATACTGCAACGCCTGCATCGACATTTAATCAGCTCTATGCAACACAACAGTAAGTTACGTAGCATTGTGTAGGTGTAGATAATAGTAAATACCTGTACATGTCATCCCGATCTCTATTCCAACGATCACATTCTTCGGTGTTAGTAGTGGCTGCGACAGTGGCCCACCGAGATGATCCATCCTTGAGAATTGGTCAAAGTGATCGTGTGTTAGCAAAAGAAGAATTCTTTTTTCGACTTATCATCAATGAGCAATAAGGCTGAGGTTCTGTGACTCCACTGTCGTGGCTTCCCACAATTGGCCCAGCCACCAATTGTACAGAAATCTCTAGAAGTTCTCTATTCTTAGTGGAAGTTTGAACTTTACATTACATATTACTTCTCACGACATCTCACCAGACTATGAGATGTCAAGGATTATCAAGATTGAAGTCCAATACAACGCATGTGATCGTGAGGCTTGTGTAACTCGAGACAAGAGATCACATCTCATCACTTACGCACCACACTAGACTTTCAGCATAGCCAAAACTTCTGGAGATCGTCCTTATTTAGTCATATATAGTAGTTTTAATTAACTCCTTTGAGCATTTACCAACATCTACAATGCGAAGTATAGCATTAATCCATCTTTGCAGTGGCTTTGCGACAAAGGTCTACTGGATGCGAGGGTCTATTCAACCTAGACGAAGAGAGATGCAGTACGCTGTCTCTGGCTTCCTGGGACTGGTAATGGATTGGTGAGACACGTTACAACGTATTGGAAAGAAGAACTTCATTGTCTGGTTGGCGGGAAGAGAATGAAGTAGCTACAAAGCCCCTCCTTAGTCAATTTACAGACACCAGAAATCCGTCCCTCGCTTCACTCTCAGAAACGTTCTCTGACCTAGGGTGACTCGCCTACCAGCTACTCTGTTATCTCCTAGATGCAATTAGCACGATCCGTCCCATCAAAAGCAGAGAGTGTATACCTCAAGGACTCAAGAATTTTGACGGTACTCAATAGGAGTAATCGCCCGCAGCACCGTAAAGCCTCCCTGCTCTCTCATCTCGTGTATATCCTCATTTGTAATCCTAAGTCTACCCTTCTTCGCCTCACCATTCTGTAGTCGTACATCCAACTTCAAATCCTTTCCAGGGTGAGCATCATTGCGGACCAGCTGACCGGATTGTTTCTTCTTATCGTACACCAAGAAGTGACGGGGTACGCCGGCGCAGCATGTACCAGGTACGACCATCCAGACGAGCGCAAGGTCGGTAATCCAGTAGCACGCCATGATGCCGCCTGATATGGAGAGAGGGAAAGCCCCCAAGAGGTAGGATCGAGCAATGAGGCAATTCAAGCAGTAGAGAGCCAGCTTCAGAACGGTTTTGTTCTGGTTTGCGGCGACGTCGGAGTTGGCCTTCAAGAACTCCCATCCCGTGGTCTCGGCGGTGCCAAAGAAGTAGAGAGCATGGAGTAGGAAGAGGAAGAGTTGGATTAGGTAGGGGAGAGAGAAGAACGAGTATTTGTACATCGAAACAGCAAACAATGCGGTAGCGAGGGAGTTGAAGAGCCCGCAGATTACTTGGACCATCATAATGGTGACGACACGCTGGACATCTCCTTGATTCGACGAGAACATCTCCGCGACGTCGACGTGGCAGTCGTTCCAAAGACGTTCGAGGCGTGTTGCGAACATGGTCCTTCGATGTGGAGGATGTTGTTGACGTTTGTTGAGTTGCATGTTAGAATCGAATGTGACAAAGTCGGGAAATTTCCTCTCAGCTGATGATGCGCTAAAGTAAGAGTTCTCGTTATCCCTCCTTTTGAACATACAAGTTAACACTACGCGCTGTGTGACAACAAAGAACATTCAAAGGCCATGTCCCGATATACTTGGACCAACATAAATTCTGGACTAATCAAGAGCCCAGAAGACTCTTCGTTTGCGTTAGAAGCGCAACTGAACGTACACTACCTACTCTGTCTGACGCTGGTCGAAAGGTTACCAACGTCTACATTTTTAACAATTCCTCTACCATGAAAGCTACGAAAACCAGTCTTACACCACAGGAGACATTACGCCGATCCAAATTATGTCTCGATTCACAAAGATCCACCAGCTCACAAAACCCCAATGCAACAGTTTATCATATCTTCCTCAACCGATCAAACAATCTAACTCACACCACAGCACTCCAGTCTCCAACGCCCAAACTCCCAATCCCCAGAGCTCTCCAACAGACCTCACAAGTCAACTCGCACAGCACTGGATAACCCTCCCCATCCCTCGCATACCTATCCCGGAAATGAACAGAACAAAAATCCAACAACTCTTTGAGCTCCTTCAAACAATTTCGAAGTTCTTGTGTCCTCTGTGGAGACTTATGGCTTCAGGCATTTGAAGCGCGGTCGGCGCGACCAGCGCAGCCAGCGCAACCCGCACAACCAGCGCAACCAGCGCATATTGCGCCATCCGCGCATTTCGTACCCCAATCCACGTGGACAACGGCGATGCGAGACGGTTAAGGGAAAGTGGATAGAGCAGCATGGAAGAGAAAGAAGGACAAAGAAAAAGTATAGGGGTCATTTGTGCAGCTTGCAGTGCGTAGCGACATTTGTAGTACCTCACAGAGAAGTTCGGAATTTAGCGAGCCTGCCAGGGGATTCATGATGGTTTCTTCTTCTCCTGCGGAGCCTCTTGCCTCATGATATCTCGTCCCATCTTCAAACACTTCTCAACCCCGCTATCCTTCTTCGCTGAATCAAGCCCAACGTTCTCATCACGACAGCCAATTGTCGTTAAGACCTGACTATCCCGCTTCTTCCCCTTCTTAGACCTCTTCCTAGCAGGCTCCGCACCTCTAACCTTCATCGCCTTCTCCAACAACTCTCTCCTGGCCAAAAATTGCGCCCTTCGTTCCTGCAACAGACCCTTACTTTCCAACTGCCTGATTCCATACCTCACGAATTCCCTGACTCCAAAGTAGAGTTGCTCACTAGCGATGATGGTCGCCAAGAACCCCCAGCTCCTCATCCTCCACATCACAGACTCGGAGTCCGCTTCGCCTGAGAAGAGGAAGATCAAGGCTGCGGTATTGATGCTACCTAGTCCAGTGAGGAAGCCGAGGTTCGAGAGCCAGGGGCCAATGGTGTCGGAGCGGTGAGGGACGGGACGGCGCATGTCGAAGCAGATTTTCACGGCGTCGGAGCGCAGCTCGATCCAATTGTTTACCAGGAAGCATAAAGGCGTCAGTGGCCAGACGATGGAGAAGTTTGTTAGGTATCCGAACTGTGTTTTGTTAGGTTCTGAAGTATCGATTGAATGAGGAGAGGGAAAGGGGACTGACCTGCATACACATCTCTCTAAGGTCTGTATTCACATCATATTCCTCCAGCTCAATCTCGTTTCTCACTCGCGTCAGGAATACCGCTTCGTCCTGCAAGTCGTTGACAGTGTGCACAGACTTTTTCGCAGCGTGCTTCGTCGAAAAACTGGGACGAGATTTTATATAGCTCGCCCATTTATGTTTCGCATACGGAACAACGACTTCGAAGAATTGGTCAATGATCTGTGCCGTAATGCCAAAGTATATAACCTCTTTTCTAAGTCGCCATTCATCGACTTGAAAGGACATCGAGGGCTTGACGGGATGGAGAGGATCATTTGCATATTTATGCGCAAGAAAGTCCAAAACGTCCAGGTATGGAGCCATGAGAGGTCCGTAGGGAATGTAGACAAAAGCAGTGAGAAAGACAGGCAGGTATCCAGTGATCAGGTTGAAAAGAAACGTTTTCTGAATGAGGGCTGCTTCGTGAGAGTCTGCGGTAGGGTAATTCTCGAAGTCTGTCAGTCTGATGGCAACTTTTTCCAGGATGCCTGTCAAGCTGGGTTCTAGGGTTGCAAGTAGTCCTGTAGGTAGATAGACCTGAATATTTGAATAAATAATTGAGAAAATTATGTGTTGGGCTAGCTTACCAGAATACTCTTGAATGGTCCATCGTACACCTCAGAGATGAAGATCTCAATCCCAAAGCAGAGCGTTATGAGAAATCCGAGAGCCGTTCCAGCCACAAGAGCAAATGGAATCTGCAGAGCTTGTCTAGCCAACCTCTTGTATGGTGAGAATACCTTCACAGTCTCTCCCGTAATGAGATCTTTAGTCTCACGCTCCGACTTAAACTCTGGTCTGACATGTTGAATGGTTGATACGCCGTGAACTCTCCAGTGGACCGCGAGATCGACTTCTTGAAGCGTCCAATATTCCACAAATATGACAGACCAAAGACAAGTTATGAAACCCAAGGCAATCGAGAAGGACGGGAACACGAAGTATGCGATGGAACCCAGGATAGCCGGCAGAAGGAGAAATGTAAAGTAGGATTGGAGGAAAGCGAAATAGAAGCCGATCTAGAAGTAGATTAGCTTAAGCTTGGCGGTACTCATACTTGTACTTGCCTTCTCCCCATAATGATCGCGTATCTTCGTCAAATCCTCGACACTCAAAACGTACTTCGTACTCCATTCCTTCAGCCATCGTTTATTAAACTCTTGATCGTGCAATGGTAAGAGAGCATCCACCGCCTCCCAATCACCTCCATTGGGTGTTGTACCAGCCCCGCCCTTATCGCATGGAGATGTGATGAGGTTATACACGATCCGCAAACGCTCGGCCTGTGTCAACACCGTCGAATCAAGCATGGCTTGCGCATCCTGCTCTGGAGCCGTATGGCAGACACCATATAGCCAGTCCTGGACCCTATGAAGAGTCCTTAGCACATCTCCCCACCAAGAACCATGTGTCGATCATTAGAACCTCGAGTTGTAGACTGCGTCGACCAGATCCTTCTCCGACGCAAGCTTCACGAACAAGATGATGGACGAGTTATCACCATCCCGAGCTTCGACACTCAAACCGACATCATGGAGGGCCTCGACGAGCTTCTCGAACCGAACTTCGGACTTCGATGTGTCTGCGAATGAGGGCCGTCGTCAGTGCCAAGATTTCATGGGTTTATTCCGGTCGTGATACTGCCCCAACGTCAAAGTCAACGTACCTTCATCGTCGTACCGAAATCTGACCACGAAATCGGCATCAATGGTTCTTCCCATGTCGCACAATGGAGTGATGCTAGTGCCTCAACTACCGGGCAGACGAACTGCGAGTGTTGCAGAGAATGTTTGAAGGCTCCATTCGACATGACGCAAATCTTTTCGCAGGCCCACAAGGGCGTCTCCTCAGCCGCACTGTTCTCGCAGGATACGAAAGGCCCGCTAAAGTGCTGCACTCCGTTGCAAACAAACGGTCTGTGAGGCTGACATGTTCAAGGTTGGTGGTTGAAGATGCAACACGGTCGTCGACTGCAGCATTGATTGGTTTGCGGTGCATGCGCGAACAGATGATGTGTTGAGAATCGAGTATCAAAACGCCAACAAGCAATGCTAGGATTGTCCAACCTACCGGAGAATATCACATTCAACATTGGATTTCTTTCAAGCGAGTGCGAAATTTGAGATAACATGAAAGTATCGGATCTCTACGTTACTGTTAGAAAGATTATATTACTCACTACGCCGCATGAGCTTCCTTGCAATTCAGAAGCCTGAAAACCAAAGGTGTGGAAGTCCACAAATAGTCTACCAAAATCCCTCAACACACTTCTTCAAACATCACTCCACACACATATCTGCACTGCCGAATCTATTTAATTTCACATCGTACAGTACGAGTCTGCCCATGTGCTATGAAAGACAGGCTGTTGAGAATGCGCTTCAGGCTCAAGTTGGTAGCGAATCAAATGCCTGCTTCACCACTCTTTGGCGCCATTCTCCTCCCTGGAACCAATCAGAGTAGTCAACTCTTGAGAGTGCACAAAAGCCCTCACGATGTTTGAGAAGATGGGTAATAACCGCCGGGAAGAGGTCACGGTCTTTATATATGGTGATGCCACGAGCGAAGAGTCTGGATCCAACTTTCGCTATCAAGGACCTTTTCAAATACCACCAAGCATATACATCCAACCTCAAAGCCTGTAATTCTTCTCTCAGCGTCCAAATTCTCACTACACAATGCCAGGCGGTCTCAACATCATCGTGGAAGTCATATTCGTCCCTATAGTCGTCTTCTGCATCATCGGCTTCGTAATCTTCAAGCGGAAGCGCAAGCTTGAAAGACGGAGACAAATCGAGCAACGAAACCCCTTCACCAAACCGTGGGATCCAACTGCAGCGAGTACGAATCTTCCACCCCCGCAACCAGTATATGGTGGTTTCCGGGCAGAAGCGACGGACTTTCCACCGCAGTACGGATACTCGCAGCAGGGGAATTATGAGGCAGGAAAGCCCTGGGAACAGAGTGTTGTGAATGTTCAGCCGTATACGCCTGCTCAGATCGGTGGTTATCAGCAGCCGTACCATCAGCAAAGTCAAGAATGATTTGCTGGCTTTGGGATTGAGGTGAGAATGGTCTATTGTCGCTACGAGGAATGCTTGTAGCTGACGATAGATAGCACAGTCAGAAATCAGTTGGAGGGCGTCCGGGGTTGTAAAGTTTGGTAGCAAAGAGGTGTTACCAGATGTCACCAAATACCGTTGGGTAAGAGATACATTTTGTTTCTAAGCGCGTACGAAAACTGTTTGCACTCAATTAAAATCTTGATGCAGGTTCAGAAAATCTTATCCAATTTTCTATGCGTCGTGCAACCCAACCCCAATCTCATGTCAAGTCCCAATATTCTTTATTGTCAGCCAATCTACACCTCTCTCACGCCGCACCAAAACAATCTCCATCTCTAGCTGCAATGTCAATCTAGTGACAATCCGGAATCATTTCGTTGGTTCGGGACGATCCTACCTCTTGCCAAGATTATATCCGGTTGTGCGGCATTTAATTACTCATGCCGAGCTTCAAGCCAACCCCATGATTGAAGATCTGATCTGACGACTTCGGGCTCCCCGACATGACATTGTGGGGATTTATTTCGTTGCCTAGAAACTAATCGGGTAACGGACTTCAGGGCTGAGAATATTATGTGAAGTGCAGCAGCATCTCGACAAGAACTTCTCTTTTTTTCTGGAAGTATTTATTGCAATAAGATCATTCAGAAACCTTTTTTTCTCGAGTTGCTGTGCACTAAGAACTATCGGAACACAATTACCCCGCTCCTCCCTTTCCCGCTTATGCTCTGGATCGGCATCTGACACCCTTTCTTGGCAACATCTCCGAGTCCAAACATTTCACTCCCTCCGCTCTGCCAAGATTTTCCTCCTCCCTCCCTCCTCCTCCATCAACACCACCTTCCATCATCTAGACATTCCACGATAAACACAAACTCAGCATGGAAAACTCACCTCGTTCATCGCTCGCAACTCTATCCACGACCGATTCCCGCATAACCCTACCCGACCAGCAACCCTCGCGCAGCACACCACAACACGCCAAGTCCCCCTCCGCCAGCGCCAACTTTCCTTCGCACCTTTCACTCCCCGATCAAAGCGCAAGCGAAGGATTTCCTCACGATAGGAAACAAAGTGTGCCATATGTGGAAATAGAGAGGAGGGAGAGGGAACAAGAGAGTGCGGAACAGCGGGAAGCGGATGAGCAGCAGAAGAAGCATCATGGTCATGTGAATGGGGTTACGGAGTGTGGGAGGCATGGTGATGATTGGTTGTTTGGGGGCGCGAGCGTGTCGGAGTCTGTGAAGTGGTTGCTTGGGAAGAAATGAGGTTTAGGGGAAGATGGTATTAGCGAAGGGATAGAGAGACAAAGGATCGGGAGAGGTGGTGATGGGAGTGGCGCGTTGATGAGCTGTAAGTTTCTGAGTTCGAGTTGGGATTGCGTGCGCTTATGTCGGTGATTTAGTTCCTGATGTAGCTTTGATGGACATGGAACGACATGTCGTGATTGTCTCAGCTCAACGAAGAGCAACATGACATAAAGAACTCTTCTCTGGTGGCACACGACCGATTCGGAACAAAGTGTATATAGCCACTATGTGTCAGCCTTCCAACGATAGCCATGTGCCGGATGGTCACTTGGCAGCCCAGTTTGACCTTCTTTCCTGTATATATTCTCTCGATATGTTCCGCCCGGCACTTCATAATCGTCCCAGAACAGCCCTCTCTTTCTCAATTCTGGCAGAAGAAATTCAATCACATCAATGAACGATCCAGGCGTGATAGCATATGCCTACATCATGGTTCAGGACGGTATCAGAGAGCCAGACAATAGGAGAACTACTTACTATATTGAAACCATCAACATCACCCTCATCAACCCATCTCTCAAACTCATCCGCAACCTGAGCTGGCGTACCTACAACCGTTGCACCCAACCCACCAACCATCAGATGTCTCGCAACAGTATGCTTAGTCCACTTCGGCACCCCAGGAGAAGCCTTCGACCACCCCTCCACCGCCGAACGAATAGCATTACTCTCCACATGCCTCAGTTCCTCATCATCGCCATATTTCGCAAGATCGATTCCCGTCCATCCACCAAATAGCGCAAAAGCCCCATCCTCACTCCCATACGTCAAATACTCCTCATACTTTGCCTTCGCCTCCTCTTCCGTCTTGCCTATCACCGGACAAATCATCGCCAAGAACTTCACACTCTTCTCATCCCTCCCAAACTCCTTCGCTTGAGTCCTAATATCCTCGATACTTTTCTTGACAACAGAAGGACTGTGCCCAGCTACGAAAATGGCCTCAGCGTTCTTGGCAGCGAATCGTTTCCCTGATGACGACGTGCCAGCTTGGAGTAAGAGAGGAGTACGTTGGGGGCTGGGTTGGCAGATATGTGGGCCAGGAACATTGAAGTATTTACCCACATGGTTGATCTCTCGGACGCGAGTGGGGTCTGTGTAGACGCCTGTTTTGGCATCTCGAATCACGGCGTCGTCGCGCCAGGACGATTCGAAGAGTTTGTACATTACTTCGAGATATTCTTCTGCGATTGCGTAGCGTTCGTCGTGCTGCTTATTGTCAGTCTTGTTACCAGACCAGCTAAGAGCGACAACTTACCTGAGGTTGCTCCATATGCCCCAGATTTCGAGCCGCTGAGTCGAGATATCCAGTTACAATCTATACATAATCAGACGGAAATTCCATCTTAGTTTCGAGCAAATCTTACGTTCCACCCAACTCTCCCCTTAGTCAAGTGATCAACAGTCGACAACCTCCTCGCCAGATGATACGGCTGCTCATACGTCGTAGCAACCGTAACCCCAAACCCCAGACTCCGCGTCACGGCCGCCATCGCGGGGATGGCCGCCAAGGGCTCATTGACTGGCCACTGAGCCGCTGATACAATTGCTGGTTCCAGATTCTTTGGTCCTTTGTAGACATCATAACCTCCTTCGAATTCATTTTATCAGTATTTAACTCGAAGAGCTGAGTTTTTGAAGGAAAAGGGAGGAAGTACCAAGTACATCAGCAATAAACATCCCATGAAACTTCGCAGCTTCAAGGCGTTGAGCGAGTGAGGTCCAGTATTCTAGGTCGTTGAAACGGTGAGATTGGTCTTCAGGATGGCGCCAGAGGCCGGGGGATTGATGGCCGGAACCTGTAGGTTCTTTAGTTCTGGGCCAGTGGGGTGGTAGGGTTGCTTACACATTTCTACGAAGGCATTGAGGATTAGTGATTTTTTTGTCTTCTTGGGGATTGAGTCTGTTTTTGCTCGCTTGTTGTCTCCGTCATGGTGTTCGTTAGAGGAGGAGCCGTTGGAGAGGGTGTGTTTGGATGCCATTCTTCTGATTATCAAAACTTTTACTAATTGGAAATACCATCGAAAGAATGCTTTCACTTTAGATTCAGTGAGACAAATGTTAGTTTCCAATCGCACGAGAAGAGCCCAAGGTTGGTCCTTCCCCCTGACACATCCCGAATCACGTGTCCTCATTACGCGAACTTCGCTTCGATGGCGTGCGAGCTCCTGTGGATCCCTTTCAGGGGATAACACGATGCGATAGATTGTATCGTGCATATCAAAGCTCAGGAAATCCCACTCTCCAAGATGACGGGAGATCTAGATTCCATACTACATGGGATCGGCATCAAAGAGCAAGGTTGAGGCAAGAGCACGTCATTTGATGGCTTGATGGGATGGGGAATTCCCTTCGTGGGGACGGGGGAACGACGGAGGGGAAGGTAGATAGGGGTGGTATATCCCGTTCTTTTGGAGGTGAAAAAATATTGGTACCTTGATCGGAATTTTAAACTGTTGTAACAATGTCGGTCTTCAAACGAGATGATGCTACGAGTATCACTCCTCCGCTTTCTGAAGCTGGAGGTTATGTTGTTGTTATTGTAGTTGGACTCGTATTTGCCTTTGGTATGTTTTACTTATCTCAGCTTGAGACAAGAGAATTGACTGATTTTGACGAAGCGATGGTGTTCGTTACGAAGGTGTTGAAGAGAACTGCGGGAGAAGATAATTCTAAGACTGAAATGTAACATTCTATGGTATCTAAAGGAAGCAACAGTAATTGATGAGATTTAGGTTCATGACAGCAAACCGGAGCGTGCGGACAGGATTGACTGCTTCAGCTGTGATATCAGTAAGTGTACCTCACTCAGTCTCAGGTACCATCTAACAACAACTCAGTCCTGGCTCTGGAGTACCGCCATGCTCGGCTCCTCACTTGTAGGCTACGATTATGGAATCTCCGGTCCCTTCTGGTTCGCCGCTGGCTGCAGCCCCATGATCGTTTTCTTCTCCTTACTTGGAATCTCCTGCAAGTTGAAGATCCCCGAGGCGCATACACTTCTTGAGATTGTTAGGATAAGATATGGTACGGAGTCATTCTCATGACCAGAATATTGGCTAATTGGAAGCTTAGGAGCGGTAGCGCATTTGGTGTTTATGTTTTTATGTCTGGTGAACAATCTATTTGCTGTTGCGAACATGCTTCTTGGAGCTTCGGCGGCAATCTCGGCACTTACGGGGATGCATATTATAGCAGCAACGTTTCTACTGCCCGTTGGAGTCGTGGTTTATACTTTTGTTGGTGGGATTAAAGCAACGTATGGACCCGGGAGTACACCTCAGAATAAATGAGCTAATAGTAAACAGGTTTCTGACTGACTACATCCACACCTTCACGATCCTCATCATCTGCTGCTTCTTCACAGTAAAAGCTTTTACTGTCCCTGAAATCGGATCAATCGGCAATCTCTACGAGCTTGTCCTCGCGGCATCTGCAAAGACCCCAATATCCGGGAATCATGATGGAACATACATGACGATGACCTCTCCAAGCGGGATTTTCTTCGGTATCATCCATATCACCACCAACTTCGGCTTGGTAATCATGGATACCGGCTTCTTCGTCAAAGCCTTCGCAGCTTCACCCAGAGCTGTAGTTCCCGGCTACGTGATCGGTGGCATCGCATACTTCGCGATTCCCTGGGCATTAGGAACATTAATGTCCAGCGTCGCATGGGGAATTCAAGATCAGCCCATCTGGCCAACTTATCCTAGAGCCATGTCATCGCAAGAAGTTAGTGCGGGCTTGGTGTTGCCTTATGCTGCTATTGCGATTGCTGGCAAAGGTGGAGCAATCGCTGTTCTGTTGATCACGTTTATGGCTGTTACTTCGACATTGTCTGCTCAGATCATTGCCGTTTCGTCTATCGTTAGTTTTGATATCTACAGGCAGTACTTCAATCGCCATGCTTCGGACAGAGATGTCATTCGTTGGAGTCACTACGGTGTTATCATCTTTGGTATCGTTGCTGCTGCGTTTAGCACCATATTACATTACGTCGGCGTTGATCTTGGTTGGACTTTATACATGCTTGGTAGACTCCCAACTCCAACTTCTCTACATATATAATGCTCATACCTAGAATAGGAGTCGTCACATGTCCAGGCATCTTCCCGACAGTATTCACCATCCTATGGAACCAACAAAGTCGTCCCGCAGCAATCATCGCCCCTCTCCTTGGCATGGCAACTGGGCTCGCCGTCTGGCTCGGCAGCGCAAAAGCATTATACGGATCTGTATCCATCGCCAGTACCGGCGAACTGCTTCCTTGTATGTACGGCTGTCTCGCGTCTACATTCTCTCCTCTTCCATACTCGGTCTTGATCACGATCATCAAGCCTCAAAACTTTGACTGGAACGACTTCTTGAAAGAGAAATTGGCGTTTGGAGATTCATCTTCGGAAGTGGTGGAGCAGGAATATACAACGGTATCCGTATCCGAAGACGATGAGCCTACTTCAAGAACGGATCCTAGATGGCTGCCGTATATGCGGAGATGGACATTGATTGCTGCTATTTGGAGTGCTGCTACTTTTCTGGGACATTGGGTTCTTTGGCCGCTGCCGATGTATGCTGCGAGGTTTACTTTTTCGAAGAATGTAAGTCTACCCATGATCTCTATAACGCAAAAACGGTTTCTAAGAATCGGTTTGCTCGCAGTTCTACTCCGCTTGGCTTGTGATAGCTATTATTTGGCTGTGGGCAACGCTCTTCGTTGCGGGGTTCTTCCCGATCATTGATGGACGGCGGCAAATTGTTGCTATTTTCAATGCCTTGCGGAAGAAGCCACGCGCGGAGCAAACAGGGAGGAGCGCATCGGAAGATGAAGTCTCGAGTGGTGGTTCTGGTGAAAAGGGTAATGTAGTTGCTGTTCCAGCACGGTTGTCGAAAGAATAGAGCGCAAAAAAATAGAAACAGGATTCTTGAACGAGTCAGAGAGCTGATAAAGCGTTATAAGCGTATGGATTGAAGTAGATAGACGATACATAGAAGTTATGATCAACATGAAAAAAGTAGAGGATTGAGGCATATAAAGACCACCACCACCATCACCAAAGGTATCTCCAAATCTCCAAATCCTCAAAGTCACCACTACCCCTTCCGCTTATAGCAAAATCCATGCCATTTCACACCCATTCAAACATCCAACCCCACCCCCACTCTACCCCCCATACCCACCCTCACACCCCGGCGTCCCATACACACCCCCCACAATCCATAATATCACATCAACCAGCGACCAAATCCCCATCGCCCCACCCGTCAACATCTTAAACACCGCCAACACCCAGTGATGCGCATAAAACTGATCAACGCCCAAACTACCCAAGATTAGTGCGAGGAGCGTCGCGGTGCGTTCTTGGCGGGAGCACTTTTCGGTTGTGGGGTGGCCCCAGCGTTTGGTGAGGGGAGGAAGGTGGGATGCTGGGGGGTTATTAGTCTGGCAGGGAGGAAGGTGAGAGGAAGAGTGGAAGGAAGAGTGAGAGGGGGGACTTACTGGTAGTAGAGAGATGGAGGGTGGTGGTGAGGATCAGGAGCATGAGGAGCTGGTAGTGGGGGAAGTATTTTGTGAGGAGGGTTCGGAGTCGTGGAGCTTTCTTCAAGGCGCTTTCCATGCTGATGAGGTTTTGCGGCTCTGGGGTACTGTGTGATGAAGAGTGGTTGAGTAAGTATTGTCTTGATGTGGTGTAGTGCCTCGTTATGTGCAATGTAGATTGGAATGTTGTCAGGAATGTGACCACCCAGGCAAGGAAATATTCTGGCGAGTTTTCATAGTTTCTGCGAAGAGAATTTGGAATCTTGACTTTCTAGGACTTCAAGTGAGAGAAAGATTCACTTTGCCAGTGATTCAGAAACAAGTATGACTCAAGATCAAACACAGTCACATAAAGACCTTGGGGTTTAGGCGTTTGATGTGGTGCAAAGGCCAAACAAAGGCATTAAAAAGTTTGCGGAACTTTCAACGTTTGCCAAACAGAGTGTAAGTATCATATGTCTTTGAACTCTGTGATCGTGGAGAAATATAAAACGAAATAAGTATTTTCTTGCCAGTGAAAACAGAGAGAGTAGTAGATAATTAGTAGGCCAACTATGGTTGAGTCCGAAAACAATCCATTAAGCTCTTGTTTCCTGCGAAGATGTACTCAGCTACTTCTTGTGATATACTGAATCTGTTTGTCCCACCTAGATACTACCAGGATACTCCGGCTGGTATCCGGGCAACGATTTTTGCAATTTCCCCCCAAAAACATTAGTCAAATAAGCGAGAAAAAAAGAGATCGAGGCATGTTGACCTCGCAGAAAATGAACTTGACCATATCCGTATGCGTTGCACGTAATGACTGGTAGATACAGCTAATCAATGGCAAAATAGGTATAGTAGAAATCCCCTCTCGAGACACCTTGAATCACTTCTCCATCCATGACGCCATGCAAATAGCTGTCAAATCAGCATCTCTCAAGTCAATGATGAAGGGCAAATAAACAGACTAACCATTGACCAATCATCTTGTACATTCCATTCTCACTGGGTCTCAACACAAATGGTACCTCGCCGCCAAATAGCACACAGACGATATCTCCAAGTTGCACATTAGGTGGTCCCATTCCCATATAACCTGTTTCGGTAGTGAAGAAGCCTCGGCCGCATTGCGCACCTTCTCCCACAACGGCTTGTTCGTTCAAAGCTTGCAAGAGTCTTGTTTCTGACTTTGGATTGGAGGGAGGGATAAGGTCGTCAAGCTTATCTAGCCTCCGTCTTCTGTCACGAGGATTGTCCTGTAGTGTGAGTCCTTTGTGGTAGTTGATGACTTTACAGTCAAGAGCCACTGTTCTCCAGAAAGCCTCTTTGCGCGACCCGCGTGCTATGTAGCTACCGTCACTGTCCGAAACGAGTGCCTTCCACAAAATGATAGTGCTACCGAGTGAGCTGTGTCCTATAGAGCTTAGAGTTTCTACCCGATCTCGAGCTGGAGGGCCAACAACGCTAATCTTATCCACCGATACTCCTTTGAGAACTAAAATATCTCCATTCTCCTCAAAACTTAGTCTGGATTTAATGATTTTTCCTTGCTGCAAAGAAGCTGCACCATACAGAACATTAGTTGCCTGAGAATCAACAGGATCATTGGGTGAACTGCCTTGGATGAAAGACATGCTACTTATGTTGTTGTTCGTGGTCAAATACTTGAAATCTGGAACCCAGGAAGGCATTTCCTGCGCATGGAAATAATTGATCTGAAGGAAATTATAAGCCCGGAGGTCTCCAAAGTACTCTAACATTGCCACCAACGCCGAGATATACACCTTTCTGCAGCTAAGATTGTAATCAGGGCTGATGGTCGGTCCACAGTTGACCAATCCGAGTATGGCAAAGATTTTATCTCTAGGATCTGTTGCAAAGCGGGTCAAGGCATATTGAACCATTAAGGATAACGGTATTTCGATGTTTTCTTGTCGTCTCATCCGGATAATCCTGATTGTGTCTGCCATGACAAATATTTGTGCTCCACTGACTTGAATACGAGAAGATATATCCGTGTAAACTGCCTGATTCTGCTTGGACGTATGGACGGCGCATACAGTGGCGAGTAAAGATAACATCTCGAGGTGTTCCCAGGGAAAGCATCTCTTTCCTACTTGAACCACTGCTGTTTGGGCAAGAGCGATCTCTTGAAGTGTCCAAACCCTCTTCCACCAATCGCCACAGAACATATAGAATATGCCCTTGAAACATTCATTTGATTCAGGTAAAGAAAGCATTGAGAGGTAGAGATCAAGCCATTCTTTGTACAGCTGATGGCGGTCCTCGCTCTCCTTGAGAACCCGTTTCTCTATTGATTTAGCCTTCACACACATCTTTCCAAGGAAGTCGATACCACGATCCGCGTATTCATTGCTTTCTCCCAGCCATACAATGACTTGATGGCAACCAGAGTAAATCGCTGCCATTTGCGAGACTTGACTGTTACGTTCCAAAGCATCGGATTGGTTGATACAAAGTGCATCAACCCATAAAATGCGAGGTCTATCAGGCAAGCGAAGGGCTCTCAAAGCAAGATATAGATTTGATCGTATGTGAAGCACTGCACCGTCGACGAGGATCGGAACGATAGCCTTGTCGGTGCCCCAAACGTAGGACAAGGCTTCAAAATCCGCGTTCTCATTGATGCATCGATGAAGGAGACTGCAAGAGATCCGGTACTGTGGATCAAGAGAGGGCTCCATGACGAGAAGCCTAAACCAGCCACGCTCTTGAAGCTTGAAGTAGAAATAGAAGTCGTTGGAGATAGGGCTTTGAAGCTTGCGACATTCCTCAGCCTTATCACAACTTTGCACTAATGTCTTTCCTTCTGCCATCCTGCAATGGCTTTTGGGTTGCAAGGAATCGAAAACTGCAATGATCCTGGAACACCATCCAAAAAGAAGCCACCTGTGATAGCTAAGGCGCTCGTTTTTGCGCGGTTTTGCTTTTGGACTCGAGAATCGAGTTCACTTTCCTAGGCCTACACTATCATCTTGCGCTGAAGGTAGGAGTGGAGGTCTGCATAAGCGAAGTTGGATAAGAATGGAAGCAATGCAGATACTTTGATAGGATATTCCAAAACATCAGAATAAATTTGGAAAGCATGAGGTGCAGCGGATCCTAGAGTGGTCACGTGGTAGGCTGCCATCCAAACCACACGGGCGTTTATGCCCCGCTTGGGCTCATATCTTACCTTATGCACAAGACCAATTATACACTAAGATTGCGAATGTCCGTCGCCTGAGTTTTCCATAATGTACTTCGAGATGAAGAACGAGGGGAATGCATGCACGCTAGCAATGAAAAACAATGGTCCGAGATTTGCGTTTGCCCCGCAACCAGCTCCCTCAAGAGCTTCGCGACAAGGTTTACGACTCTGTATTTACGTCGACTCGAGTAACATTTGGTCAAAGGCCTATCAGCCGACATAACCATAAAAGCATCAAGCCAGCGACGCATTTCCTAGCTCTGCTTCACGTCTGCCGCCAAATCTTCGAGGAAACCAAATATGTCTGCCTTGGACGAGTCTTATTCAACTTCGAACGAGTCGAAAGCCTTCTAGACAAGTTCTCATCCATTCCTTCGAATACCGTATCACAAATCCGACATGTCCGTACCAGAGGATACCCTCTGGTCCTGATATTCCACGAGGACCACGGTGTCCATGACAGACTTGTATGGGCACTCAAGTTACTTCCCAGCTTGCAACTAGACACTCTTACGGTTCTTGGTTCATGGGATGGCTATATAGATTGCGATAATCTGAACGGCTTAATTTCACATGGAAACGGATGGAAAGAGTTGCGATACATCTCCAAAGACTCAACCGTACTTCAATTCAAGGGCGATCAGATCCTTAAGGGTGATCGCTACTGGGGAGAGCCCCAGCCCGATACTTGGAGAATATGTTGTTATCGCGCGACGGCATCGATTCCCAAGCAAATGTCACCATACACCAAGCGACCGAGGAAAAGGTAGTTGGAGCACCCTTGAATGAGAAGAATTGTCGTCCTCTGAACCGAAGTATTGCTTCGCTGGGGAACTTAGGGGTACAAGAAGATGCACAGCTTGTGGGTGATGACCAGACCAAGAGAGAAGTATTGGTAGTTGTGAAACGAGGTCGTGCTGCAGACATTTCAGAGCCCGAGAATGGTCCGTACCACTCGGACGACATCAGAACGTGGCCAGACCTAATGGCGTGGCCCGCGATCAAGAGAAAGCACACCAATGACGGCAATTACCAGGACTCGGATGAAGGATACTTGAAAGAAGAAGAAGACTTCGAGGAAGATGCTTATGATGAAGTCAACGAATACATATGAGATGACAGAGTCTCCGAGTAGAGACTATTCGGCCTACGTCAAAATGACTTTCTTCTTCTATGTTTTGGAAATGTCAATTAGTTATTGATCTGGAGATGGCGCAAACCTGTTTCATTAAGAACTATGACATTGATCTCCAAGTCTGTCGAAATGCTCGAGAACAGAACTTGTGAAACGGCAGGAAGTTGAACTGTGGCTTAATCTCAGCACTGCAAGTACAGTGCTCAGAAAGAAATCCAAGAGCCGCAACCCACTGGGACTACAATGATACAGCCCCATGCCATTCGAATTTGAGCATTTGTATTTGTTACAGTACTAGTGGTCACTGCAGAGGATTTATCGGCTAACTTCGGCTACCCCGCAACCACCACGACTCATGAAAGCTCCAACACAAGCATAGTTTCAGAATCTTCTGGTGTAGATAGAGACGTGTAGTGAGTGTGGGCACGACCCCACATTGCAGAAGGTGGGGTCGTGAGCTTACTCCAGGGACTTGGCAGCATCAACAATTTGCGATCTAGTGTCTTAGAGAGCCCCATGCTCTATGAATAAATCTAAGAGTACAAAGCATCATACTCTGGACATGGGATCTTCATTTCAATTCACAAAAGAAAAATCATGGATATCTCATCGTTGACTACTCAAGTTCTTAACCGAATACCCAGTCTCTTCTTCGGCTTTCTTTTCATATCATGTCTTCTCATACTAGTCGACTACAGCCGCATGCTCATCCTCCGCCGCAAACTTCCACCTGGACCTTTTCCATTCCCGATCGTTGGGAATCATTTCCAGCTTCCAAAAACTAGACCTTGGATAGAATAGGAACAATGGGCGAAGTACTACAATAATCCTATGACCACGATCTGGGTGGGCCGACATCCTCGAATCATTTTGCAGGATGCGTGGGTAGCATCCGAGCTGATGGAGAAGAGAGCTGATGTGTGAGTTCGAGGCCACATTTGATTGTTATGGGTGACTTGATCAATGCAACAGAAACGAATCAGACAACGCTAGTTTATGGTGATAGGTGGAGAATACACAGAAAACTAATGGTGCGTAAATATGAATCATATGAAGGGCTTTGACGCTGATCAGAGTATGATAGCATTCTGCTGTGGGCTCTCAAGCAGTTCGCAACCTTCGAAGCATCCAAGCCAACGAGTCCAAGTTACTGATTCGAGACATCCTTCAAGATCCTGAAGATTATGTCTTGTCCATCGAGAGATACTCTGTCTCGACAACATCGATCATTGGATGGGGTCGCCGAATTGACACAAAGAACGACTATGTCGCCCAGCAAGCACTTGCGATCATGGAAGGGGTGAACTTTGTCATCCCGGGGAAGTTTCTGATGGAAGCTGTGCCAGCTTTGACGAAACTACCCTCATGGGTGTACGCCTTACCAAGCATGATTCGAGACACAACAACAGTGCTTCAGCAGTATTTCTATATGCTATCTCAAGTACGTGACTTCCACGGGCCTGAAAAGACATACGCAGGTTGTCTCGTATTCTTATTAGGGCGAATAACTCTCGAGTTACCACCTTACCATCTTAGAGAAGCATACTGACTTGGAAATTTCATTGTTCAGGAAGGCGCAGAATCAAAATGGAACAACTTTTCCAAGGTTCTGCTAAACGGCCAGGAGACATACGGCTTGAGCGATGTTGAAGTTGCGGGGCTGACAGCGAATCTGATTGGTGGCCGGGTTGATACAACTTCAAGCACCATGATCAGCTGCATTCTCGCGATGGCCGTCTTTCCGGACGTACAGAGAAAGGCACAAGCTGAAATCGATTCCGTCGTGGGTGACAACACCTCTCCTACCTGGGAAGATGTTGATGGTAAATTGCCTTACTGTACCGCTTTGGTCAAGGAGGTACTACGATGGAGGACAGTCACTGTTCTAGCAGGTATTCCTCATGCCAACACTGTCGACTTCGAGTACCGTGGATACCGCTTCCCAGCTGGAACCAACATTCTAGGTAACATCTGGGCTATACATCGACACCCAAGAGAATTCCCAGAACCTGATAACTTCAGGCCTGAGAGATTCCTTAACGGTCTGGAGCAAGCTTACCCCAACAACAAAGGCATGAATCCATTTGGTTGGGGCAGACGACAATGCAGCGGTCAACCCTTGGCGGAGCAAGGATTACTTTACTCTTTGACAAGATTAATATGGGCTTTTAACATCAAGCCTAGTCTAGATGAGCATGTGAGTATCATTCTGATGTTAAACAACAAGTGGCTGACTAGGATAGGGTAATGAGGTCAAACTTGATATCTTTGCCTATACCGATTGTGAGAACATGAGACCAGAACCATTCAGAGCACGATTCACACCACGATCAGACAAGATCAAACACGCAATCATGGAAGAAGCGAAAATTGCAAGAGAAGAGCTCAGAGTATACGATGGGGAAACTAAGCTTACATTGGAAGACGCGGTGCAAGCTTTGGCTTCAGAGAAGAAAGGGTCAAAGAAGTGACTGGTACTAAGGTGATCATACACTAGACAGCCAAGATTACCAGAAGCTTCATAAGCTTAGAAAAATCGTGGAAATTTGAACGCTGCCATGTGTTTCGTTCATGCGACTCCAACTTGAGTATCGATTATATTAGGTTTCGCTGTATGTAGAGTTCTCTCAACAGAACTATCCTGTCGTGATATGTCATCGAGAGCCTCGGAACGACCCTCCTCAAGACTCGTCAATGCAGCGTGCACAAAGCGTGTATCATGATCAAATTAGTGTCGATCCATGGCTGAGAAGATCCAGTGGAATCGCAGTCGATAGGTAGCTTAGAAAACAGGGCCATGGTCGCTCATGACATCAACAAACTCGAGGTATTGCCATTGTGGCCTTGTTTAAGTTCCAAATATGTTCTGAATCACGCAACTAGTTGAGAAACATATTTTGTTTCTGGCATTGAAGGCCTCGGAATCGAAAGATGTGGTGGTGGAGCTAAAAATGTCAGCCTCGCGCTAAGGTTACCGTAAATGATCTTCTCAGCCTTCTTAAATTTTTATCTCGACTTGAGTCATCGCATCTCCATAACAAACGCTTCACACACAACGACCATTTTCTACAAATGTATTGAAATACTACACAACATACTCCTTGGAACAATAAGCATGTCCAACAGCTTTCACATACTTTTTACAGGTTCATTCAAGCGCCGGAGTCGAAGAATACCACGGTGAATTTTACACTGGTCTGGATTGGCTTTCGAATTTACACACTGCAAACCTCTACGATACTTGACTTCCCACGACTATTCCACGATGGCTGTCAGTAGTGTGGATACCGAGTCGTCTTTGAACACTCGCGTCCTCCCTGTTGATACGAGTAATATGGGCAAATTCGAAGACCGCGAGACCCTCGAAACGTGGACGTTGCCAAACGTTTCGGCGGTTCTTGAGCCCTTGCAGATAGCTGCAAAGCACCTCCGAGAAACCAGTATACCAGTAGGGTTTCCAACGGAGACCGTGTACGGACTTGGGGCAGATGCAACGAGAAGTGATGCGGTCAAAGGAATCTACAAAGCGAAGGGTCGCCCATCAGACAATCCACTCATCATACACGTTTGCGACCTTACTATGCTACGAGACCTCATCCACCCATCTGATCAGATCAATGGTAACGGGGCACATAGAGATCCGATACCTGCTATATACAAACCTCTGATCAAACGATTCTGGCCAGGACCTTTGACAATCCTGCTTCCAAACCCGAAGCAAAGCAAACTCGCTCCAGAGGTCACAGCCGGGTTAACAACATTCGGTGCACGAATGCCAGAATCGCCTCTAGCACTGTCACTCATCTACATCGCTGGAGTTCCTCTTGCTGCTCCCTCAGCAAATGCTTCTACCAAGCCATCTCCTACGACCGCCGAGCATGTCTTGCACGACATGAAGGGAAGAATAGAGATCATATTGGACGGTGGCCCATGTCAAGTTGGGGTCGAAAGTACGGTGGTCGACGGACTATGCGATCCTCCAGTCGTGCTCAGACCAGGAGGTGTGAGTATTGACGATATCCGCGAATGTGAGGGTTGGTCTGGGGTGGTGAAAGGTTACAAGGACCAAAGCGAGATAGGTGCTAGCGCACCAAGGGCTCCTGGGATGAAATACAAGCACTACAGTCCCAAGGCTAAGGTTGTCCTCTACGAATCTGGTGCGCTCAAAGATTTCAAAGCAGGAATTCCGCTGGAAGTGTGGAAAATCATCGAGGCAAAACACAGACGGATATCTCACCTTGGGTACGAAAATCTTGGCCGACCAGCAACAATTGGTATCGTGTGTACGAAGAACTGGTCTGAGTGGGCAGGATTTCACAATGCCAAATGGAGCCGGGAAGACCGTTCCAAGAACATCTGCACAAAAGTCCTAAACGTCCGACCACTGGATTCTACAAATTCGTACAAGATACAGCAAGGGGAACTCTGGCAAGGGAATGCGGCGACTGAATCCTCTCCACATGGTGAAGGTGAAATTCCTGACAGCTGGGACCTGCCCGAAAAGGAGAGAGTTGCAAACATCATTGAAATTTCGCTTGGCAAGGGGACGAAGGACATCGCTCACGGGCTTTTCTCTGCACTTCGAGAATTGGATCAGAAGGCTGTAGATGTTATATATGTCGAGGGTATAGAGGACGAAGGAGACATTGCTGCTGCAGTTATGAATAGGCTTCGCAAGGCAGCAACTGTCATCGAGAAGTAATAGAATAGATACCAGCTATTGCAGATTGCAATGCTTCAGTTAAATTCAGATCGAGCTTTCCGCGCCAGGAAATGCTGCACCAGAACTCCAGTCTACTCCCAAGCTTTTCGTATGTCACCTATGACTTCGCCCCGTAGCCACTCTATGGACTCTGATATAGACTCCTGAGACTCTATGAGCTGCCTTTCCTCAAGTCACCGCCTAGATATCGGTCTGCCACAGGACCAATCTCTCCAGAGCAAGAATACCACCCAGTTCATAGACCTTGTCTCAACCAATCACCCAACTTCGCCTTTCCAAACTGTGCTAAATTATTCATGCCTTGCTCACTCAAATCAATGCCCTTCAATTGCGTAACATCCTGTGTGGGCGCCTTGCTAACTCTTTGCACAATGATCGTCGGGTCCGTCTCCAAAATAACACCATCGTCCACAATTTCGTCAATGGCGAGAGCAACCAGATCGTAATTCTCGATAATCGTACGCTTGTCTACCGATTGCCTATTCATCTCCCGTCAGCCCTGCCCTGCAAGATGATCCTCTTCCTGAAAAAGGGAGGGGGAGGAAGAGGGGCAGATTGTACCGAGAAGTGATAGGCGCATACTTGAACAATAAATGTAAACTATCCCTCAAACTCAAGATCACATTATAGAGCATAATCTCGTTCTCCTCCAGGCCTGCAACGACGTACATCATCACGTCGCTTTCGGATTTGTAGAGCACGATTTTGTTGTCGTAGAGGATGACATCGGAGGTTTGCTTGGCGGTCTTTTCGTGGAGGCCCTTTTCGAAAGCTTTTTGGGACTTGACGTCGGGATAGGCTTGTGAGCGCACGGCTGGGGGTATTGTTAGCTGGTGGATATGTATGCAGGGAGGGAGGAGAGATGTACTGGCTCCGTGGGGATTGCGGTGGGGGACGTTGTAGTATTTCTCGTAGATGCGGGACCCGTCTTCTGAGTTGAGG
Organism: Mollisia scopiformis; assembly: GCF_001500285.1. NCBI lineage: Eukaryota > Fungi > Ascomycota > Leotiomycetes > Helotiales > Mollisiaceae > Mollisia > Mollisia scopiformis. The sequence goes on from NW_017263581.1 coordinate 699,574, forward strand.
ATGATGATCGCGATCACGGCTGTCATATCCATGGAGGGAGCCATCTTGTCGGTATGTGGTTGTGGTGGAATGGTATGAAGTTTGGCGGGGTTTCGTGTTGCCAGATTCGAGAATCTGAGAAGCTATATAAATTAGCGGCCTCGAATTCAAGGCAGCAGCACCCTTAAAGACACACGCGATACTATTCCGTCCACGTTCATCAGCAAGATTGATCGATCGTTTGGTATTCTATGCTATATCTAATTTCCAGAACCCATCTAAGTTGGATTTTCCCTCTGAATTTGGAAGACCTGGCACCTTGGACAGTAAAGATCATTCTTGACCAGTCCCGCTTCGACCTCATCTTCTGTTGGCTCAACGGGAAAGGTCTCACGACCTCTGAGATCATAACCAGAATCATCAGAAAGTCTCTCCCTCAGCTCTGCAATTCTTCGCACTACCTCTTCCACCATGTACCAAATTCTCGCTCTGTTTCTCACTCCGAGAACACCTTTCTTCAACACGCAAAGCTGCTTGTACACCATAAGCCAATTCACATCTTCGGTGAAATTGCCTTCCCTACTTTTCCTGATTCTGTTCGCATGTTCCTCGTGTTGTTTCTCAGGGTCGTCATTTTTGAACCACTCTTTCCACCAGTCATCGTCCAGCTGTTTCAATTCGTCGAATTCCCAGAACCATGGTAACTCATCCTGTAAGAGACGCAGGAAAAGCTGTTTCGGCAGTTGTCGAAAGGATCGCGAAGCTAGACGAAGTCTAGCTATATCCTGGGATGAAAGATAGGATAGAACTATGTTCTTGAGCTCAGCTGGAAGTTTTGAAAACGGATCTGTTTGGCTTTCGTAAACTGATGGATCCCCAATTCCTGGTTGGTGAGCCTGAAATACGTTATCGCCGTTGGGGTAAGATCTGTACTGGTCTGAGACTCCGAGTAGCAGGCCAGGTATGTCATGAGGATTGGCACCCAAATACTGTATGTGTCAGTACTGCCGTTCAGAGTGACAGGCAGAAACAAACCTCAGTCCCAGGCAAGTGGCACCAAAACTGCTCCCTACATTCTCTTATAACAGGTTCCTGCTTCATGTTTTGAAAGCCACAATTCCCACAGGCTTGTCTCTGGTATGGTACGTCAGCACTCACTCCTCGATTTTCAATTTCTGACACTCACAAACCACAACAACATGAAACCTTGGAGATCAACTTTACCCAACCTCATCTTGCAAATACGTTCAAAGATCTTCCAACAAGAATCATGGACTGGAACACCGACGTCCATGTCATCATCACTGCTCAAAACAGCATAGTTCTGAGGAAAGAAGTTATCGATACCGTAACGCACGTGCTCCAGTTCTCCCGGTTCGAAATCATCCGGAGGGCACGTAGTCTGCGATGTAAGAAAGTAATCCGACTCCTCTTCATAATCCGCTCCCTCGCCATCAAAATCCGCATCCTTCGGTCTCCTCATAATATATCGTGGAAGATTCATACCCTTCATCTCCTCAGCTCCGATCTTCCATCCATTATACCCACCCTCGAAAACACACCATCGTCCAGGTAGATGTATCCATTCCGCTGTTTCGTGAGGAATATTCTCGCACCCACTTCGCTCTGCAAAGGTTGTACATCGGGCACCCATTGCATCGCCGGAGTAGTACTCTCCACTCGAGTATCCCCATCCAGCCGACTGGGGCTCATTCTTGGTGCGAAGGCGGGCGACATTTATCGAGACGGCGCATAATTGACAGCAATTTTCACTGTATCCCATTTTGCAGCATAAAGAATACTCATAGACTTACGGAGTCAGTTGAGGAAAAGCGAAATATAAGATCCTTTTACTAGTCTTCAGCTCGACTTGTTGCCTACCCTGCCTGAAGGATCAGCTCAAGACGTCACGATACATGTGTCACATGATCTGCAGTAAGCACCTGACTTCCCATTAACCACTTGGGAGCTTCAATCTTCTCTGACCAGTAGAAGCTGCTTGCATTCAAAGGGAATCGATCAGAAATTGGCGTTGAAGCAGAGGACTTAATGCTGCTCCGCTCACAGAGAAGCACTTGATAATAATTTCTCAAGCATTGGGCGTTCTTGTTGGAGTGTCGATTGTTTTATCTCTTAATTCTGAGTGTTGTTACTCATTGCTAAGCATAGCCTAGCCATGAAATATCGGTCTGCAAAGTGCAGCCGTTCTTGACACGTGTGCCGCGATTTGATCCAAGTACAGAATAAACTTTTGGGCTATTGAGCCATTCCTCAGCCTCAGTGCGTGAAACATCGAGATTTCGAAAGCCTGGCCCCCAAGCCGTGTTTGCGCCAAGAAAAACAACATCACTTTATACCCAATCAAGCAATTGCTGTGCTTCTATTTTCGATCCCCTGCATATGCTTGTCCAGGCTTATTTCCCAGACATGTCTTTTCCTCATGTGGAGGCAGTTGAGGCTGAGGAGTCGAGCCAGCACCACACCATGAGATGTCGATTTTCAGACATAGAAGCTACCTAATCCCCACCACTGAAAAAAGTCAAATGTCGGCTTTGTGAAGTACATCACAATATCGATCTGGCAAAATGTCCCAACAGGGTGCATCTTCATGTAAGCTTGACTCATCTGGATTTCAAATTTTGGGCGCGCTCGAGATGACAAACGCCGTACTTGCTTCAGCAATTACCTGTCAACACCTCTGTTTCTCTTCTCGTCGATTATTGCGCTCAAGCTAATGTGTGCGTAGCTGCTTTAACCAGTGTTCCTCCTCGATTTTACAAGCCATTCATTCTCCGAGCACCCGGTCTACTCTTCATATTTGCAATATGCCTCGCGCTCATTGCGATCCTGGAATATGCTGCACGGACTCTACCCCTTGTCGAGAACAGAATACATGTTCCGGAAATTTCCAAGCTCAGTAACCTGCTGCAAAGACGTCAGGATACCCAGAGCAGCTTCGAAGTGCTTGAAGTGTCCGCAGCGAGCACATTCCCGACTATACTCACGAATGTTATGTCAGGTGATAATGGTTTATTTGCATCCGCAAAGCCCTTCGAACGACCATGGAGACTAAATCTTGCGGCTCGCACCGTTTCGCCAAGCACATCTCCGGCAATTACAACTCCGCCTACTTCAATGCCATCGTCTGCATCAACAACGCCAGTAGAGACAGCAACTACTATGCCAGGCGAATATCTGGCTATCAGCAGCGTCTCCACTTCGACAGCGTATACGTCAGCCACAATTCCAAGTGCTTACGTACCAACTACCAGCACACTGACCGAAAGTCCCCAGTCAATCAGTCCCGGCACGATCAATTCGCCCAATTGGCTGACCGAAACCTTCTTCTCAACCAATCCCGGGGCATATGTCACTACCAATAGCTACTCTACAGGAGTTGCTTCAACAAATGCATACCTTGCTACTGCTACCAAAGTTCTTGTCTCTACTTCTCTCAGCACTGATGCTGTGGGTCAAGTAAACACCATTCTTAATACATACACAATTACACAAACACAGCAAATTATCACGCAGACAGGCCTCTCGACAGTAATCACAACCAACTCTGCCGGATACGCTCAGACAGCCACCGTACCGTACACGTCAGTGGAAACGCTCCAACCAAGTCCAGATTCCACCCAGGATAATAACTCGAAATTTCAGACTGTCTTGATCACCTGGCCACTCTGGTGGGTATTTGTAGCAGGATACTTACCTCTGCTCCTAGCAATCTTCGTCAAAATCTTCTGGACATCTCTTTATGCGAACGTCAAGCTTCTAGAGCCTTTCATTCAACTATCACATCCAGATGGTGCTCTCGCTAGTGATGTGCTCCACACCTTTTATCTCTCCAGCAACTTGACACCTGATCCAATCATGGCACTTTTCAAAGGACGATGGCTTATGTTCTGGACCTCCTCGGCGTATCTAGTAGTCGGACTCTTGGCACCGCTAGCATCTGAGGTTTTGTTCCTCGACTTGCACTATGGATGTGGTTCCGAGATGTGTTGGCCTCCTAAACTTTCCGCTGATGGGACAGTCCTTCGCCTTCTTCAAGGTCTTCTCTCCTTCATCGCTATCATGAGTCTTACCATAATGTTCATGGTGTACCGGAGTACCACGGGAGTTTACTCGAACCCATCTTCTATTGCCTCTATCGCGTGCTTACTTCATCATCCCGAAGTCCTTGACGATTTCAGAAGTATGAATGACAACATATCATCCAAAAGTCTTAAAGCACACATAGGTGACAAACGATATCAGCTGGGCATGTACCAGGGACAAGATAGAGTACAGAGGTATGGTATCATTCCTGCTACTCAGACATACTCCCCTGGCTGGACACAGATATCCTTGAAGCCTGCTACAGAATCTATCAAGCCTGAAAAAAAGACTCATCGAATTTCTTTTATCATCGACATTGTTTTTGTGACGTTTATTTTTGGGCTGCTAGGTGTAGTTGTAGCGTATTTCTTGGATGGGTCCAATTCTGGTTTCAACCGTTTTTTCAACAGCAATTTGTTTGGACCTCGCTTCTTCATGGTAAGTGCGCCTAAATATTTGCAGACGTGATTGATTAAGAGTACCAGTCGTCGATGGGAACCATAATAGCTATGTACTGGAAGGGTATTGAACGAAGTAAGTGGCTTCCGAACCCTTTTCGTCGCGTCTCTTCTCAGAAAGCGCTTCCGCGGCCAGGATTTCACTACTTCGATGTTGAGATTATGGTTACGGAGCACAGACAATTGACAGTCGTGACAGAAGTACAGACCCTTACACCATTTCGCCGACTCATACAGTCATCAGCGCCAGCAAAATCCAGCATCCTCTTCCAACGACACAGTCTCCCACCTTTAGTGCTCTACACCTCCCTCATCCGAGGTCACTTCTTCGCCGCACTTATAGCATTCACCACCTTCCTCGCAGATATCCTTACAATAACCCTCGCCATAATACCTTACTCCCCAAACGAAATCTACCTCGAGCTCCTGATCTGTGCGTATACCTCTATGGCCATTTTGGGCATAATGGTTCTTGTCGTAGTGGGACTCTTGTTTTGGAAGCTGAAATTGAAGGACATGCCAAGGAAACCTGATACTTTAGCCGGAGTGATGAGTTACCTGTGTGATAGTCATTTTCTGGCGGACTTTGAATGTTGTGAGAGGTTGAGTAGTGAGGAGATGGAGAAGAGGATTGGCAGAGCGGGGAAGAGGTATGCGTTTGGGCAGTTTGTGGGTGTGGATGGGAAAAAGAGGTGGATGGTTGAAGAAGAAAGTGTGATCTCATAAATATATTATAAATCCTATATTGCCATTTGGGCCTCCAGATATTGGAGTGTAGACTTAAATTCGAACGGATAATACCCCTTTTCACTTCGCTTGATCATGCGAGCTCGAAGATGAAACGTTACGGGGAATTGATGAAATAGTCTTATGAGTACATGACATGACACAGCGATGGGGATAACCATCCCATTTCTTAAAGGTGTCTTCACGTAGTGGTCCGTGATGCATTAATAGTATTCGTCGGCTGCTCCCCAAGAAGTTGACTTGGCATGGCTAAAGCACTGCTTGAATGCTGAATCCAGAAGCGATCATGTTTTGCAGCGAATTTTCTTTCAGATTAGATGAATATGCGATTGCCACTCGATTCAATTGTTCCATAGTTCCATATTTATGCGAAGTCTGGAAAACGAAAGATCTTTGAAAATTAATGTAAAGTCAAAACTCCGATGCCATCTTAGACCACACGCCGCTGAAACTTTTGGTACTTCAAGATTCACCAGCTCATCGCTATTGCAAATCAATGCTCTTGTATAATTACCCTCACTATTCCTTCTTCCGGCATTGCTTCTCTAGCCATGATGCGAATTGCACACTTTTGACGTCGACTAGTCTCCAAAACACATCCGAGGCCCAAACGAGGATAAATGACAGGACTAAAAATGTGTACCAGAACCGGACATGATACATAGTCGTTCGATGGGTATCAATGGGTTTCTGGTCTTCCGACCCCCAATTCTCGAACTCTCTCGCCTGCATCCACATCTTAGTCCCTAAAGTAAACAAGAGTGGTCCATGAATGAGGTAAAGCGAGTAGGATATCTTGCCAAGATATTGTGCGAATGAAGTAGTAAAAGGTGCTTGAAGTATCGGACTTTGTGTCATGGTTGCGACGAAAATGGCGGCGCCTATTGACCTCCAAAATCTCTCTGGTATATCTGGTCGTGAAAAGTTCGCTGGTGTATATGACATGATTGTGGAGTAACCCCAGGGATGGTCTAGTTGTCTAGCCATTGGAAAGCAGATAATATACATCCCTATTAAAGCTCCCATTGTCACCATAATGCCTTTAATGTTAATGAAGGCAATTAATCTCAACAATCTCTTCGGTATCATCTGAAAGTATCTTTCGGAGTATGATGAGGTAACAGATGTGATTCGTGAGGAGTGTGCAGAGAGAGTCGACTTGACGCTTTCAATGTGGTGTTCAGCGAACTTCGACCAGTAAAAAGAGAGAGCAGATCTGATATTTCCGACGTGTCGTCCATTCTGATTAAGTACTGGTGCATCCTCCTGCGTCGGGCTAGGAAATCTCACCAAATTGTGGCTTGGAGTATTCTTCGAACTTGTTTGCCAGACATGGATCGCTGCCAGTGTGGCCCCCATCAGAAAGAGGAATACCGTCCAAAATCCAACCCACAATGAGTAGCAGGTAAAACCTGCAAATGCTGCAATTCGTGATCCGTACGGCATCTTTCCTGCAGCTATCATCGACATAAACACTATCATTGATCCATGGAACTCGACCGGGATCGTCCAGAGATGCGAGTCATACTCAGGCATGAAAACATCATTACCATCAACATATTGAAAAGGGCAGGTCATGACCTTCGTTTGAAACAGCCAATCGTCAAACTGCTGCCAAAAGGTTGGGAATAGCTTCGGGGTCCAATGGTGCTCAAAATACCAATGTTGCCTCGTCATAAGCATCGATGCGAAAGTGGATATGATAGTCGGTATATATAATCGCATCCCACGGCGAAAGACAGAAGATGAGAGGGACCCGAACAGAAGTCCATCTTCTCCATTTCGCATTAAAGTGAACCCCTTCTTAGTGAGAACGAAGCCCGAAATGACGAAAAAGATGCACACCATAGACCTCGCTTGTATGATGAAATTGAAATAAGGTAACTGTATAATGTGATAATCTGAGGGTGATGAGCCATAAGGATACTGGGTCCAAGGGTAGCCTATTTGGTAAAATGTCAGCGACGGTTCAATAAAACGAGAATAGGGGTTTGAGCATCGAGAAAAGTTGGGAAACATGCTCGCACTGCTTACAATCAATCGAGAAGTGATGAAAATATACGATTGCTGATGCGACACCTCGAAGACCATCGAGGTAAGATGTTTTATGTATCTTCGATTTTGGTGTTCCTGGAAGCAGAAAGGAGGGAACGAGTATAGAAATTACTGCCCAGGTGGAGAGAAGGACTTGAATAATTAAAGATATCTGGTGAGTTTTTTCAGTAAGACTGTTGTCATGGTCGTCATCTGAATGGTAGCTGAGGAGTCCAACCACCTCTTCGTCTTTGGCTATGGTTTCGACCTCCATTTTGATGATCGTGATCAAAGGATCCCGAAAAGTTGGCGCGTAGTGTTGGATGAATGTCTCTCCACCAAACATACTCCAAGAATGCATCAATGCAATGTCACGCAATGTGCCAATCAAGTGCTTGACGCAGCCTACCCCTTGCAGAAAAGCAATAAGTTACGTCTCAACTTGAGAACTACCGCGTTTCTCCACGATTTAAAGAACGTGAGAGCTCCTTGGCTTGGTTGCTTCAGACTTGAGAGGAATCTAAATAATACTCAAAATTCCGACTCCTCTTCTGCCTCGCTTTGCACGTTCAATTCTTCAATGATGGCTTGCTCGTCGTTGTCCGCAGTCCTGTTACAGTACGTTTCCGGCCAAGTTTCAGACTCTGGTATCGGTATTCCATGCTTTTTGGCATAGTCCAGAAGCATATCTCGAATTGAAATCGCTCTTTCGCTTTCTATTGCTGTGCCCCAATATTCGCACTGCTCTTTAGCCTCAAGCTTGTCTTCTACTATAGCTTGAGATTGAGAATATGCTTGATTCCAATTGCCATGTCCATGCATGTCAGACTCGAAGAGGGCTTCAGCGGCGTCTTCGCATGGATATGATACTGCGATCAATAGAGGTGTCCGTGTCTCTGCACGGCTCGTGGCATTGACATCTGCTCCAGCCTTTATCAGAACCCGTATCAATTTATGAGAATTCTCCCATACGAGTACTGCTTCCTGAAGAGGGTTTTCATGGACGTTGTCAGAGACATTGACATTTGCTCCAGCTTCTATTAGTAAGCTAACAATATTAACAATATCCGTTCTCTCGCTGCGGAAGGCCTTAATAAGAGAAGAATTTGGATCAACTCCATGTTCAAGGAATAGTTCGACAACTTCAATGGGTCCGCCACTACTTAGGATACTATCCATGTAGTCTAAATATTCACTATAATTTGTGCAGACAGTCGCAGTTAACAAGGCTTGAATCAATGGCACATCCCAGGCTCTTCTAAACGCCGATAAAGACAGACCATCGAATTCGAGACCGAATTCTAATGCGGCTCTTAGAGGATTATGGCGATTGCGCGAATCATGGTTGTACCTTACACCATGTTTGATGAGGACTTCTACACATAGAAGCTGCTTCGCCCGAGTTGTAGCATAGAGAGGATTGCCGAGATAATGAGTACCCTCGATTGAATTTATATCAAGCTTGAGACTTCGAAGACAGTGATCTAATAGCATAGGAAGCCCCGCGACCGACATCCACGTAACAGGATGCGGAGCATCCGTGTCGGGCTGAGTATCAAGTCTATTGTATGGCCTCCTATTCCAAGGCTCGACTGGACATTGGAATCGTCCATCAGAATGATAACGCGCGTCGTTGAAAGAAATGCCAGACCATATCGTCCATGCAGCGGAGTTCTCTTGCATGAGCTCCAGCATCAACTTAATATGTATCTCGGAGGGATCTGCGTCTCAAGTTGTTGCATATGCCACGTCCAGCAGTGTGCAGCGTATGTCAAGAGTGGAAAGTTAAAAGTGCTCGCAGGGGTAAACAAGTGCTGGAGGTCTAATTTTTGTCCTGCGAGCATTAGATATGCAAGGCACACTGCTGAGATATCTTGATGGGCCGTGTTTGCTGTAATATAGTATTGAAATTGGGTGCTTTGCGAGATCTGAAACGACAGCAAATAGTCGAGGACAGAGGCATGAGCATACTGCACAATCCTTCTAGGGTAGAATGGATTGTGGGGTCTTTTGCGATCTTTAGTTGTTCGTCGAAAAGTTTCCTCAAGCTATCTGATTTCTGGATCCTCTAGGTCACCCGCCTCAAAAACAAATTCAGAGCTGTCATCTCCAGAATGAAAGTCGTCGCTTCCAGAAGGATAGTTGGCACTGGCGGACATGGATTCATTATCTCCAAAAAGAGTGTCTATGTACTTGATCATATCCTCTTCAGACATAGAATTATCAAAGTCATATGGATTTATCGTGATTACTGAGATTAGCCCAGATGGAATGATATGCAGCAGATCTTGAGGGTCCAAAAATCGAGTTTCCTCGAGTAACTCCGGGCGTTCGGCGCAAGGCTTGATAATGGCTGCTTCTGCGAGCTCTTCCAAGGTGATGGGACGAGCAGAGAACGCAAGCCACTGAAAAGCTCTTTGAGCGTATTCTTGGTCTTCGTCGGTAATGCTCTGCAACATCCGATTATAGAGTGCTTCCCGACTCCTCGGGAGTGCATTCATAGCCTCTCGAATCTTACCTTCGTTTCTAATGCTGCTGAGATAATCGAGCTGAAGGGCGACGAGTCGGAACCTGTGCAAATGTCAGCACGTGATTACAACTTTCGAAAGAATGTACTTGCATCCCATTCGCTTTCTTCACCAGATCTTCTTTCACGTCCTGTTTCAATGCAGGCTTCCATGATCGAAATGTGTGGTGCTCGAGGCGATGACCAAGATATTTCATGATATCTTGTTCAACATGCGAACCTTGAACACTTAAAAAATGTGAAGATTTTCCATGGGATGAGGTAAGAGACTCTTGAATATCAAGCTCTCGTCTGCTCGTCGCCAAGACATGTAAACAGTCTAATTGCCATGAAGAAACTTCGTGGAGGAATTCCAAGAGCGTATCTCGCTGGCCATCAGTTGTCGGACATTCATCTAGCGCATCCAAGATTAGATAGATATTATCAAACCCATTGGAAACCACTTTCAGCATTGACTTGAGTACATCGAAAGGTGGTTTTTGTTGACCAGCGTTGCATCGATCGTGGGCTCTCTGAAGTTCTTCGGGGGTATCACGTCGATTGCCGCAAATGTCTGCAATAGCAGAACAGAGCGCATTGGCAACGTTTTGCTTATCGATGTTCGTGAAAGTGAAGTACCAGTATACCACCGCCACGTTCGACTCATTGATGCTCCGCTTCTGGATATGGTCGATCACAGTCGAACCGTAGTAAATTAAACTCTCTCCAAAAGACTGCCTAGTGGGATCTTACCATAGTATCGATTTGCCTACCCCAGCTTCACTGAGTCGTTAGTATATCTCTACAAGCTCATGCACCAGAACTGTAAAGTACTTAGAAAATCATTCTCACCATTTCCGTTTAACCAAAGGAACGAGTTCTTCCCTTCAGTCCACTTTCTGAAAGACTCGCTCTCGAGAAGCCATGACCCAGTGGTCTCTTCGTGCTTCAAACGAGCTTCGTTGTGCTCTTTTGACGGATCAGGTACTCCTTTCTTAGCCAAGCTACGATCCGCCGTCGATCTTCATCATCTCTGGCTGCCCTAATGTCCGACCGGATATCTGCAGCTATCTCAAAGATGTCAAGCGATTTGTGTCTGTCTATTCGCAATAAGTCAGACGAGAATAGCAGATATGATGAAAGATAACTTACAGATTCTCGACCCCAATGCACAATGCAAGGCTAGATTTGTGCCGCTCTAGCACAACAACACGCTTCTCGACATCCTTTTTCTCGAATGGCCATTTCAGCGACTGTACCGATTTCCGTATTCTCCCACGATGAGTCGAAATTTCAAGTGCAGCTTCTAACTTGCTGAGCTCTTCCTGGCATTGTTTCAGTGGCCCAGCCTGATCAACGAAGACCGGGTCCACCACAGACAGATGACTGCTAGGCAACTGGAAGAGTTCCTGGAGACGCTCGAGAATGACCTCGAGATTCTTTATCGTGTTGTATAGCTTCTGGATCTCTTCTCTAGCTTGGCGCACCCCTTCGTAATAGTCTTTCAGCTCTGAGCCTACTATTTGGGCTATTTGAATAACGGCTATGATGCTCGCTGCGGCGCTGAGACCGTCCATTGCTTGTTTCAAAGTCTTCAAGCTTTTATGGCTCGAAGGCAACAGTTTTCGTCGCGTTTGAATTAGAAAATGATGAAGTTGCGTAGAATAAGATCAAGGCGAGATAAGCTGCATAGCCTCAAAGAGGCTGGAATAACGTGAAAGCCTCATGCAGCCTCATGCATCAGCATGCAAATGAACGAGGGTATACTATTGGGCAAAATGGAAGGACCCATTGGATATGCAGGTAAGGCATATTGCCATCGAAAGGCGTTCACGCGAGGTGCTGGTAACCAATCCTTATCCCCGGCAAATCACAGCCCAACACGCGTTTGGCATGTTCTTCAGTGAGCCTTTCGAAACGCAACACATAACATCCACTCGAGAATTTGGTAGTGCGGGGGGGTTGAGCTTTATTTTTCAGGCTCCATGGATCATACGTAACGATGCCTTGTCGATTCTGTTGGCTATGGCACTAGATTGCTGCCATCGATATGGTGTTAAAACGGAGGATCACACTCGATCTTCATCGTAAAAAATGAGTCAAGGTCAAAAGAACAATTCAAGTCATCTAAGTGCTCCAATTCAACTGCCCAGCATGAGTAGTCAAAGTGTCAGGTTTGGGCATGTAACCTACAGCCACCATCCAAGCTCTGGGTACAAGTCGTCCGATAGTGACAGTGACGGTGGTAAGTAAAGCAGCATCATCGATCAATCAAGCTTATGCTTCTCAGGTAGTGTCTACACCTCCGATTCGGACCCTTCCGGCAGAGAAGACGAAGAATACCCAACAGGAAACCACGACTTTGCCATCACACCCGGACCAGAGACCTCGTCATGGCCAGACCGTCTACTTGACGTCCGCACCATGACTTCGTATCCTCGGAAAGGACATGCAAGCTACAATGGAATTTTGGAGCCTGCTTACAACATCATCTCGTATACATGGGGACGATATGAAGATCGCGAAGCAGCTAGTGGCAATAAAGCATTGAGTGTGGCCCTTAAAGACGGATCATGGAAGTTGCCTGTCATAAACTCGACTCGACAGGACAATGGAAGAGGTGGCTCTGTGTATCCATTCTCTATGGAAGAACTTGAGAGCGTGTTGAAAGTTGTTGGGGAGGAAGTTGATTTCGTTTGGCTCGATGTTGCCTGCATCGATCAAAGCAGCCCTGCAGACAGTACGTCGAATTCTACCCTCTTTTAAATACTTTCTAGGCGCCGAACTCGTCGGCATCGTCTTAGAGAGCTTGCTCGACTCCTATATCTCTGATAGAACGTATACTGATTTTCCGATAGAGGCCAAAGAGGTCGGAAAGCAAGCCAGTATATTCCGACGCGCTAGCAAAGCGTTTATCTGGTTATGGGAGCACGATGAAGAATCTCTAGCGCAATGCGTGGAAGACTTTTCCTACATTGTCGGGAAACTCGCCAACTCTCAGTATCGGCCGTCTTCCAAGCTTGCGGATATTGCAAACAACGCTATCAACGACTTTCTCGACGACTCGTTCTTCTCTAGCATTTGGACCTTGCAAGAATCCTTCCTGAGAAAAGATGGGATCTTGGTCTCGCGGTCTGGTCGAACGGCATTAGCCCTCAATAGCCAGTGGCCAGATACGCACGCCAATCTTCGTGATATGGCATACTTGCCCACGCTCTGGGTTACGGAGTACACCAACTCGTGCGATGATCAAGTCCTAGAGGCTGTGAAGCGATCGGGGTTTCGTGAAGTCTTCTCGAGGAACCCGCTTACTGTCTTCAACGTCGCTGGACTTCGTTCTTGTCGACTCGAAGAAGATAGAGTTTACGGCATTCAGCAAATATATGGACTCAAGCTTGGAAAGTCAAGTTTGGACGCAAGAGAACCCGCTTTCAAGGACCTAACGGACGAGCTTGCAACGGCGTTGAACAAGAAATATCCAATTCTGGCCCAGACTTTCGTCCATATTACCGACGTGGCTCATCAAGATAGATGGAAGATTGACGAGAATGTTGTCATCCCAGCTTGGCTTTATTCAGTTGTCGAAATCAGGCCGCCACAAGTTCCTGGAATAACAGTCTTCCATAGCAGGGACCTGGGAACCAACGAAGTAGTCTTTGAAGGCTCCACCCTCTCGTTGAAGAAACTCGTCGAATCTTGGAAGACTGCTCAATCTTTCACAGAAGAAGAACGAACTGGAAGACCTCCCGCTGTTAGCGATGAGAAGGAGGACGGGGATCATGAGCGTGATGACATGGTCAAAGATATCCATGACTTGAATGACCTCCAACACTCCATCTATCTGGATGAAGGGCCATGGATTGACGACCTTCCGTCCGTTAACGAGAGATCTGAGCTAGGTATGGGATACGACAGGCCGCTGGAGATTGGTAGAGATCTGGTTTCTTTGAATGATGAAGGATACAACTGGCAGATATTGATCCTAGGGAAACTATCGCGGCAAAACGAAACGTCGACCAGCAATATGGTAGCTTGGGCTGGAGTGTTGGCTTTACAGATTGGAGAAGGAGTTTGGAGGCGAGCAGGCTTTTGTACTTGGCTGGAAGAAGACCTGTTGCAGACCATGACATCCATCTTGAATCGTCCTTATGGCGAGTATCAGCTTATGTAGAACATGCCTGCTTGAGGTCCACTTACAGGAAAGACTGTGGAATGGTTAAAGTTCGGCCAAAATAACTAGCATATATTCACGTGACTGACCGTACTCTTCATATTTGGGAGCTTCTTTGTTCTTTTCTCTGCTTCATTTCAAACACAGAGAACGCCTGCTTCGATGACTCTCGACCGCAGCCGTGGACAATGTTGTATCTCAATCTAGTCCAATTGCACAATAAAGTACCCAATTGGCAGCTCAAAGTTGAGACCAAGAAGTGCCAGTCAGGCTCCCGATGAAAGATTAAATTCTCAGCTACCTGCAACTTTATGTATTTGCTAACTGTCTGCCTGCTACTTCATCGCTTGTTGCTGCTCCCAGGGTATCACTTTGACTCCAAAATTCTGCATCAGAGATTGGGGCGGCATCATAGCTGGACCTCTCATGTCTCAACTCGATGCCCGACGTCGAGTTCCATCGCGTTGCGAACCCATATAAAATTACGGCCCCTCAATCGGATAACTGCACGGGATCATCTCCTGTCAAAGCAAGCACCAGGCTCTCCAACTCATCAAGCCGCTTCTTCATCTTCGATATCGTCTTCTGATTTCTCCTCATCTTGGCATCATGCTGGTCGATCTCCGAATCAATCAGATGCCCAATATACGCCTTGGTCGAGTCATTCAATCGGACCTTTGCCGAATGAAGCTCGTCCATGACAGCTATTGTAAGGGCCGATGGCGTGTCTTCTGTCAGGTCGATCACATCGCCTAATCGAGCAGATGCCAGTGTCAACTGTTTCGAAGTCCGTGATCCGGATGCGACGCCTTCTGCTTCCGGTTTCTTGCCAGTATCGGGCGTTGGAAGAGTTGCCGCTGCATTGTTCAATCGTTCCTCGAGAACCTGACCAGGTGTATCGAGCATCGTTCTTCTCGGCGCCTTCCTGGACGGACTACCATCTCCAACCTCCACCAGTTCGTCCGATTCAAACTCAGCAGCATCCGATTGCTCATTGCCGTTGGCCCCAGAAGGCCCGCCATTCTCCTCATCAGACACCTCCCTCGATCCCGAATCCGATCCTCTCTTCCGTTTTGACAGCGTCCAAGGCGTAGCCTTCGACCTATCTACCTCCTTTCCCTTGCCTTTATCTCGAGGAGTCTCCGGCGCACGTGGTGGAGGTCCATTCTCCTCCAGCCATTCCTTGACTTCCTCTTCGTCATCAACCCAAACATAAAACTTGCATTGTCCTTGCCCCTCTTTATGGCACAGCCAGACTACATAATTAGCTCGATTTCATCAAGACAAGGAATTGGGGGAACATACACTTCCTCCCCTTATTCGAAGTCTCTTGGGTAACAGTCCTGCACCGAGCTTTGTGGCTCATACCGTCGCACTCGCAATAAAACTTGCCATCCTGGACTCGTCCCAGAAACTTTGGCCTTGGGGCATGTTCTGGTGCATTTTCCGGATTCTCCACAGACTCCGGGACGACATTTGGTTGCTCTGCAGCCATGGCTATCAATCCAACGTTTGTAGTCGCAAGAATGAGAATGCGCCGTCAGTGGAATGGCCAGATACAAGTATCAGACGGTCCGGCCAGCCACAAGCGCTGTGGCACTAGAATGTGCCTTGAAGGATTTTGTGGCTGCAGATGGGTGCACTTTGACAGCAGCTGAAGAGGGAATGGAGACAAGGCTGGGCGGCGCTTCGTCTGGGTGCCCAACCTCCTCAATTTTGTGGAATGATACCCCGCCCTCGTGATGATAATATCTGACCACAAAGGCTCTCTATAACAAAGGATTCGTAACTTTCTTTGCTTTGAAAGCGAGGGGCAATAGGGAAGTCGAAAGGTTTGGATATGTTCAAGTTGGAGACTTCAAACTGGTAGCTGAAGATCTCGTGTTTTTGACCCCTGCATATCAGAGGCAAGGATTCAGTCCACATCCGGATCCTCATGCAAGGCTACTTGTTGATCGTTCCCGGAAACGGGATACAAACTATTGCTTTCTGGCACGCCAAATAGCATCTCAATTGAGATACTGAAGAAACGGGAATCTCTCGTGAACACGTGACCTCATTTTCCTACCTACCTGGATTGTCTTGCAGAAGGCTTTTTCTGTTCTTCTCTAGCAAGGTAGACTCCTCCTACACCCTTTTAAATAACGAATACTCTATCCAAGATGCTAAAATTCAACCGGCAAAAGCTACGGTATCTCTATATACAACTAAAGTTCGAAAACCAAAGTGAATCAGAACTATCGTACCATGTCTCTTTCTAATTCACCTCTTAACGCCCGAAAACCAAACAGTGAATCAGAATTACGACGCACAAATCTATACGTATTGCAAATTCACCTATATTCACAAAATTCACTATTTTGATTCGAGTTGTTTTCGAAGTATATAAAGAGTTTACTTTTCGAACTTCTAAACAACAACATCTGATTCTGGAATTATCACCTCTACACATGTCCTGCTGCCCGGGCCATGGCGACCGTTACTCCACTCAAAGGGTGGATATACTTCGTCAAGACGAAACATAAATGTCCTTCCAGTGTGGTTTGCGTGATATTGTTGTCACCATTCTTACTGTTGTCAATCATCCCATATAATATCCTCAACCCTACACCAACTTCGAAACAAATCCTCCCCCTCTCTCAAAAACCTCTCCAATCGCCTTCGCAGCATACAAGACATGCTCATCCATATACCGACCCCCAACCAACGTCAACCCAATTGGCAACCCATTCTCGCCCGCAAAACCTGGTACATTAAGTGCTGGACACTGAAGAATGGTCCACATTGAGCAGAATGACTATTTATGTCAGTCTAAGCCCCTCCTTAAAGAAGAGAGAAGAAAACTCACAGCATCACCCGTCCTCTCAATCCCCACCGGCGCCTCATCCACCACACTCGGCGTAAAAACTGCATCATACTTTGCCGCGATCTCATCCCACACGGGTCTCAACTTCGCGCATCCATCGTAAGCCTCCAATTGCGCTTTCCTAGATAACTTCGTTGCGTTCTCGACATGGTCGTGGAAGCTTTGGTGCATTTTCTCTTTAGCTAGGAGGTAATCTGTTTTTCATCAGTTCCAATTTAAATTTCCAGAGGGGGTAAAGGGGAAGACGTACTCCCCAAAAACGAAGTCCTCCCCTCCCCAGAAAGCACATTAGCATGCCAGTCCTTAACCTTCTCAAACTCCCCCGGTAACTCCACCTCCTCAACACTCGCCCCCTCTCCCTCAAGCAACCCCTTTGCCTTCTCCCACGCCTCTTTCGTCCCCTTCCCCGCCTTCGGCCACACATGCGTTTTCACAAACGCTATTTTCTTCCCCTTGATCTCGAACCCCTTTTCAGGAATCGCTTCATCGTCTTTAAGTTGAAAGACTTTAGCCAAGAGTTGAAGATCCTCGACCGAACGAGCATAGAGACCAAGTGTATCGCACGTCATGCTGTATTGCGCTAGGCCTTCGCGCGAGATGGCACCCCAGGTTGGTTTGAAGGCGCAGATGCCGTTGAAGGAGCCGGGGCGGATGGTGCTTCCGCCTGTTTGGGTGCCGAGAGCTATTGGGACCTGTTTTTCGTTAATCTCGTTCTATTCTTCAAGAGAGTTAGGACACGGACCTGGAAATCTCCGACTGCAGCACCGGAGCCTGAGGACGAGCCGCCGGGCGTTCGGGTGTGGTCGTGAGGGTTGGTGGATGGTCCTCCATCGACTGTGGATGCGAATTCGGTTGTTGTTGTTTTGCCGAAGATTAGAGCTCCCGCTGCTCGCAGAGTGATTACTGGCGCTGCATCAACCAACGGTGCGGGTTCGCCTTTGTAGATTGGGGAGTTGTGGGCTGTTGGCATGTCTATCCCAAATAAGTCTCAGTCTCGGTTTTCAATTCAGATAGCTGCACTTACCTTTCGTCAAAATCACATCTTTAATACCAACGGCAATACCATGCAAAGGACCTCTTTTCTCGGCTGGTATTTGATCCAGTTTCTTCGCCTGTGCGAGAACAAATTCGGGATCGAGATATGCCCATGCTTTGACCACGTGATCTCGATCTTTGATTCGGGAGAGGAGGGATTTGGCGTAAGACCCCACTGTGAGGCTACCAGATTGCATTTGGGCGAGAGCCTCGCTTGCGGTGAGGCGGTATGGCTCAGTCATCTTGCGGGTGTGGTGAAACTTGTCTTTGAGAAAAGGTTGGAGAGGTTTCAAGCGAGAGTGGTACACTGGGTATCTTTAAGTGAAAGATAGAAACACAGAAAGAGAAAGATTAATCTCCAAGGACGAAAGAGAAGTGGTTCATAGAAACAGATATATCAGCCTCTGGATATTCATGACATACTCACGTAATGGCCAAGAGTGGGCTCCATCGGATGCTTCCCGATACTATCGGAGCAGCGAAGTGATAAACTGATATCAACTCCGATTACAGCCTACGCCGTCATAGTAATACAGTCGAGGTAGACCATAGCTGTTAACATTAGCAAAAGATCAAGGTCCTCGAAGGATGTCCTCATCATGCAACGGATTTGGAGGTCCTGCGGCATCACGTGCCGTACTGAACAACCTTGCTCCTTGTCACCGGCAGTTGAGACAACCTAATCCAAGCATTTGGGATCTCCCGGCAGATAACTGCGATATGCAACAAAGTCAGAGGAATCAGAGGCTTATGGCTATTCATTGAATGTTGGAAAAAGTACCTATGCTCTAATTCGTCCATTTTGTGTCATGCTCGTATCTTTTGATCAATCATCTATCTCGCCTCCAAAATCAACAAGTCGAAGTTTCCTCGCATCATTAGGATGGAATTGTGCGACTTTCGAACGCACTAGAAATCGAGCAGCTGCTGATTCTCTCTTGAGCTCGACATATGCTCCTGGTCCTGTGCCTTCAGCTTCCATGAGACTGTTCAGCAGCTGTTCTGTCAAATCACGCATCTCTGTTGCCGCAGCTCGTTTCTCGTCCCATGGTTCCTCTGGCTCTTGATTATCTTCTGGTCGAGGACCCCAGATTTGATCAATTCGACGCTGCCGTTTGTCCTCGCTTGGTTTCGCTCTCTTCGGCTTTCCTTGCGTACTGAATGCTCCCTCCAGCATTTCCTCGTTAACATCCAGGACATCTCCAACAATGGGACCACCAAGCTCTTCAATGGCAAGCATGGCTGCCAATTTATCGTCGATGAATTGATCGAAAGCCTTCATCAGTTTGTCTGTTCGGGCATCATAATTTGTCTGCTTTTTCTTCACTTCCTGGATCATATCTCTGGCGATCTCACTAGGCGACTTCTGTGTCCGCTCATCTATGTCAACCTGCAGTGATGATATGCGCGCTTCTAATTCGGTTTGAATAAGCTTCGCATCACTGAGATCAGCCTTCTCTTTTTCCAGCCTGTCTGTTGTTTCCTTTAAATCAACTTCCGTCTTCACTATTGTGTCTCGAGTCTCAGTGATGGTCTTATCCGTTGTACGCAGAGCTATGAGTGCAGGTAGAGGAGAATCGCGAGGAGGAAGCCATGGCTCTGCAGGCGTGAGGCTTTTGTAAGCTGCTGTTAAAGAGCGCAATTGAAGGAGGTGGGCTTTCGGGTCGGTAGAAGGTTCGGTCTCGACGGGTGCTATAGATGCTCGAAGCTGTGATAATACATTAGCTAGCATAATGTTAAATTGTGCACGTGCTAACCTCTTCCAACAGAGCTTCCTGCTCCTTGACTCGGTCCTGCAGTACCTTCAGAGTGCGATCGAGACGCGTTGTGTACGAATTCGATCTGCGAGCCGCTCTCGAGTCCTCCATGATCGTTGAAAGGGGATATTGCCAAGATTTAATCTTATATGAATATTCCAACAAATGGATCGACAATAAAATTCTCTTCTCTAAGATGCTGTGACAGGAATTTGTGACAAGAAAGCCAAGCAAATACTGTTCTCCCTGCATGCGCAAGATTTAATATTGGGACTCACCACTTCACTGGGAAGACGCGATGAGCTCTGGTGAGCCGACTAGCGCGTTTTGGCTCATCATGTGCCGTGGCTTTCTCGCTTGTCTTGAATTTCCCGTCGACCGCAACCTCGTCGTGCGCATTGTGATGCACTTCTCCAACATTTCTTGAATCCAATCCCCCTTCTTCAACAATATCTTCTCCTTCCCTTCTCCGCATCCCCATCTTCCGTATCGGGATCTACTAATTGTTCGTCCTCTTCTTCTCTTCTATCGACTCCTCCGCGGGCTTGATACTTCAACGCGACAGCAGAATCGATCGAACGGAAGCTGCGATTTCGAGCGGAATAACCTTAACCTTCCTCCCAAACTGCCTCCTCCCGAAACGAAACAGAAACACCACAGATTAAGCAATCGGCGGCCCCCCACTGCTCAGCACAGGACAACGCAAAGCAGCGCAGCACAGCACAGCACAGCACAGCACGGCACAGCACGGCACACAGACAGGCACAATAAAAGACTTGTCGCCAACACAAGCTCTTCGTGAAGGATCCCAAAGGTTTGAGGATACAGGTCTCTACTACTGCTTTTCTTCCACTTCCAAGAGGGATTTGAATCAGCCAGTTTGCGTCATCACACATTCCTCCACCTCTACCATACTACCTTCCACCCGTTCGCCCTGAATCTGAATCCTCATCCACTCTACTCTCCACAAGCCTGCAGATCTTTCTTCAAGACTTGTCTTCTCGTCTTCTCGTCTTCATCATCCAACATCTTCCCTCCGCGACATCCATTCACTTCTCAACAACCCCCGTTAGCACACGCTCTATCCCCTCACTCCGATCACACACAACACCAGCACGTTTTCCTTCGAAGACCCCAGGTGTACATAACGATCAATCCAAAGCTTGTTACCATACCGACCTCCTTCCCGACCGTTTCTCGAGCTTGAGTGAAGAGATTAACCAATAGAAAACAAGATGTCTGCCTCACCTACAGCAGCCCCTACCCAGTCGACGAAGCGACCTCTCGAAGATCCCTCATCTCCATCTGCCCCCAATGATCAACCAGAGGCAAAGCGACCCGCTCTCGACAAGGTTGTCAGAGGCGACAATGTAGAGGAGGTTCCAGAAGCTCTCGAACCCCCCGTTGTGAGCTCCAACGGTGAACACAAGACGACCGAGGCTACCAATGGTACGAAGACTGACGAGAAGGACGGACAAGGCGATACGGTAGTCCCAGATGCAGGTGCCCAAATCACCCAGGGCACTGCTACATCGACCAAAGATCTCCCGAGCAGTGGTTCATCTCTCCAACACGACGAAAGTGGTTGGATTCATATTCGTGCTGTCATTACTAGTCCCGAAGCTGCTACCGTCATTGGCAAGGGTGGAGAAAATGTGTCTTTGATCCGCAAGCTGTCTGGTGCGAAGTGTACTGTCAGCGACTACCAAAAGGGTGCAGTAGAGAGAATTCTCACAGTCAGTGGTGTAGTTGATGCTGTAGCAAAGGTACGTCACTCAGCTATATGTGTATGTGCATAACTGACTTCAACTAGGCTTTCGGTTTGATTGTCAGAACAATCAGCAACGAACCCCTTGACATTCCCTCGACTGCTCAGTCCAAGACCTATCCTCTCCGCCTGCTTATTCCACACATCCTCATTGGCTCAATCATCGGCAAGGGAGGTATGAGAATCCGTGAGATTCAAGAAGCTTCAGGTGCACGCCTCAATGCCTCTGATGCTTGCCTTCCCCTGTCTACTGAGCGTTCACTTGTTGTTCTCGGTGTCGCTGATGCTTCTCACATTGCAACTTATTATGTTGGCAGTACCCTTTATGAGCAGCTCTCAGAACGATTCGGTGGCCCTGCTGCTTCAGCTTATGCTTCCCGAAGTGGTGGACCAGCAGGCGTTGTACCAGGAGGCATGCAAGTAGTTCCATATGTTCCCCAACCAGCTGGTGGAAGCTATGGTCACCCCGAGAATCGCCGCCATGTGGACCGTGGTCACCACACTCCCGCCAATTCTTATGGTCAACCATATGCTGCTCATGGTCAAGCTCCCCAACAACAACAACCCCAAGTTCCCATGCACTATGGTGGCTCACCCGCCGTTGGCGGATATGGCGGAGTTGGTCCACAACAGCCACAACAACCTCATGTTGGCGGACCACAATCGCATGCAGGCCCACCGGCTCAGCCAATGCAAGGAATGGTTCCTGGTCAACCATTAACTCAGCAAATCTTCATTCCAAACGACATGGTTGGCGCTATCATTGGCAAAGGTGGTGCGAAGATCAATGAGATTCGACAACTGAGTGGCTCCGTCATCAAGATCAACGAACCCCAAGACAACAGCAACGAGAGACTGGTTACGATCACTGGAACTGCCGAATGCAATCAAATGGCCCTATACATGTTGTATTCAAGACTTGGTACGTTAGAAAACTCATGAACGTGAACGACAATACGCTTACGTAACTCAACAGAGAGTGAAAAGCACCGCATCTAGAGCGGGGATATAATATTGATGACACTTCACGGTATGCTTATGGGATTTGCTTTTCAGCGGCGCTGGGCATCACGGGGTTCATTACCACCAAACAAAAGCTTGGGAGCGTGCGGCCTTTGAGACGGTGGCTCTTCGCTCGATTCCTGGCATCTACATACTTTGGTCGGCAGGTGATGGGTGGAACCTTTTCGACATGTATTCACCTAGCATAGAAATAATGCATTTCTGTGATCTATGACCTGTTTCTTCGCTAGGCTATCCCTTATGATGTTTCTCGCTTGAAAGATGCAATGTCTCACGGTAAGATTTTGAGCTTCTTATCCGTTGGGGAATGTTCTTTGCGAGAATGTGAGTCTTCCGAGATTAAATAGATGAAGGGACGGCACAACCATTCCTCGTCTTGAAAAGCAGACTCTAAGCCGAAGAATAAATAATCAAGGAGGTCTCGACCTAAAAGTACCCCCACAGTTTTGCCCCAGAGTTCCTTCGCAGCGGAATTTGATATCTGCTTGGATTACTGTGGGGGGTGGTTATCGGGTTCGATTTCATCGGTAGCGAAACGCTGCGATGCCTCTCTCTTTCCATTGCAGCTCTTTGCGAGGATGCCTACCTAGGTATGGGAGGTTCGCGAGCTGACTGTACTGCTGGTACCTACCTGGTTTATCTCCGAATCCAACGAAAGCTACCCCGCCAAACCTACTGTACAGTAACCCCACCTTGCCCCAGCATCCAAAAGCTGCATGACAATTTGACAGAACGACCATTGAATTGAGTCTCGCCGTGCTTTCCTCTTTTGGTTCAAGCTCTCACTCAGCTTCCTACTTCTACTTCTTGAATTTATTGTGATTTACAGCCCTCTCCGTTGTTTCTTACTTCATTCACAGCCTCTGCCGCCCATTATTCAATAACCATCCACAATCTACAACCCCTCCTTCATCAATCAATCAAGCTACCAACCATGCCCCAGGTAACAGAAATCGCCTACCTAACCCTCAAACCCGACATCGACCTCACAGGCACCTCCCCCACTGCGACCGCCTGGCAAGAAACCCTCTCTACCATCCGTCAACAAACCGGTTTCCAGCGCTTGCACTGGGGCCTCACGCTCGAGTCTCCCGAGCTGCTCATCCTTATGATCGGTCTGTTTCTCTTTCCTCCCTTCCTTTCCTCCCCTTCCCTCCCAAAAAAAAAAAAAAAAAAAAAAAAAACTAACAAATAACCCCACCCTAGACTGGACATCCCTCGAAAACCACAAATCCTTCACCTCCTCCCCCACCTACGGCCCCTTCCTCAAAAACCTCTCACCTCTGCTCGACGACGAAAACAAACCAGTACACCTCCACCACTTCACGCCCACCCCTTCTCCGCCCACCATCCTGGGTTCCGCGCCCGTGGTCGAATTCGCGACGTTCTACGACCCGGACCCCTCTTTCGCTGATTCGCTGGGGGAATTTCTTACGATTGCGGAGAAGGGGGAGGGGGTTGTGGGGTGGGCGAGGGGAGGGGTTGTTGAGGGGGTTAGGAGGCATGATGGGAAGGGGAAGGGAGAGGAAGGGAAGGCGTATGTTTTCTTGGTCGGGTGGGAGAGTGTCGAGATGCATATGAAGTTTAGGGAGACGGGGGCGTTTAGGGAGAATGTGGGCTTGATAAGGGGGAATCATGGGGGGGTTGAGATGGTGAGTTTTTTTCTTGAGTTTTTGTGAGAGGGGAGGGGAAGGGAGGGAGGGAGAGAGAGAGAGAGAGAGAGAGGCTGACTGATGGGTTTGTAGTTTCATGTTAAGTTTACGGCTGGGTAGGAGGGTATTGTGGTGGAATACGGTGTCCTCGGTCTTGGGTGCTCTCTGGCTTGTGGGGGGTAATACACTGAGGCTGGTATGAATCTTTTTAAGCTTCACTGGTCACATCTTAGTGGCGTTTTGTCGATTGTGTCCGAATTATGTCCCGATTAGCATATAACACAACGCAAGGACAGAGACAGGTCAGAAAAGTGGCTCTAGAGCGGCAATCTTTGACATATCCTTGGTTTGCCTTGGAATTCGCAACTAGATAGAAAGGACACATTGCTCTCTAATGGTAATCTTCTTTTCTAGAGTGCCTGATGTTCTCAAGTTCGGAGTCACCAATGTTGCTATGGAGAATAGGCTATAGTCCTATTAACTTGATGGAATTCAACCTTCTTCATAGACTTTCATACTATAAGCTCAGGAGTACCATAGCAAGAAAAAAAAAGGAAACACGCCCAATAGATTCGAGTAACAAGACAGCGTCCACAAAATAAACTAAAATTTTCACACATCTAATGTAGTTGATCTTGAAACTGTAACCATATATTCTTCTTCTAAGCCATCAAGGCATCAATAACAGCTAAACTCCACCAATGCCCCAAACTCCTTATCAAATGCACCACCACCAACTAATCATCCGCCGGCAACGCCTTCCCATACGCCCACTGCGAAAACCTCACACTGGGCTCATCAAACAACTTCGTAACCACCTCCGCAACCCACAACGTCAACGGCAGCAAAATCAAATGCGGCGCCAAAAAACTAATCTCCAACCCCAACGGCCCCGCCTGGCTCAACGGGAAGAAATTAATCCAGCTCGGCGTATGCGCCAGATGCTCTTCTCTATACCATCCGACGGCCTGATACAGGCGATCGCCGAGCGTCCAGAGCACCGGGCCGTGCACCAGGTAGAGCGCGAAGGAGATGCGGCCTAGGTATTGGTTGAAGGAGTTCTCGAAGAAAGATTTGAGCCAGGCGATGTGCGGGACGGAGGAGGTGAGGAAGAGGGCCGCCCAGAAGAGGTAGAACCATTTGAAATCCCACATGGCCTGGGGTTTGAGGAAGGAGAGGTAGTACCAGCCCTTCGCTTTGCGGAGCTCGAGGATATCTTGGGAGCCGGAGGGGACGCCGGAGAGGTAGAGGCTAATTGCGAAGAGGGTGTAGAAGATGTACATCTTATAGGGCGCTAGTCTGTTGAATATCTGCGGGAGGTTGTTCATGCGGGACAAGAGGTCTAGTTCGCACAGGAACATGCCGGCCATGAAGAGCGCGCCGAAGTAGCCGTCGACGATGTAGATGAAGTAGAACATGAGGCCGAGCTGGCCGCAGAGGCGCGCGTTGCGCGTGATGCGCGAGAAGGCCAGGAGGACGGTGTAGATGATGATGGAGCCGCGCATCTCGACGGGGATCGACCAGGCGTGGTATTGCGAGGTGAGCATCCAGCCGTCGCCGCCGCTGCGGAAGACGAAGCTGAAGTTTTTGAATTCCAGGTACCAGTTCCACAGTTCTTCGCGGTAGGTGGGTTTGTGTTCTGGGGATAGAGTATAGATGTCGAACATGTGCCAGGAGGTTATGTAGATGAGAGAGACGAAGATTACGGGGATGAAGAGGCGGATCCAACGTCTGAATAGAGCTGAGGCGAGGTTGTCTCCCAGCCTGGCGTGCTCACCGGCGTATATCAGTGCTAAAGGCTTTACGGATAGTACGTAGCCTGAGACCACAAAGAAGACGGACACCGAGAAATGGCCTCCAGAGAAGAACGTCCGTACACCTGGCATAGCGCAGAAGAAGTACTTGTCTTGGAAACCCCACGCATTTTCAAAGAAGCTGCTGGCAAGTTGTCGTGGCCATAATTGATGATGATGCCAGTACACCAGCATAGCAGCGAAGCCCCTCAGGCCGTCTAGATAAGCTGTACCCCGAACCTGTTTTCGCATCCCCGGCCTGGTCATCACTGATGGCCGTATTACTTCGACTGTCCATTTTGCGGTGTTGTGTGCTGTTGTCAAGAATTCCTGCTTCTGATACCCATCCCAATCCCCTGTGTCCAGCAATCCTCCTTGCGATGGAGACATTTTGAGGATATAGTTCTGAGGTGTGCCAATTGTCCCGGAAGATGTGGGCAAGGTATAGCTCTGTGACAGCGGGAAGAGCTGGTAGAAGTTGGATGGAGGCGGCCGAAGATCGCAATTAAAGCAATGCCTTTGAAGATAAGAAGAGAAAGCAACGAAATAAAGCAGGAGAGTAAGAATGAAAGCATGAATTACTACTCAATCCGAAGAACGATCTACAACTGTCGCAATATGGAACATGGAGACGAACCGACCTTTCGCTACCTTCTGACACTTCGCTTAATTGGGGGTGGAAATGTGAAACGCGATCGAGGGGCGAACGCACAGTTCCAGGGACTAGCTCGATATCAATGCGAGGGGTTTCGTTTCGAAAAACAAAATAATTAAGATTTTAGATTTTCGCAAAACAAAGGTTAGGTTTGAGGTTGACGGGGAACAGGGAGCCCCAGTTTCGGAACATGTAGCGGCGACCAATCCCCCACGTCTCATTCGGTCGATATCTCCGATGCGAGTCGCTTTTTGAGAAACATCAGACAGCTTATCGGTGTCGCATGAATTTAGAGCCGGGAAGGTCACTGAAGATCCATGACTAGATGGCGATCAAAAGGACTCCGCCACTGGCACTCAGCGGCTGCGTTGTAGCAGATTTGACCCTGACCTTTGACTCGAGCCCTTCATATCGTCAAAGACTTCAGATTGGAGGTTACACCATGGTAGCGTGACCTTGTCAGAGAGCTCAACTGGTCTACTTAGAGGAAACTCATGAACATCCTTGGATCGCCACTAAAACAAAAATCAGATGCCATTTGCGAGATACCGAGGAATCAACTCGGATCATCCGAGTATTAACCCTGTCGATAGAAGACCTGATCAAGCTCTCCCGCTCTTCACTTTCTCAACACACCTGTCATAAATCTTCAAATATACTTCTGACACCTCAAGTTGACATATACAACAAGCTGAATCCCGCGAGCCCAGCTTCACTTGAAAACCTGTCCATACAAACGCGTAAAGGACGAACACAATGCTTATGCTTGGGGGCAGATTGCCCAAAGAACTGCGGAGGATACTACCAATATATGTAGCATGCGTCCTCTTTGTACTCTTCTTCGCCAGGGCCAACCCATATAAGTCGCCTCTGGAAGCCTCAGAAGTCATCAAGCGGGTACTGGCCGCATATCAAACACCACTACAATCGACACGATCCGCATTCCCCCGAAAAATATGGCAAACTTGGAAGATCGACCCATTGGATTTCGAGACCCGAGATTCGGAGCGCGCGAGGTCCTGGACATCGATGAACCCAGGCTACAGATATGAAGTGTTGACCGATAGCAATGATCTACACTATGTAGAAACGCATTTTGGCCCTGGTCCAGGAGGCTTGAACCGACCGGATATTGTGAACATGTATCGATCGCTGAATGCGACAATCATCAAGGCAGACCTCTTGAGATATCTGATGATGTACATTGAAGGAGGAGTATACGCGGATATCGATGTCGAGGCACTGAAGCCTGTGGACCAATTCATTCCCTCACACATTGACGAGGATGATGTCGACTTGGTGATCAGTGTTGAGATTGACGAACCAACGTAAGTAATACACCCGAAAATTTCAAGGGAAGCAGAAACTGACCCAGCAATATCAGATATGCGAATCATACCATTCTTGGTCCGAAATCCCAATCCTTTTGCCAGTGGACCTTTATGAGCAAGCCAAGAGCTCCAGTGTTACTCAGACTCGTGGATCACATCTTGGGATGGCTTGAGGGCGTAGCAGCGAAACAACAGAAGCCAATTGGCGAGATTGTGCTTAATTTTGACGAGGTGATAACTGGTACGGGTCCCTCGGCCTTCACTGGATTGATATTGGCCGAGATGGCGAGACAAACAGGCAACATCGTTACTTGGGATTCTTTCCATGCCTTGAGCGATGCGAAACTTGTCGGAAACATTTTGGTCCTTACTGTCGAGTCTTTCGCTGCAGGACAAGGCCATTCGAACTCTGGAAACCACGATTCTCCCAAGGCTTTGGTGAAGCATCATTACCATGCCTCATTGTGGCCTTCTCGACATCCACGATACAGTCATCCTGCATTCGGAATGGTCGAAGAATGTAACTGGAATCGCGAATGCGTGGACACTTGGGACGCAAACAAAGCTTCGTTTCCTAGCTTTCCCGCGGAAGAGCAAGCGAGGTTGATTGCAGTGCACGATGAATTTCTCAAAGAAAAGTCTGATAAGGAAGCAGCAGAGAGGGCAGCAGGAGAAAGACAAGAAGCAGACAGAAAGCAGAATGAAATACTTGAAGCATGTGCAGAGCAGCTGCGAGGGTTTGCAAAGGAACAGGAAGCCAGTCAACAGCCAGCACAGCCAGAGCCAGCGCAGCCAGAACAGCCGGCACAGGAGCCGGTACAGCAAACCGAGACGCAACCTCCTGCTGAGACACCTCAAAAGCAACCAAGCCCGGAGTATCAACTTCATACGGACGATGAGATTCGTCATACGGACCCGAAGAGTTGAGGTTTGGGGCAGTGCGATTGACATACCGGTGATTGGAAGCAACGTGGATTTGCCCAGTTGCCATCAGGTGAAATTTCCGGCTTGCGGTCCTGGAGACGCCATTCGCGACGGGCTCGACGAGGCAGGGAAGAAAAATCTTTACATATGCATTGGAACGGCGATAATCGGCGTACGGGGCTCAGTTGCATTATATCCTGTTGTTTTGCTTGCATTGTGAGCTTGAGGAGTGACATGTACAGTCGAGATAAAACCTAGAATTAGAGCAATGATCACAAACCTCTCATCACTTCGTGTACGTCACAGAGTTTCAAAAGAATCTCAGCAGGACTTGAGCCTTTTTGTTGAATTAGATGAAATGGTTGATTGACGTTGACAGATCGTTGTCAAGCGGGAAATGAGACGAGATGCCAAGCTGGCGCTAAGCTCCACGTGATCGTCACCACCCCATCAGACAGTTGAGATCAGCAGCTAGGCCTTTGCTAGGAAGATCATTCATGGTAGAGGAAGCCATACAGATATGGAATTCAAAAAGTCATGTGAAGTCACGAGTCGGATACGAAAGCGGAACATGTTTTGGATTTGACATACATAGATTTGGTATAAGTGTTGAACTCTATCTAATGGAATAAAGGGTTCTTGCCTGAAGAACCTACATCATCCTATAATTGTCCTGCCAATGCTGAATTTCTATCTGACCCTTCGTGCTGGTCAACACCTCAGTATCCTCATAATCCACCTTCTCCAACCTCAAATCACTCAAGACCTCTTTCTTGATTCCCTTATATCCTGCTTGCATCTGCTGGGGAGTTCTCTGCCTCGCCTTATAAGCTGTCGTCCTGAACTTCACGAACCAGGTAGCGACCCAATATCCATTTGCCATTTGGGCCGTAATGTAACCGAACCAAATAAGCGCTAGAAATTTCCCACCAACCGTGGCACTCAGCCCGAGCACATCACTGAAATTGTTGATAGAGGAGCTCAGACCCACTGCAATCGTTGTTGATGTTAATGCCGCTGCTTGCAGTAATTGTGTGCTGAATGTAGTGATTCCCGCGCCGGCAGCATGTATTTTGCCATTGTTGGGCAGGACAAATGCTGCGACCGACAGGAGGATCGACAATCCATTTCCGATCAGACCTACAATGAAGACGAAGAGAACGATGCCGGAAGCAAGGTCAATGAGAGATTTTGTGGATTTCCCGATGCTGGGAACTTTGCTCAAAGCGGGGACGGTGACATTGGTGGCTGCAACAAGTGCAGAGTCCGAGACGTTGCTGGTAAGGTTCGAAACAACTGATTGGATACAAGTTAGTATTATGATTCTCAGTGTATTGCGAAAATCTAACGAGACAAAACAAAATTACTTACAAGAACCTGCATCAGCATAGCTAATACAATGTGTGAGATTCAATGGAGTCGTTAAGTTTGTTGCGTTTGCGTTGAAGACAGAACCTTGGCATATGCCTGAGACATGTATGGTATAGAACTGACTGACGCCGAATGATTGTTTCTGAGTCGTGATCACCGTCGATATCAGACTCTCGAATGTCTGACCCATTCCACTGGCCAGAGTATTCAAGATGAGCTGAAAAGCTACGCCAACTAGAGATATAGGAATGGCGGCGGGGTTCACCACCGCTGCCTGTGGGATGGTGAGGGTCGGTGCCGCTGACGAGGTGGAGCTGGAATTTGATACTGCCGACGAAGAAATGTTCAAACTAGGTGCAGCCGAGAGGGATGAGTTTGAGGCTGATGAACTCGAGATTGAACTATTGGAGTTTGTTGAGCCCGTGATAGAAGAGTTGGTATTTATTGAACTCGAATCCGGTCCGTCTTTGATAATTGACCGTCTTACGATCATGCTTAATAATTTCGTACGAACATCTCTTGCAGCATTTGCAGTAGGGGTTGCAGATGCAACCGGATCTATAGGATTGAGTTCTATCAAATTTGAGCCCAGAGATGTGGTGTTGAACTATAAAAGGTTAGCATGTTGTAAAAGTGGACAACGTTTCGGGTAGGACAACGTGAACGAATATGCAAAGTGTTTTTCACAAACTTACACTGATGAGATAGGCATCTGGAACTGAACCTGGATTCGTACCAGAGATAACCAGCACAAGAACGAGTGCAAAAGCTATTATGGAAGTGACGAAAGGAAAAAGAGCGGAAGTCCGGAACCTCATTGGACTAGACATTTTGGCCAGCCAAAAAGTATACACTTCGTCTTGTTGTACAGAAAATTTGCAAAAACAGAATTAAGAATCTGATATATGAAATGACATGCCCTTGGCAGGAGGTCATTGAGAGAAGCGGCAAAATTGCGGGGACAGAATAAGCTCAGGGACAAATCGATCAAGGGAGATCAATTGGGGAAAGAGGCATATCGAAACAGACGATACAAACTCGAATTCGTCATGGAAAATATCTCGCATCGGATCCCCAACTTGATGGGGCTGATGTTCTTGAAGATCATGATTTGATACAAATGGCGTTTGATTTACCCGATCGTCGGTCGTGCGTATTGGGCCCGGTTGGGTCGTGCTCGGCGCTGGCCGGGACACCAAGTCAGGAACACTGACCTCTAAGGAACAAAAGCATGAAACTTCTTTCGTCGGATAGGATGATTTTGGAGGTGGCTGAGCTGAGAACGAACACGAAGGAGTGCCGAAGCGCGCTAGCCATTTCACTGCCTCAGGCACAGAAGCTTGAGAGACGAAACTTTCTTCCGACGTCAAGACGCTGACACTTTGTAAGATTATCTTCGATTTTTTCATGTGCCATCAAGGGTATCTGTATAGGAGAAACTCAATATAAGAATGGTAGTTACCAATCTGTCCTAGCTTTCTCTGTTTTCGATTGTCGAACGCGGGGTCAAAACTACAGTATCCCTTGTGTGACCAACTCTTTCACTGACAGGTGTTTCATCCTATGTATTCATCTAAGATAAACCAGTATCATACAAGACGATGTTTGGCTCTGCCGAATATCCTCGGATAGAAATCCGAGGGTCTTATCTTGCTGCTGCACCATGTGTCAGAGATCTACCAAAGCTCTCCTTTGCCTATCGCGCTTACTGCCATCTTGGTTGTTAAGCACATCTAAACGCGGTCAATCTTGATTCCACAGTATGCTGAACTCCCTATCGCAATCATAATGCTCCAGCGAGCATAAGGTTTCCGGCTCCGAAGTTATCCCTGGGTTCATGAACAATATCAGACGAGGCAAGACTCACAACCTCTACGTATTTCCAGAAGTACCTCATATCAAATAAAGTCCTGTTATTATATGCTCGTATCTTGGTACAGCGATTTTCGTGTCTTATCGAAGTCACCAACATATCGCACCCCGCATTTGACAGCATCACGCGAAAGGACGTCGTCACATTATGTGATTGACTAGTATCGAGATACTTCTGCACTAGTTCCAGACAAGTGTTTGATGCCCAGCAGTTGGCAGAAAGTCATTTCAATCGAGAAGCCCTGGTCCTATGCATAACTTGGGAGCAAAATAAAACAAATTGAATAGTGACTACAGAAGAACGCTTTCATCATCCCCAGAATACCTTTCAAAACGCCAAGCCGCAAGATTGCAAAATATATCTAGATCGTTGTACACGAAGTCTGACACTTCAACTCCAGTATTGTACGTCAGTGTACTCCTTTACAGGAACGAATGTAGTGCGACGAAGTCTCTTAGGCGCTCTCAGCTGCTGCTTCTCTAGATCAAAGCAAATCTCAATTGTCTCTCCCCTATTGACCTTCGTGCTCATCATCTCGTTAGAAACAGCAGATGATGTCGCCGCTATCTGCACAGACTGCTCTGATGCAGTTGACGAAGTGTTTGTCCATGAGCTTGCCAATGCACTCGATGCACTCGATCCAATCGCTGAGGTACTTGACAACAAACTTGCCGTTATAGTGGTCGTTACAATTGTGGACGTCGTTGTGGACGTCGTATTCGGTGCCATGTACGAGCTATTGCTTCCATTTTCGCCGCACAGAGGATACGTCCGACGCTGGCACATGTCGCAGAAGATAGCTTCGACAGTAGACACAAAATCCGGGCCCCAAGACGTTTCGCTTACGCACACCTCAATAGCACTGTGGCTAGCAAAGTCACTAACCACAAGCTTGTTTTCTTCACACCATTGGTGCGGCTGCTCAGATCTCTTTTCAACGCGTCTGTTGAGAACAGGCTCTTTCTTTGGCGCGGTACGCTTTCTCTTGGGCTTTGGCTCAGGCGCTGCCGTGATGGACGGCGGTTCTAAGACAACATCACGAACCTTCAGATTCCCTAGCTCGAGAGAGCTTTGGAGGGTGACACCGGCAGGTATCGTCACGCTCGGATTTGTGTCGATAGTAGCACTGGTAGTTGGCAAGTCGGCAATAGTAACTCCCGCGTCTGGCTGGCCTAGATCAACGTTGTTGTTGAAGGGTGTGCCCGCACTGGAGCAGCTCATAGTGAAGCTGGACTCGATTGCTTCAAAGTCAATGTCGAACCCTGTTTCGGGATCTTTATCGTTCACTTTCGACAGCCCCGATGGGTAGAATGGGATGCACGAGCCGGTACTATTGTAGAACTGTTGTCGACCAGGAGCTTTACAGAGTGTATCTGGGAACTCCGCCCATTGCGTGGAAGTTGAATTTGCAGGGCCAGAATTTCCGGGAAAGAAGAAGTCAGTGAGTCTAGCACTGAAGCCATCCACGAAGCGACCGTCGCTGCTCATCCAGAAACAAGGCGGGGTATATGGCGTCTCGACACCGGGAAATAGAGCTGTGCTTGGATACCAAGGTAATCCGCAGAAGGTAGCTGTTGCTCCGTTCCATGTGCGAAAGTCGCCGCCATCTGATGCCGACGATGTCGTCGTCAACCAGGCTATACATATTGCGTTATCACCAGTCGCATAGAGTTGAACATATTCAGGAGTTTCGGAAGCTGAAGAGCCTTCAGCGCCGCCAACTGAAAGTTGTGTGGTGCCTCCGTCGATAATGCTGGAGTCGGATCCGTCTGCAAAGCCGAGCTGAACTCCGTTGACGTCGAATAGAGCCACGGAGGGAGTGTTGCCTCCGAGGTTCGGATCGGTGATATTCGCTTGACTGTTGTTGGCACCCACTCCAATATTAATGAGAATCTTGTCTGGAACGGGTGGTGAGAACATGCTGGTCAGAGCTGGGATAGAGAGAATGCCCGTGAGACCCAATACCAAGATATTGACGGCCATGGTCTTGGAATATGCAGAAAATTTGGAGTATATTGGTGACAGTAGAAGTAAAGTGGAAGTGGTGTGGAAGAGAAGAGAGGTCAGAATCTGAGAGGTGTTTTCAGGACAATCGGTATTGAGTTCTTATTGTGAGAAATCAAGCAAGAACGCCCCTCCGCTTTATACATTTTCCTTATTCTTGCTTATTTTTGTTTTGCGCGCCACTACACTATTTTTAATGTCAAGCCTCTCTGGTATAATTGTGGTTCAAGAGAGCCTAGATTTGGCGCCAAAACCCAATTTCGGCCCTTGCCGCTTAACTTTGCCGCATTCTGTTGGAAGTGTTCACGATTCTCAAATAACAACCGATGAAGTATACAACAAATGTATTCCTGCCAGCCTTTCTGATAGCCGCATCATGCCACTGCTCCAATTTCGTCAAGCAGACAGTACGTCTATGGTCTATTTAGACTTGTGTTGGTAAAGAGATCTTCACGTTTATTGAGCAGTTGTATATTTGTAGCCAACATAGGCGTTCCTACCGAGACCGACCAGACCACGACCGAGGACGTGGCTGAGCTTACTGTTAGTTCCAGGAATAAACTATCACGCGAAAGGATTAGATTTTGTACTTCTTTTAGAGAGACTCGTTGCTTGGGTCGAAGCTATATAATTCAGCAGCAAATTCCGATTTTTGAATTCTCTTGAAGTACCAGATTTGCGTTATCATAATATCATTCCTTGGCATTACTTGAGCATTGAGAGGACCTTCTTCTGCACTCTCGAATATTTTACTTTGCTTCCTACATACCCTCTTGTCATCTTTTCTCATTAATCTACGAAGCGTTGCTGTCTCAATTTTCTCGTGGTAGTATAGCTTAACGCTCTAGCAAGATGAAGATCAATCTTTTCCCAGCTATTGTGTTGCTATTCGCTGTTACGAACGTGTCAAATGGGAGAAGTATTCCAAAGGACAAGCTGCTCCGCGAGCGGCAAATTGATCAGCTGGATGCTTTTAAAGAAGGTCCGACATTCCCATCTATACTTCTTGATCTCAAAACCTGACCAGACTTGTAGTAAGAGATCTTAGCGGCATCACCATATATGATCCTCTCGAAGTCGTCAACTATCATGTCAAACGTATTGAGCCTATTGAAGGTGGGGAGGGGGCCGGCGATGGTGCTGGTGAGAGTGGTGGGGGTGAAGGAAGTAGCACTTCAAATCCTCCCGCTGGGGAATCAGGAGCGAACGAAGGTGCTGGCGCCAGCGAAACAGGCGACAATACAGAATCTGGTGGAGGAGAAGAAGCTTCATCTACAACACCAGCCGATACAGCACCTCCGCCACCAGCTCCTGTTCGAGTCGTCGCTCCGATGCCTGCTGGTCTTGGCCCCGACGAACTTACACTTTGGAATTCCTTGACGAATGATCCCCTTCAGTTTGCTGACACGGACCAACTTATCCTATGGGAGGGTACAGCGGCTTACGAAGCGTTGAACGAGTTCAAACAGGCTTTATCTGCACAGAATCCGGGCATAGCATTCAAAGACAGCTTTGCCTCAATCGAATCCTCGAACTGGGATGATTACTTCGAGATTTACGAGGAGTCATCCTCCTACGAAGATTGGAAAGAAACTTCCATACTATCAATCAAGTATGCTGAGTTGCTCGCTAATCGTCCTCAACAAGTTCATGTTCTGTATTCCGTAGCCGATGGCAACCATCTCCCTGATCTTAGGTTTTTATCTTTCGCCGAAATGCCCATTGTCACCGCTCCTGGATCCTCGATTCCTCAAATGATTCGCTGGGAGGCGAGCACATATCAACAGAACATCGCTAACGCTAACCCAAATGTGATTTGGACAAATGGTGATGCACAGCTCTCTACACCGATGGCGGATATCACGAATGATCCGCAACTCAGTGATGAGAGCTTAACGTTGGGGGGTTTACAACAGATCGAAGGTGGTGGTCCCGCACAACGATACAGGCGATGGTTGAGATGACGCTGTCAGTAACTAGCTACCTTTCTTTCATCGGAGTTCTTGGGTGTGGTTGGATTGGTCCTTGTCATCCCTTTCTTGCCCTAATTTCGCGTGGCTAGGTGCATTTGCGTTAGCTTTAACAGCTATGTCGCTCGTTATATGTTTATTACCTTCTCGTTCTCTCTATGAGCTTTGTAAATCAATTTGATGTTTTATCACGGACCTCAGCATTGTGAATGGTTCTAATCTCATTTGACTCGGCATCATGGGAGGCGTTCGATTGCATCGTGTCGTTGTTGAATCGTTCCATTCGTTGTCTAACCTTTGATGTTCAGTCTGTGAGCTTAGGGATAAGGTTTGTACAGGTAGAGATTTTCTCGGATACAATTAATTGTCTTTAGTCCTAAGTCCAATGATCGTGGACGTGCGACTATCGACATAAATGAATGTTGATAGCTCACTTCAGGTACGCCGCAACGAATTGAATAGCTTCTATGAGACCCCGCAAATACTCTTGTTACGTTTAGAAACCTGAGATACTATGAACGGAATTTGAGCGGATTACTTCCGGGGTTGGGCCAACATCAGCCACATACTCTGACTGAGGACTCGTTCAGGGGGAAGCCTCGCTTAAATATTTGGCTGCCTCTCCATTTGTGAAATTCCTAATCGTCCGCTCGCTTATGGCTGGCTCTCCTACACTCGTCTTACTCCCAGTCGGCCAAAGCGAGTGCGGACAATAAGTACCGCGACGCGCTTTTTGTATGCATACCTCACCAAAAAGCGCGTCGATATACTTCATCCCCGCAGAATTCTGTAATAATTATGCCTCGAAAGCGCAAGCAAGCACCTCGATATTTAACACGATTTGCTGGGCTCTCGCTACCTATCGATGTATTAGTTCTTGAACGCGTTCTTAAGGATCCTAAGGAGCGTGAAGAGCTACGAATCCGCCTGGAGAATGCTAAAGACTGGTTGAAAAGACACCCCGAAAAGCAGCCAAAAAATATTGTTAAAAAGTTTAGCGCTAAGAGAGGGATATTGTATATTGTGCTGGTGTTGAAGATAGGCAAAAGTAAAAAGACTGAAAGAAGCTACTCAAAGCTCGACTTTCTCGAAAAGAACGTATCCATAATAATAACCCGATACTACGTCCTATTATAGATACTAAGGACGTTTAGTGGTCTCTACAGCCCTCCGACCGTGCGATTCTAAGGAAGCTTAAAAAAAACTAGAAGAGACCTAAGCTCTTTTCTCTTCCTAAATATAATAAGGACGATAATATAGAGATTATTATTAATACTCAAGGTAATTCTAAGCTTCAAGCTAACTTTATACCTTTGCCCCGATTCGAAGACCTAAATGTCGAAAATAATAGTTTTAACTCTAATAATAATAGAGATTCAGACGATTCGTTGGCTCGAGTAAGTAATAACTCAAAAAAGGAGAATAATAGATGGGACTCAGTGTCCAGCGATTCAGACAATTCGGAATCGGATGTAAATATGGAAGAATAATTGTCGTATCTAGTGTAGAATTTATCTGGAGTTGTGTACTTTCACGCATATTTTTGCCTTAAAGTGACATACAAAAGTTGGTTGGGTACACCTAATTGTCCGCACTCGCTTACTGTCCGCACTCGCTTTGGCCGACTGGGAGTAAGACGAGTGTAGGAGAGCCAGCCATAAGCGAGCGGACGATTAGCCGATTTCAGCACTCGAGAACACCAAAATGTCCTATACCAACTCCAGCATTGTACACTACTATATAGTTTGTTTCTAATTAGACTTCCGTTCTGACTTATCAAGAAGCTATTCTACGTCTTTATTAAAAAATATTAGGTACAAACTTAATATATTAATATATTGTGCGCAATCCTTTACATTTTGTGAATTTGGGCCCTGTCGCCAAATCGGCCACGAATTTCACGGAGAGGCTGCATAATAGGTTGGCGCTAACTCAACTGTTGGTTTTACCGAAATAAGGAGTCTGACATGATTCACTGGTTCACGATGTCCTGAATTTATCTTCCCTTGACAACCTCTTGCTGATTGTGAAACAGTTGGCTTTGTTGTTCTCCTGCGCCTCCCGGAACCGAACCTTCCCGCGGACATATCTCGAGCCCCGCCCCCTTTTTCGACCACCAACTCAACGTCAGTCTACGAATGCTAGCAGTAACACTCTTATCTACCCAATAAAACTTTGAGTGTGCAATGGCATCAGCTTCTTCAAGTTCTTCGTGTCAGGCGGAGGGGGAAGATGTCGTATGTAAAAATGACATCTTTACCTTCCACCCATTTGCGCGCCTACCGCCCGAGTAAGTACATCCTCCTATGAAAACAGCCTCTATCAAGTATATGATTTACTGTGAGCCCCGCTGCTCAACAACCACCAGCGTTGCCTTGTGGGGGACGATAGCTGACTTCTCGCTTTTCTAGGCTGCGTCATAAGATCTGGCTGGAATATCTTACAAGCTCGGGTGCGGCGCCTCAGATATTTAGATTCAAGCTCCGCTGGCCTCCTCGGGCAGCTTATCGATTAAAGCGCACCGATCTGCGTGCTGGAGACCAAATATTTCTCCAGCCATCTCCCTTCGGAAGAGAGCCGAATCAGAGTCTGCAAGCTCTCAGGCTCCCCATAGCTGCTCGACAGATTGCTTCTGCGACTTGCATGGAATCTAGACAGGCTGTTATCGACCTATATCCCGATACTCTTAAATTCCGCTACCTGCCAGTCGGCTGGATGTCAGACAATTCTATGAAAGGCGTGTACTTGGGAAGTCCAGACGGAGCAGGCTGTCCAGAGCACATTTTGCGCTTCAATGGCGCGAAGGACATCGTTATCTTGGACGCAGCATGGGAAGATCAGGAAGCTGCTATCGAGATCGCTGAGTCCAGAGGCTCCCCTCCAGACGAATTTCTCAAAATGTGCCATGTTGGCATCAGAGTCAATGATTTCAAATTCAGACATAATTGGGTACGCAATCTTTGGCGCACACGAAGAAAAGACTGCCAGTGCACAACTGAGGATTGCAACGATCATTGCAAAAAAGAGCCACTTTCCGCCTTTCTCGCTCTGTTTCCTCGTCTGAAAACATTTTACATAGCAGGCATACCCACATCCGGCAGCCGTCCACTTGACCAAACCCAAGTCGGTGAACACCCTCCAGCAGATTTCAATTGCCCTTGTCCAAATGGTCAAGCGAGACATTCTTGGCCGATCATTCAGGGAAGTGATGCCTTTACATGGCTGGTTATCTATGATGAGCGTTCTGGCTGTTCCATTCCTAAGTTTGACAGGATTGAGAGAATCAGACAGCGTTGGCGTCCGCAGTTTCCTTACTACCGCGCACTGGAACATTTAGAAATCAAGTTCATTCAGAGCTGGGACCCGAATTCAGAGCAAGGTATGGAGTCGTTACGTTTATAGATTGTAGAGATCAAAAAGAGTCTGTTCCAGTACCTGTCCTCTGGCTCCCTTTAAAGCACTGCAAATAGGAATTGCAAATGCGCCTTTCCAACCTGCGTTTTATTCAATTGAGTCCACAATCGTTTTATCGCGGTGGGAAAATGAAGGAGGTCTCGCAGATGCGACCTACTAGCGTTACATTAGCGGGTTTCTAGTGTGGCTATGCAGTACAAAATTGAGTGCAACAACGCCAAGAACGCAAGGAAGCGTGTGAATCTATATATGGGACTGCAATCCTCGAGAGGCAATTGATTTTCTATAATGCCCAATTTGAATTTGGATCGCAGTTCAAGTCCTTCTAGCGGACAGTTGTGCTTCTTGAGCCATGTCATTCTACCAATAGCTTCCTTCATCTGCGGATCGCTCGGTCATACGCCTGCTCGAGCTTCGACTCATCAATGACGGCAATCGAGTTGATAGCCCTGAGATGATTGAAGGGAGTGTAGCCACGTACAATTTACGGGACAATCCGAATTACAACGCTCTGTCCTATGCCTGGGGTCCGCAAGACTTGTCAGCTCACATAACACTCCAAGATGAAGTGTTTCTCGTGTCGCAGAATCTCTTTGCAGCCTTACGGCAGATATACGATCAAAGAACGACAGGCTCTCCGCTGAAATTGTGGGTTGACGCAATTTGCATAAACCAGTCCGACAACGTAGAGAAGTCACACCAGGTGTTGTTGATGAGAGACATTTACTCCCAAGCGAATATAGTGCTCGCTTGGATCGGGGCACCCGATCACCTCAGCGCTCTTGCGTTTGATACACTGGAAAAATTCGCGGCTGATGATGGCACCACTGAAGGAAGTGCGACGTACCGGCAACTACCGGATGCAGCAAAGAAACGAACAGCTATAAAAAATTTCGTTGAGCGAGGCTATTTCGTCCGCATGTGGATTGTCCAAGAAGTCGTCGCTGCCAAAAAAGTTACCATTTTCTGCGGAGCTCTATCGCTGGACTATGATAAAATGCGCCTTGCATTTCAGCGGATGACCGGTTCTGGGTTCTATCCCTTCTCAGCAGATACTGCAAATCTGAGCTTCATCGGATGGTGGAGGACTTCTTTTCATGAAACAAACGCTCCAGACAGAGGAGAACTTCTTGACTTGCGACTTTTCGTGGACTCTCGTGACAGGATAGCCGCCGATCCTCGAGACAAGATCTACTCACTCCAAGGAATTACCAACAAAGCACTAGGGTCACGTATCAAAATTGATTACAACGACTCAATTGAGACTGTCTACATACAGTTTGCCAAAACGGTCCTGAGTATTCGTTCTGACTTTCAAATTCTCTCGGCCGTCATTCTTCGACATCAACAAATCTCAAATATCAAGCTGCCATCATATGTCCCGGATTGGTCACTTCCTAAGTACGGAGGAGGGTTTTTGCAAAGATACTTTCGGTTTAAGCAGACGCATTTGTTCAGGGCTGCCGGACAATCCAAACCACGAGTAACTCTGACCCAGGACTCCAACACAATCAGAATAGAAGGGTCACGTCTTGATACTATAGCGACCCACAATACCTACAATACTCCCCTTACATGAACAAGAACATGTACGGGACCAATAAAATAGAGTTCCCACTAGACGAAAATATACCAGAGCCTGGTATCAAGAGCAAAAAGATAGCATTGAGCTCTTTCTTCACCAAAGTCAAAGATACATCTATGGCTGCCGGCAAGTCAGCCAAATGGGTGTTGTTTGACAAGAAGAAGCTCGAAACAACGGTAGTGGCATTCCAGAAGGAGACGCAGAAGTTGAGGGGCCTCTTGCCACTGGCGCAATCTTCGCAATTCTCCAAGATATTGGACAACAAGTTTGCTGCACTTACCGCAACAATTCGCGACCAAAATGCAGACCGACTTGGCTTAGTACCTCATGCGAAGCTCATCGAGCTGAATGAAGCAGACCAGGATAGCTACACTGACGAAAATGAACGAAAAGACTACGTTGTCAGGACCAACTCGCAAGAATCTGAATTGCACATAGGCATGGTCGAATACAAACGACAAGGAAGTAAGAATAACGACAGCGAAGCAGTCCTCATTGAATTGAAACACTATCCGCCCCTGGAGGATGACGAGGATGATGGGCCTGACGTGGAGACTGAAGCCAATGTCCGTCGCTTGGCTGGACTGCTTCAGATATCCTCTTCTGGGGCTCGAGAACTTCGAACTCTTCCGTTCAAGTATTATATCCATCAAGCCAAAGAAAAACGTTATGCCTTCATCTTCGGCTACCCCTTGCATGCTGAGCACTCTCAACCGGTTTCGCTCTACGAACTCATCAAGAATTCATCAGCCAACAAACGTTTCCCTCTGGCAACACGATTCCGCATCGCTCATATGATCGCACAAAGCATCGGTAAGTCTCCAATCCTTGTAGTATAACTTCCTACTCCTTGCTGTTGCGGGAATCATACTTCGGAGTTGGTGCTCTGAATACACTCCAGAGGCCTGCATATTGACTTCCGAAATATACACAAAAAGGTTTACTGACTTCGATATTCTGACGACAGGAGTATTCCACGCTGACGGCTGGGTACACAAGAGCGTCTGCAGTCAGTCCATCGTCTTCTTCAACCAGAGAAACAAGGAAGGTCTGATGCTAGAATCACCATACCTCGTTGACTTCGGCTATTCTTGCCCAGAGCAAGGCCGAACATATGCTCGCTACCATCAATCAACCGATATCAACTCGCTGTATCTGCATCCTGATCGACCAAAGATGGCGTTCACGAAACTGCACGATATCTATGCTCTCGGAGTCGTGCTTCTCGAGATCGCGACTTGGACAGTGGCCCAGGATCATTTTGCTTCAGCGGCAAAGGGGCTTGATCTCAGTAAGATCAGTATCAACAAGGAAGAGGTGAGAGAGAGATTCTTGGCCGTGGCTGGGAAGAATATTCCGTATCAGATGGGAACGAGTTATATGGAAGCCGTGGTTGCGTGTCTCGATGACACTTATCGAGGCCAGACAGCAAGTGTCGAGTTTGTTGAAACATTCCAGACTGAAGTGATTGAAAATCTGGGTGCGAATCAATTGCTGTAGTCGGGATATACTTTAGACTTTCCAGGGTTGCTCCTGCTAATTTAGGCTGGTTTATATATCACCTGACCAATTGGTGTCACCAATTGGTGTCCACGGGTGTGTCAAGTTCAACATCCGCTCTTCCATTTTATTTACAAGCAAGTACCTTTCAAAGAAACATACGAGTGATAAAGAGGTTAACAAAGGAACCTACGATGACCTGAAAGATGATACACGTGACCTATTCTACCCAAACTTTATTCACTTATAACTGATAGTCAGAGAGCTCTCTAAATACTAGTATCCTCTTACCGGCTCATCTTCGGCCTAAAATAACTTTGTTGCACATCGCTCCGTGACAGTTTCTAGTTTTGCGGCAAAATACGAGAAACCCCTCAAAGCCCGAATTTCCATGTGACTGTCCGCCTCACCACCCCTTCGGAACTATCATGCTACAAATGCTAACTACATGCACTAATAGAAACCTCATACCAAGGTAAGTCTCGCATAACCACCTCATATCTACAATCACAAAAGTAACTCAAACATACCGAGCATGGCACACCCTCGATTTAACAAGGACCCTAGAGCGTAAAGGGACCGTTCAACTTGCCAAATTACATTCGAGGGAAAGACTTTTTTCCTCTTACGCAAGATTCTTTGATAGCGATGCAGCAAGAGTAGGGGTCAGTAGTGGTTATGCTGAATGCAAACGTGCTGTGAGGTGTGGAAGTTGGATTTAGGTTAAGCTGTATTCATCATTTTAGTGCTACACTAGCAATGTGAGCTCTGCATTTACGAATCTTTCCATTCGAAGCAGAGCCGCAAACGAAACAGAATTACATTCGAGCTATACCCATGAGTATACAGCCAGTTCTTTTCTTGATACGTTCACCA
Organism: Mollisia scopiformis; assembly: GCF_001500285.1. Classification (NCBI taxonomy): domain Eukaryota; kingdom Fungi; phylum Ascomycota; class Leotiomycetes; order Helotiales; family Mollisiaceae; genus Mollisia; species Mollisia scopiformis. Next base: position 742,970 of record NW_017263581.1, read on the forward strand.
GTTGAACATCATCCGCCCACCCCTCCCACCCTCTCCACCTACGCAACACCCAACCCTACCTCCTCCTCGAAAACCCAACCCTAACCCCCTCCCCAGGCTGCAACACAATCTCAGCCTTCAAACACGGCCTCCCGCCATCCACCTCCCCCATAAAATTCCTCAACCCCTCATACCGCTGCAGCAGCCTCACAACCGTATACCCCATCTCCGTCAGCGCGAACTGCTGCCCGATGCAGATCCTCGGGCCGCCGTTGAAGGGGATGTAGTTCCAGGGCTTCGGTTGCCAGGTTTGCCAGCGCTCGGGGGAGAAGTGCTCGACTGTGAGAGGGGAGGAGGAAGAAGGGCTGGTTATGTGAGGAGTAAGATCCGGACGCCGTTGCATGACGAGGGTTGAGTAGCCGATAGGGGTATCTTTCAGGATTCCGACGGGAGAGAGGCCGTCGGGGCCGCCGCCGCGGGGGAGGGTGGTGTCTTTGAGGGCGAGGCGGACGTTGAAGGGGACGACGGGGTAGAGGCGGAGGGTTTCGTTCATTGTGTTCTGGGTTCCATTAACAGAGAGAGGTTAGGAATAAGCGAGGAGACTTACTTGTAGATATTTCATATTCTTCAAATCCTCATAAGTCGGGGCTCTCTCCCACCCAATTCGCTCTTCTATCTCAGCCCGCAACTTCTTCATGACCTCCGGGTGTCTGGCTAGTTCGTAGAATAACCAGCTGAGCGTACTAGCCGTTGTATCTCGGCCAGCAAGTAGCACGGCTACAAGCTGATCTCTGAGGACGGTTCGATCACGTGTAAAAGAAGCCAGGGCGTGCAGGAACGTGTATCCTTCTTCCGATTTAGTTTTCGAGGCTAGTTCTTCGGGCGAGAGACGGAGCGCGTCGTCAATGAAGGGGTTGACGAATTCGTTGATCGTGCGGATGCCTTTTTTGAAAGTACTGCGGGGGACGAGGGGGTTGAGTGGTCTATTGTTGTTTGGTTAGCTTTCACCTCAACTCTTGATTGACGAGAAAATATACGTACCCTGCTCGAGCAATAATATTCTGCACCCTCTGCACCTCCCCAAACGCCTCCGCAAATTCCTGCTCCGGCACCTCGAGACTGTTCACACTCCGCCCGAGCAAGAAATCCGTTGCCGCATCCAGCGTATACCGAAAGAAAAGATCCGAGACATCTAACTCCCTGCCCTCGCCCCCTTCCTTCTCCCCCCAACTCTTGCCATCAATTTCCCTGATCAGAACCTGCACATGCCTCTCAAAGACCTCTAGATCGCTCACTCGATCCTTGATGAACTGCGGACGAATGAGTTGTCGACTGTTGTGCCAGGTCTCGAGGTCGGTCACGAAGATCGAGTCGCCCAGGAAGTCCTTCCATTCGCGGTGGAAGGGCTCTCCTTTGCCGTAGTCGGTGAATTGGGTCGCGAGGATGGCTTTTATGTTCTCCGGATCAGCGGTGAAGATCACGCGGCGACCGGCAGGGCAGGCTTCGACGGTGAAGTTTGGGCCTTGGGGTGTGGTGAACCCTGGAGATAGATGAATTAGTATGGCCTTTTGACACAGAAGGAGCTCAATCATAAGAAAAGGGCAGAAGTTGACGTACAATAGAGCCACGTCTCGAGGTTTTTGTGCGTAACGGTCCCGTGGACAGCGCGGGCGATGAGGTCGATGTCTATTTTTCGAGACATTTAGTGAGAATCCCTGGCAATAGGGAAGGAGAGACAAACCGAGAGGAAGCCAAGTCCTCACTCTATACGCCCTCTCACCCAACGCTCTAATTTTCCTACTCGTATCAATCCATTGCACGATCTTCCACAGCAACCCCACCACTACGATGCCACCAAGCAACGTCCTGCCCTTGACGTGGGTTAGGATTTCTTCGATCATGTTTTCCTCCTTTCCACCTTTGCTCCTGATACTTACAAGATATTATTTCAGAAAGAAGTTTGTGCAACCACAAAGTATAAGTATCCTGCCCTCGGACCAAAATTCTCCCACGTCGCAACTTAGGAGCTCCGACTGCTGGTTCCTAGCTCCCAGTTAGCGGGGTAAACAAAGCGTAAATCTTGAAACGGTACTTGGTGTGAAACCCCCCTGCATGCTGCTGGGAGGAGCCGAGGGTGCTTTTCACATGTGTGTCGATGCGATGCGAGATTGTGGGGTAATGAGCCGAGTTTTGCTTTTTGGGTTTTTGAGTTCGGTGCATATGATGGGCTGACGTTGTGTAAGAAGTTGGGATGATACAGGGACCCGGCCGGTAGGGTGATGGGATGACCGGCCGGTTGTTAAACAGGGACAGGGAAGAAAAGTACATCGGGAGAAAGAATCAAAACGGTGAACAGAGTGAAGTGTGAAATTGCTAGATGTTGCTCCTAACGCAATGCAATCCTATCCGCTCCATGTACTGTAGCTACAATGCCAGTCATATTTTGATGTACCTCCCACCCAGATCCCCCAAGAACGCCAGCAATTACACTTAAAGCGAACACTCCGTTGCATTACTCTGTGTACAGAATATCATCTGCACAGGACCGACTCTTACACCCGTATTAACCATCCGCTCTCTCATCTCCGCCAATCTGGGACTAGCCTCAATCTGACTTCTGTTCTGTCCGCTTGCATCTTGTCTCCCGGACCAGAGAACTTCACCAGCTGCCGAAGCACGGGGCCAAACCATGTCGTCGAGATTGACGGGGTCGGTTTGCTCGGACCAGATGTGCACTTCGCCTCCTTGGACGAGATGGGTCTGGTTGGCTGGGACACCGCCGAGAGGGTCGTAGGAGTAGACTAAACGCCAGTTCTTGGTGGGTGAACAGTAGTCGTTGAAGGGGTAGTAGGTTTGGAATGATGCACCGTTGGAGAAGTCGAGCCATTGGCCTTTGCCGCAGTCAAGGTACTGGAGTGAAGTTAGCACGTGATTAATCTGGTAGTGCAGGGGAGACATACCCAGAAGTTGTAGTTTCCAGCCAAGGCTTTGTGGCCTAGAGCTGTGATGGATGCAACTGAGGCATCACTGAGCCAACTCTGGACTAGCACGTCGGAGCCAAGAGTCAAGTTCCAGTCCAAAAGCATCTCCTCCCATACGATGGGTGTGAGTCCTGCTTGTCTGAGTTGAGCGTGATTCCTGTCGACCAGCTTCTGAATCAAGGGTCCGATGACTGAAGTGTCATTTGACTTGACAGTCTCGTCTAAGAGGTAGACTTGACTGTTCACCTCATCGCCTCCAGTGTGGAAATAAGCCGAGTACGGTTGAACTCTTGGGAGAACATCACTGAATAACGTCTCCAAAAAGTCGTCCACGGCCGAGTCGTTGAGCTTCAAAGAACCACAAGGGGGTTCATTACAGTAGGTACTCCATGGCTGGGCATTGATTCCAGCGATCAGATCTGGGTAAGAAAGGCCGATTGCGGTGGTATGACCTGGCATATCAAACTCGATGATAACTTCTATACCACGTTCGATTGCGTAAGTTTGGATGTCTTTGATATCTCCCGGGGTGTACGAGAGGCCAGTAGCGTATGCACCCTTCTTCGACAAATCTGGAAGGGCAGGGATATCCATGGGCCATGATTGAGAATCAGTCATGTGAAGATGTAGGCGATTGAACTTGTTCATCGCAAGCGCGTCGATGGTTCTCTTGATATCAGATACCTCGTACCAGTTTCGGGCAACATCCATGTTCAATCCTCGATGAGAGAATTTTGGTGCATCGATGATCGAGACTGGAGCTAGGTTGGTGTACATGCCAGCACCAGTAGATTGCTTGTAGAACAATTGAATAAATGATTGTAAGCCGTGCAACACTCCAGTGGATGACACTGCAGAAATTGATGCTTTTCCGTCGGTGGTGATTGTAAGGTTGTATGATTCGTCGACATCACCTGCCAAGGGTTTGTAGGTGTTCATCTGATCCGGGGCAGTTTGAGTGATATCAAGATTCGTGATGAATATCTTTGAGCTACTCGCATCCGGCTCGAATTGAGAAAGTTCATCGCGGGCCACCAACTTCCATGGGACTAGACCTTTTGTGAATAGAGTTTTCAGGTTTCGAGAGATGGCGGACTGGACGATGGAACTGGAAGAAAAGCTGCTATTGCCCGCAGCATAAGAAGTTGAAGACTGTATCCCCATCACCTGTTCAGTATCCACAGAATCAAAAGAAGAAGGAGACCATCCTACATTGCCACCATTGTACGAAACTTTGACACCAGGCTCTATCCACAAAACAGAATTGCCAGTCGTGTAGGACTGAGGAGCAGGCCAGATCGCGAAGACCAGGCTTGCAAGAATAAAAATTAAGTGAACAGGAGAATACATGTTGTCTTTGATGTTGAAAAGAGAGAACGAGTGTATGAGAAGGAAATACAGTTCAGAGGATGAGGAGACTAAATATGTGCTCGAAAGGCTCTGTGATGGTCATGCAGCATACGTGCTGTGAGTAACACAGGGATCAAGCTCAGGAACCAAAGTGAGAGGCGGAGTGCAGCCACTCGAAAGTCCAGTCAGCTTCCGAGGATCGCGAATCCGAGTGATGTGGAAGATCTTGGTATGATGTAGTGAAAAGTTACCAAAGCTTGTGCCCAGCTTGACCCTTTCGAGGAAAAATCGCCAATGGAAAGCTGTAGTCGAGCGCGCTTTTTGCAACGTTACTGCACAACGGGATCGACTCGTTCAACTCGAAAGTGGGATGCAAACAACGGCCACAGAATTTCGAAGGCGATGAACAGTACAAATCTCACAATTTCCGCGTGTAGCATACAGATCTGTGTCTTGGGATTTGTATGGCGGCGGACTTCCGAAAGTTCAGCCACTGTGGAGGCGTGCTGATGGCTGGCTGTGATGACTCGGCTCTGGTTGCGATCTTATGAGGAGATCAAGTGCCGGGGTATGGATCCCTTGGTACAAGACAAAGGTAAAAGAATTCCGGGCGTTGGCAGCAGCTGGAGATGTCGTGGCAATAGGTGAAATCCCGGAGATGATTGCCAACGGAAAGTATGTTAAATAGTTGATCAATCACAGTCTCAATTCCAATGTGCTTGCAGCATGGTAGCGATCTCCGGACGCTTGCATTAGATTAGGGCCAAGGAAACAAAGTCTTGAATCTCGTTCTCGTTCGTATTCATGAAATGAAGTCAAAGAACTCGAGCACGGCAGCCGCCTTGGCTGTGTCTATGACCGTACGAGATATGTTCAGATCATTGTATTGTACGTATGATGTTGAAAGGCGAAGAGGGTGAGAGTCTCGGAGTGTTCTCAAAATAGACTACGGCAGTTTGCGCTGTGGCTGAAAGCACCAAAATAAGCGAGACATCGAAACTGGAGATAAAGTGCTGTACAAGACGAACAATGTCTTGACCAGGCAGGATCGGAACTGGGTGCTCACGAGAATGTCTCGTAGATATAGATGATATTTGTCTTCTGACTCCTGTGTAGCAATCCCGAATTTAGGTCGCCTTAATGTTCTTCACTTTTGGGACTTTGGTGGCTGCTGCCTGACAATTGTTTCTGCCTGAGTCATCATTCCAGCTGATTCTGCGTCATGGTCACGTGCGCAGCTCGGCTTCTTGGCGTGAGCAACAACTTCTTTGAGCCCTCCGAACCTTTCGTCGACCTCAACTTGACGACGACACTCTTTATTGACCGAACGCGTCAAGAAATCACGAGTGCAAACAAAGGCAACTTCTTGACCTCTGCGACGCTCTTCATCGATACGACAATCTCGCTGCTTTCAACGCAAATCGCCTGCGAGCCTCATACGGCGTCGACTTCAACATCTTGCACAGACAAGAACAATACTACAAAGGCTTCGACCCGCCATCATGTCTATCGAGGTTTCCGTTGATACGCCTCTGGCGCAAGCTCTGAGTGCTGCTATCCAGCCAAAGTTGGTAGAAGTGGGATGGAGTACAGGTAGTGGCGACGATGCACTGGCAGAGTACATCATCCTCATGCTGGCCAACGGAAAGACACAGGAACAAATCGCAGCTGAGCTTTCTGGAGATCTCCTCAGTCTTGGACCCGACGATCCCGGCGCGAGGGATTTCTCACAATGGTTATTCCAGCAGGTTGAGGTCCTAGGTGCGCAACAAAATGGCAGTGCTTCAGGAGTTGTCGCACCGGTTGGAGATGTATCTGTAGACATGGGCAATGGCGTGCATGATTCAGAGATGGAAGGAGTCTCCGAAACTGGAGACAGCAACGTGTATGTAGCCTCACCTGTAGACCTGTCAGGTCCAGACCTCAGACTTCCCCCAAGACCTCCACTAACGTTCTCCAGACCCACGGGTCCAAAGTCAATGCGAAATGGTGCTATTCGAGGTAGAGACAAGCGTATGCTTGGTCATCTAGCAAAGGCTATGGATAGACCAAATGATTCTGTCCTCCATCGTGTACGACCTCAGAATGGCAATGAGCGCATCAACACTCACGCTCGCGGACCACCGACTGGACCACGAGGACAACAAATGGCTGGACGTGGAGGACCTCGAACACTTAACAACCGAATGAACAACGCGATGGCTGGTATGCCCATGCAACAGGGTGGGGCTGCTGGCAACATCATGAATATGTCACCTCAGCAACAAATGGATCTGTATGCTATGCTTGAGCAGCAATCAAGACTCATGGCCCAGATGCTCAACCCTCAGGGTATGCCAATGGGGAATGGTATGCCAAATGGGTTTCCACAACAGCCACAACCATCGAGATCTCTGTTCGATCGAGTCTCCAAGACCCCACGTGGACCAAACAATGGTTTCCAGAAGGGCCCTCAACCGAACAAGTTCAACGAACACAAGCAGCAAATTCAAGATGGCGGACCCTCTTCTTCCATGGATGTCGAGATGTCGCAAGAGAAGAAGGAACTCGACCCGGAAAATACGGCTTGCAAGTTCAACCTGGCTTGTACAGTTGCGGAGTGCAAGTTTGCCCATCAATCGCCTGCAGCACCATCCGGAACCCCTATCGACTTCACTGATACTTGTTCCTTCGGAGCAGCATGCAAGAACAAGAAGTGTACGGCCAAGCATCCCTCTCCTGCCGTGCATCTTCAACAATCCTGCAAATTCTACCCGAACTGCACCAACCCAGTATGCGCCTTCAGACATCCTGCTAAGCAATGCCGCAACGGAGGTGACTGTGCTGTTCCCAACTGCAAATTTGCGCACACTACAACCATGTGCAAATTCACCCCTTGCACAAGACCCGATTGTCCATTCAAGCACGCCGAAGGCCAACGAGGAGTCTACAAGGACAAGGTCTGGACACCAAATAATGCTAAGGAGCACGTTAGCGAGAGGAAGTTTGTGGATGAGAATGCACCAGAGGAGCTCATTGTCCCCGGGGTATCGGAGGCACCGTTAAGCCAGGAGTCGATAAAGACGGAGATAATCACGTAGGGAAGGACTGGTGACATGTATTGGTTTAGATGGAGGGGCACAAAACTGTATACCATTATGCTTTCTGGGACAGTGGAATTGCAATGGCGTTTGGGAAATGTACTGTGTTAAAGATTCATCGCACTCTGAATGAGGCTGGAGATATTGCTTAGGTAGAATGGACATCTGTTCCTTGGCACCTCAGAGCACGAACTCTGAGGGAAGCCCTCCACAAATACGTTGCTATTATGACTGTGATATGTATACATGTAATATTTCACCCCGACTTGTGATCTCAGTAGGAAGAAGGGAGCTCGTGGAGGGGCTCGGAGCTATCCACCAACCCACTTTAACCGAAATGCACTAACAACATCATCACCAAAGAAATAAACGTACGTTGCAACACAACCCGCCAATTCCTGCAGGCAATGCCTTCTCCTCTACCAGAACATGCATTGGTAACTCTGCTGAGACAGTGCTATATCACCCCACGATGTCAAGCCTCTAAAACGCGTTCGACGAGACTGTTACATAGCTCCACGAGAGCTCTCCATGCTGTCCCTCCAAGCTGTCGACCGCGGCATCGACTTGTTCCTCGGCGTGGGAGCCAACGGAATAGCTGTCACGCGGATACAAAACTTGCGGCGGAGCTTCGAGGCCCATCTGCGATAAGGATAGGCAGTGATGCTGTCCAGGACTCGAACTCGTCAGTATTGTTCGCGGAGCATGGACACGATGGTCAAGGACGCGAGCAGGACACAAGGATAGCTATCATTGGAGGTGGAATCACAGGACTCACTGCCGCACACTATATAACGAGGGAGCTGTCGCATGCCAAAGTCACAATATACGAGGCGGGGAGCAGGGTGGGAGGATGGCTGCAGAGCGAATATATTGATGTTAAGGATGGAAAGGTACTGTTGGAGAAAGGACCGAGGACTCTACGACCGAATACTGAGGCTGCTCTTGTTACACTGGACATGGTAAGCCTATATCGTTGAGGAAGAAACAGGGTTAATTTTAAGTTTTAGATCCAAAACCTTGGGATGAAGGACGAATTACTCGTTAGCTGGAAAACGTCTCCTGCTGCACAAAACCGATTTATCTACTACCCCGACCATCTGGTCAGAATGCCTGGCCCTGGGCAGAGTATTTACGATATGTTGTGGACTGTGATAACGGAACCGGCCTTTAAGGGATTACTTAGTTCTTTATATGAGTACAAACGACCGCCTCGACCAGCCAGCGTTGAAGACGAGTCCGTCAGCTCTTTTCTCACCCGACGTACTGGGGCACCACATATCGGAAATAATCTAGTTTCAGCTGTTTTCCATGGTATCTACGCAGGAGATATTGAAAAACTCAGCGCTAAAAGTTTATTTGCCTTACTATATCATTATGAGAAAATGTTTGGTAGCGTAGGCGAAGGCTACTTTGACTCAAGGAAGAATATGTATAGTTGGACCTTGAGTAAAGACAAAGAGCTGCGGAAAGAAATGGAGCCCAAGGTTAAGGACCTTTTGAACGAGTTGCGTATGGCCAGTGTGTTCTCGTTTAAAGAGGGAATTGGCTCTTTCACCGATGCACTTGAGAATTCATTAAGAGCGAATCCAAATGTTCAATTCAGGACGAATGACAAGATCACATCTCTCGAACACGATGTTGAGAGCAACAGCATCAAGGTATCATCTCAGCCACTTGGTCTCTAGACATCAAGCTAACACAAAGACAGATCAAATCAGCATCCACCCAAAACTACACCCAAGCAATCTCCACCATCTCAAGCCGAACCCTCTCCACCCTCTCCGCCGACCGCCTCCCCAGCCTAGCCTTAACCCCCGCCGTCACCGTAATGGTAGTAAACCTCTACTACACCGACCCAACCATCCTCCCCGAGCAAGGTTTCGGCTACCTCATCCCGCGCTCGATCCCCTACGCCCAGAACCCCGAATGCGCCCTCGGCGTCGTCTTCGACTCGGACGCCATCCAAGGCCAGGACACCGCGCCCGGCACGAAGGTAACCGTCATGATGGGCGGCCACTGGTGGGACGGCTTTGACGCCTACCCGGACGAAGACGAAGGCGCCGCTATGGCTATGTCTGTGTTGAAACGGCATCTCAATATCGATGTCCCGCCTGCCCTGATCCGGGTCTCGCTGCAGAAGGATTGTATCCCGCAATACACCGTGGGACACGATGCGCGCATGAGGAAGGGTCATGAGGAGGTCAAGGATGTGTTTAAGGGGAAGCTGGCTGTGGCGGGGAATAGTTACACGGGGGTGGGGATGAATGATTGTGTGCGGGCGGCGAGGGATGTGGTGGTGGGCATTAAGAAGGGTGAGTCGCCCACGGGGTTAGAGGGTTTTGTGGGAGCGAGGTGGGAGAAGAAGTATATGGGAGCGAGGAAGCGTCCTGTTAGTAGGCCTGTATGATTTATGTATAGGATAGATAAAGGGTCAAAAGTGTGTTGTTATAAACCGGCCACAGCTCGCCTTTCTACTGCGTCTGCATCTGGGCCAGCGGGAGTCTGGTATGATAAATCCTAATAGTGTGGCGTTTGTATGGTCGAGATCTCGTCCGATGCAGCTCAATAAAGTCATAACAGGTATCACACAGGAGGATGAGCATAAACAGATTTCGTGCACAACAGTATCGGTATTAGAAACACTCAAAGCAGAAACTTTTGATACTCAATACTGCATACAATAGGCTCATCTGAGCGGGGTAATCATACTTGTTGCTTAACTACCTCCTTTTTCGCTCTTCAATAATTTATACAGTGTCAACGCCTACAGAACAAACAAGCTCGCTAAGGTACACCCTCGAGGGCAGGTTCAAGCAACGAACGCGCTAGTTAGGGATATCTTTGCGAACTAGTGATATCTTTGACCTCATTAGAAGCACGTCAACGGAAGCTGTTGCGTTCAGGGCTTGCATCTTGCTTGGTTTGGCTTCCCATCGTAGTAGTGTTGCTGACAGGTCTTTTAGCAACATCTGCCCAGCCACTCAGTGGTCCTAGAGCACGAATTTGCTGAGAGATTGGAACAGGTTGCGGTCCTCTGGCTGAATTCGTTGGGCCATTGGTGGCACCCGGTCTACTTGTCTCTCGGATTTCGAAGACAATATGTTTTTCAGGCTGGGCTGGCATGCCATCAGGATTTGGTGTCGATGATTGAGCAGCATTGCTGGTTCCGTTGGTGACCCTTGAGACAGGGGCGGGCTGAGTAACAGCTGCATTTGCATTTTCAGAGTTGGTTGTGATGCTCGAAGGTTGTGAGGCAGCGGGAGCCATATTGTCCGTATCGGGACTAGCAATATAGCTAGATGGTCGACTATGGGTGGTCTTTTTGTCATCGTAGTCTGGATTTGGAGCATTGCCCGCATGAACCTATGATCTTGTCAGGATTTGCGCGAGTCTTGGTATTGTGTCTCTTTACCAGATTTGAAGCTCTTTGGCCTGATGCATAAGGGGTGATACGAGTCTCCGGATTACCAGCATCCCAAGGCAGGACACGTTGGTGCTCACTTGAAGCATTACTGATCACTGACCCGGCTGTAGCACGTCGAGATATTGCCTCACTTGGCTCGTGAGTTGTGAGAGGATTGTTGGTAGCGGATTCCGGAGGAGTACTCGCCAAAGCATCAATCAACTTGCACAATTAGCATCAAGCGATATTCATCTTGAGATCGGATACTCACGGATAGCCTAGGAGGTTGGCTGTGGTTACTCTGCCCAGCGTCAGAGGTTCGTGTCTGGACAGAGACCACAGGACGGGATTGAAGATCATCCTAATTGGGTCAGCAATTCTCCGTGGGGTAGATCTTGCAAACTGACAGAGTTGGTCGGTAAGCTATTTGGAGCACGTCCATCCTCTGACTGATTCTTGTCCGAACGTCGAGAAGGACCATGTATTTTCATCGCAGAGCCCACTATTGAAAGTCGGTTCTGAACTCTCTCTTTGAGGCGGTGAGTTCGACTATGTCGAGCATCACGAGAAATCTCAACATCATCGTTGGTTGTAGATTGTTTGTTGCCGTTCTGATTCTCGTTGTTCGCAGCAGGCGCGGTATTTTCAACTCCTTGGCTGACTTCCACTGGTCTATTACTTCTACTCGTACCATCCGAGATGTTTCCAGCAGCATTACCATCGGCCACGGCGTGTTCGTTGTTTTCAGAGCGTTTGGCATTCCGCTCAGCCCGCTTGTCGCATCCACGGCAATTGCAAGAGCCATCGCACGAATCTTCGACGTGAGCCACATGTGGTTGAATGTGATCTTGAGGTTGAGTGGGAGCATCGCGTGTGGTATTCATGGGCGAGATGTTGCTTTCCGTTTCATCGTTGGACTGGTTGTTGGACTGAGCATTGAACTGAAAGTTGGAGTGAACGGTGGACTGATCATTGGATTGAGCATTAGATTGAGCGTTGGACGGAACGTTGGAGTGAGCAGTGGGCTGGTGATTAACCTGATCGTTAGGCTGAGGGTTCCTTTGACCGAGTTCTTCTGGAGTAAGTAAGCCATTCGTTCTGAGGACGCCGTTTAAATGCGGTTCCTGTTATAGTTAGTTGCATGTTCCGGCCTGGTCGGATTGCCTTACGCCGGCCCGTCTCAACATCTTCCTGCTCCAGGTATCAAGATGCCCTTTGAAAGCACTCATGGTAGGCAACTGGTATTTAGTGATGAAGAATGCTTGTAGTAGAGGAAATGAAAACCAAAACCGTAATATAGCTTCCAAGTTGGAAAGGCCAAGGCAGGCAATGTTGCAATGCACTGCTGGTGGAAATGGAGCTGTGTTGATGTTGCAGGATGCAAGAGAAAACCCTGACCGAAGAAGTAGCCATACTTGCGTGCTGATTGAGAAGGAGCAGTCTTCAAGAGAATGTACATAGGAGAGGAAGGCACGACGATGTGGTCGTGTCACGTGCTATTATTTTGCTTGAGTGCCCGTGAGCAATTGAGCATTTGGCTACACAACGCTGAACAGGGTCTATCCATTACTGGATCAATTGAAAGCAGCACGAATGTCCCGACAAAATTATACCTGCACAGACATACTCGGGCCTGAACGTCTCTCATAGCAGCCGTTCATGAGCTGTGGTCGACGATGAATTCAAGCAGACTCCACCTGTACGATACAAGAAAAGACTTCTTTTGTTGCACGTCGCATTTTTCGCCCAGCCTTTAGTTCCAAGCTGTCTTGAACATGGTTGTCCAGCTACGATGGCGTTCCAGATTCCATTGAAATGGTCTGACGAAGTCCAAGAAACTCGGACGAGGAGACGAGACTTCTGCCGGAAAGATCTCGCCAGCTCGCTCAAGCTTAAGATCATTATGTAATCGCATTTCTCTTCTCGGCTCGGATCCGAAGAGCTTTTAATTCTCCGTCGGGGCCGTGATAAAACAGTTCGGTTCTCGGTCTTTGACCATCAGGCAACATCAAAACAAAGCTCCCGTGGCGATGATGCATCCAAAATAAAGTTCCAGATGTCTCGGTCCCGAATCACAGTATGAATCTGGACGGTTTCTGAGTCACCAAAGAGGGGAAAATCATATGCTTGCGACGACAAGTGGTAGGGATCAGCCACACTTCACTCCCCAATTGTGGCGGAATCTCTTTCACATGTGGGACGCGCGGCTGAGCCAGCCATTGAGCAAGCAATATTGGAGACATGCTTTCGAGTCTCTTCGGAACTGTTCGATTGAATGCGTGGACTCTTGTTGACTGAATTGTTCTTGGCAGCCTAAGAACTAAAGCCGTTGACGTGTTTCATTCTGATACTTTTTCTATATATTCCTTGATCTGCCTCTCCGGTTCTTGCTTTCCTTCATCATACTCTTTCATCTTTACACAAGAAGAATCTACTCTCTCAACAATCATACAACACATATACAACATGGCATACAACAATTATCAACAAGTACCCTTTTGGGATTTTGTACGAGCATTCGATCAGAATGGAGCTGGTGTTGACCACCCTTCTGAAGAACACCCCTTCGGTCCTCCCCCTCACCCAGGCCCACCACCACCACCACCACCACCACCAGGAGCATTCCCATGGGGCGGCCCAGGCTTCTGGGTTCCTCGAGGCTTCGGCCCGGGCCCGCATGGTGGTCGCGGAGGACATGGAGGACGCGGACGTCACCACGGCAGACGTGACCGCGATCGTGAACAATCTGGCGAGAGATCTCGCTCTCGAACCGCATCCCCAAGTGGTGAGCACACAGAAGGTGAGGCCAGAGAAGGGCCATCAGGAGATGAGCGACGTCAACGGCGCGAAGAACGACGTGAAGAACGACGTGAGCGACATGGACCACGAGGCTTCGGCAGACGTGGAGGCGGTGGACACAGAGGAGGATGGGGACATCATGGACGTAGGGGACCTCCACCATTCGGTGGCCCAGGTGGCCCTGGAGGTATGGGAGGTATGGGAGCATTCGACCTGAGCGGTCTCTTCGAGGCTTTGAATGCTCACCCCATTGGACAACACCCATGGGCGCAAGTGCTCCGTCAGTATGCCGAACAAGCAGGTGTTGCTCAACGTTCAGCAGATACACTTGTACCAGAAGACGGTGAGACAGCATTCGTCCCACCCATTGATGTTTTCTCCACGGAAGCTGCATACATTCTGCACATTGCTCTCCCAGGAGCCAAGAAGGACGATGTTGGAGTCAACTTCGACTCCGACAAGGGTGTCTTGAACATCGCTGGCGTTGTCTACAGACAAGGTGATGAGGAATTTCTCAAGACTCTCACCCAGAGCGAGAGAAAGGTGGGTGCCTTTGATCGCAGTGTCAAGCTTCCACCCGCAAATGAGGAGAAGGAAGAAATTGATGGCGATGCCATCACTGCAAAGTTGGAGGATGGTATTCTCGTGGTCACGGTGCCCAAGGTTGAGAAGGAATGGACTGAAGTCAAGAGAGTTGACATCAACTGAGTAACGGGTTGGAGCAAACTTGCTTATGGCTTATGGCTGAACAGCCAGTGCTGGCGTTAGGATTTGGATTTGTTGTTGATATTTCTGCGGCTTTTATTTCATGATATGGTACCAAATGACCTGAATGGTCGAAAAAAATACAAAAAAATGCCATCTGGCAATTAAAAAATCTTCTGCTCCCAAACTTTGACATGTGATTGTGATACATAGTGAAATCTAGGCAACTCGAAAATCCCCCTGTGAACATTTGCTGCTGCCTTCACCCCTCCAATTTCGCCACCAACGGGAAGAAAGGCTCGCCTCGGCTTCGCTTCTCCCCTCAACTGTGGCGGTGCAGAGTTTTACGCCACAGGCAGCTCCATCGCATTTCGGCTACGATAAGTATCCACCTTAAGAGTTGCCCTTCCAACTGATTTATTTTCATCCTCCACCATCATCCTTTGCTTTTTCCCATCTGCAACACCGCTCATCCACTGCTGTCAAGAAACTTCAAGATCATCTCCGCGACGGGTTACTGGCGGCTTGTGGTTGATCTTTTTGGTAGGCAGATCAGGTGTCAACAAACGCTTTACGTCATTGCGCCCTCCTTCGAATGATAACAACATATTGCGAGGATACGTTGCTCTATCAACAATATCAGGGACTTTGAAAGAGACTTCGCGCAAGCTATTCTTGAGCCTAGAAATCTCCAACCTGCGACACTTGTCTACAGCTTCGAGCACTTCTCGAGCGACAACAGCAAACATGTCTGACACCGACAGCCTTGATTACCTCCAAACGGGCTTCGACCCATCGAGTTTGACAGTCCCGCGACTGCGATCGATTCTAGTCTCTCATGATATCAAATACCCTTCAGGCGCGAAGAAGCCTCAGCTCGTCCAGATCTTCACCGACAAGGTCTTGCCACAATCACGCAAGATCCTGTCAGCGAGATCGCGCGCGAAAAGGACAAGCAGAGGGATCACAGATGCAGATTCTCAGGATAGCACGGTTGCAGACGAGGAGGTGATGCCACCGCCTCCCACTCCACGAGCCAGAGCATCTAGAAGAACGACCCGGGTGAAGTCAGAGGAGAGCGAGTCGGATGTTTCGGTCGCGAGGAGTCCAACAAAGAGAACAAGAACACCTAGCACCAAACACCCCAGAGCTTCCGATACTGAGACTGGAACTGATCCTGATGCTATCCATAAGTCTATTCGGAAGTCACGGAAAAGCGAGGCGCCAACTCCCGCCGCTCCAGCACTCCCGCCGATGAGACCTGAGATTGTGGATGACGGAGCTGGCGTATCGAGAAGGGAGAGTGCTTTCACCTACGATAACCCATTCCAGAGTGGTAGCTCTCCGCCACCAGGCTTAAGCAGTGGCGAAAGAAAACTGCGAAAGAGCCTGGGTTCTAGTGTAAGCCGAGAGAGGAAGAGCATGTCAAACTCGAGACGAAGCACTTCCAGACCACAAGCGGAGGATGGATTTCACCCGCCGACCTCTTCAACATTCGAGATACCAGTCAGCGCATTGAATGGCATGAAGGATGTCGATGAAAATGGGGTTGAGGCCAGTGAGGAATTTACACCCGAAGAGCAACTAGCATTGGTCCAAGATATTGCTGCCAACGGAGAAAGTGCTGTTGGACCACTACGACCAAAGAGAAAACAAAACAGAGGAATCAGCAAGAAAGGCCCACTCTCGTTTGCCTTATTCGCCCTTCTTAGTGGTTATGGCTTTTGGTATCGACAAGAGAAACTTGCAGTTGGATACTGTGGTGTTGGCCGAGATGCAACACCAGTCATTCCAGCAGGAGTTGAGGTCCCAGATTGGGCTAGGATTCTGGTAGAACCGGAATGCGAACCCTGTCCTCAGCATGCTTACTGCTCCGCCAATATGGAGACCACTTGCGAATTGGACTTCGTGAAGAAGCCACACCCTATGTCTCTTGGAGACCTGGTGCCTTTGCCCCCAACTTGTGAACCAGATGGGGAAAAGGTGCGCAGAGTGAAAGCTGTGGCTGATCGCGCAGTCGAGGAGCTTCGAGAGAGAAGAGCGAAGTTTGAATGTGGCGAGTTGACCAATGAAGCTGGGCAACCAGAGCCAACTGTTGAGATTGATGCAGAAGAGCTGAAGAAAGAAGTCAGCAAGAAGCGGAGGAAGGGTATGAGTGAGGCTGAATTTGAAGAGTTGTGGGGTGGAGCGATTGGTGAGATTCAAGGGCGAGACGAGGTCATGAGCGTTGCTGATGGGTAAGTCTTTCGTCTATTCTCCTTTTCATCGCCCCCTCGTGTTCCGCAACTCCTGTTTTCCGTTCTTCCTGGCATGGCTTTCAAATGTCGCTTCCTTGCACCTGTCCCTCTTCCACAACTACCAACTACATATCTGACAGGACGGCACTAATCAGGTTCCTCGCCCCAACTGCAGACCCCACACACTCCTTACAAGTTCCTCCCTCGCACGCCTCCCCCTCGTCTGTGCCATCAGACGATCCTTCCGACTCACTGTGGCAAGACATCGCCTCAAAATTGCTTCTATAGCCATTTTCCTCTCCATAATCGCCTACATTCGCTCCACCCTCCATTCACGCGCTACAGCTAACGCCGCCGTTCCTCATCTCGTCTCTCTCACTCTTGAAAGACTAGCTACTCAAGCCGCCCTCCACGCAGCAGACAAAGACGCCTATCCAGAAGACTTCATCAGCATAGGCCAGTTACGTGATGATGTCCTTCGCGATGAACACAGCATCAAAAAACGTGCCGCATTATGGGAACGCGTCAAGCGGATCGTGGAACACAATTCCAACGTAAGAATCGGGCAACGAGAAAGCCGAAACGGCGAGATTTCCAAGGTCTGGGAATGGGTCGGCAACGTCGCGAGTCTAGAAAGTGGTTACGAAGGTGCCAAACGGAGGAAATCGGGGAGAGTTAGTTGGGGCGTTTATGACGAGATGAGTAGTCCCGTATCAGGGAGCGACGGCGGACCGGAGATGGTGCAGAAACAGTGGGCGGAGGGGAGACCTATTTATTAGGATGTAGCTTTTTCCAAGCGGCTTTCTTTCCTTTGTTCACGCATTTCGTTGTATGATTACCTTCTTCTGCTTCTTCTCTAGGGCGGCGGTTTGGATGGATGGATGGATGGATGGATGCTGACGGCCTCAACATGATACCTGGTGGATTACATACGTGTACCTACCTACTTACCTCTACGTAGTCAGATAGATAATTAATGCCTTTCCCAATAACACATAAATATTTCCTCATTCTATGCTCTTGCCTTTTCTCCCTCTTAAAAGTGAATCCAACCCTCAATATCCCTTTCCCACTAGTACATCCACTTCCCAACTCCAACCACAACAACAAATCCACCTAACTCCCTCCGAGCCCTCTGATTGGCCGCCCCCTCCCTAGCGCCAAATTTCCTGAAGAAAAAACTGCGACATGCAACAAAATAATTAAGGTTTTAAGCTTATTTCTTAGCGTGTAGGGTGGTTGCTTTTTTGCGTGTCGCAGCGAAGCAAATTTGTTTCTTCAAGAAAGAAATGGGTAGAAGAGAGATAAGGGGATGCGATTGGTCGGGATTGTTTACTGCGCTGGGGAAGGTTTTGAGGGGTTGGGGGAGGGGATTGGGGTGGATTTTGGGGATGTGTAGTGGGAGAGTTCATGATTCAGTGCATGTTTGATGGGTTTTTGCTGGATTTTAAGTTTGCCTGTTGGCTGGGTTAATGGCTCTCATGACTTCTTAAAAGTTCACATAGCCACAAATGGTATTATATTGCTATGGAGAGAGGAGGTGAGAAGGGTAGTCGAGAGTAATTCCTTCTTCATAATGCTTCGACTATCTTTAGACAGGACGCTCGTATATCGCTCCAAGATAACTCGATCTGACAAAGGTTTCACGCACCTCTTCTCTATTGCTCGGGGTAGTAGAACCCGCCTCAGCGATCACCTTTCAGGCGCATTGTCCTCATCCCCTTCATTCCTCTCTTCCCGCATCTTATGCCCTGCAAACACAGCTAACATACCAAGATCATAAGCGGCCTTCAAACATCCCGCCGCGACGAATGCCCAACTAATAGCGTTCTTCCCAGCGAGCACACCGGAAATCAGAGGTCCAATACACTGTGCAGAAGTCCTGACCACATTCAACAATCCCATAACAGCGGTCCGCTCACGAGGTAGTACGACTGCAGCGAGAAACGCAGTGCGTGGCGCCGAATCCATGCTGATACTGCAGGACCGTAAGATCAGGAAAGTGGCAGCGAGAGGCAGCGAGGAGGGGATAGGCATGAGAGCCAGGAAGATGCCGGAAGGGAGATGTGTGAACACCATTGTTTTTATGTTTCCAAAGCGCCTTGCGATGGAGGATCCTAGGGGTACGGAGACTGCACTAATTGCACTTGTGACGAAGAAAATGGTGCCTAGTTTTCCTTCCGCGAGAGAGAATTTGTCTTTGAAGAAGAAGGTTATCCATGATCTTGAAACTCGTTAGAACACAAGGAAGAGGAAGGCAACACGCAGAAAACTGACATGGGTGACAGCCCTGAGGCGAAGGAGTCGACTGCAAATAAGAGACAGAGGTTCAGGATAATTGGTCTGCTTTCAATGCTGATATTTGGCAGCAACGCACGAATCGATGACTTCGTCTTACGCTCCGGCTCATCTGAGTTATTTCCCAGAAGCGGGGTAGTCTCTGGATCTACAGCCGTAGGTATTTCCTTCTCCTTATTTACCTCGACTGCTTTACTTAAGGATATTGCAAGAAGGAACTTGATCATCCCAACAAGAGCATATCCCCAGAAAATAACTCGATATGACCTTATAGCAGTCCATTTCAAATCCTCCCGTAAATGATTTACGAGCCATCCTGACAAAACCATTGAACACGCAATGGCAGCAGAGCCCGTTAATGAATACCAGGCATATATATCTCTGCGTTTCGCAACTGGGGTGAGTTGTGCTAAGATCGATTCTTCGATTGCTCGGAATGGTCCTATTTCATTGCCACTTCCTCGAATCAGCCTACGTCCTACGCTTTCATAGTCACTTAGAAGGATACATACCTGGGACTTATGACCCCGAAGATCGCAGCAAGCAACAAAACCCAATAATTCCCACTTAGAGCAAAGGTGACTCCACTCGCGGACATCAGCAGTGCCCCCACAGCCAGCGTTGCTTTCCTACCCAAGCCATCTGCGAACGCCGTCAAGAAAAGACTAATTATGGTGTCTCCAACGAGCGTAAGTGTCATAAAGAGACCAATTCTCGTCTTGGAGATGGAGAGCTCGTCGAGGTAGGCGACGAGAATGAGCGCTACTCCACCATATGCAAAGTGGCGGGCGAATCTTTGCATGCATAGGAGCTTGGTGTCCAGGGTAGATGACCAGAGGGAGGAGAGACCTATTTCCTCGAGGACTTTATGGTGAAAGCGAGATGCCATTGAGACTGTTATGGTTTGGAAGGAATGAAGATGGGGGGTTAAAAATAAAGTTTGAAGTAAAGCACCTCTGAGAGGATTCCTAAGTATGCACTATGTGCAAAGGATGATACCTTTGAATACAGATACCTTCATACCAAAGGAATATCTACTTGGGTGTATTCCTCGTAGTGGGTTGGATAGCCCAGGTACGGCACGTTGGAATCCTTAGATGCAAGAAACTGGTTCGAGATAATACTGGAGAGATGAACTCTCGTGCTGATAGGGGGGGTAAGGTCAATTCTGTGGTTTGTCTCGCAACACGCGCAAGCCTCGGGCACAAAACACTTGTCCTTTGCCTTTGACTGAGGTACGAATTTTAAAGGTTCTCCGAGGGTGGGGTAGGTCTAATTATGACTCAATCGCAAGTCACGTTTTTTTCATACCCTTGCAACACAATTTAAACAATAGGTATCAAGTCTCTCTCTTTATCTTTATTGTCTCTTTGAAGTCTTTAAGCTTTGAAATTAAGGCGGGGTTTGGGAAGGGAGGGGGAGGGGATTGGGCTGTGAGGGTTGGAGAGGTGGATTTTGGGGATGTTTAGTGGAAGGGTTCGTGGTTGAGTGAATGATATTTCTTCCCTGACTTTAGTAGATGAGGAGTTTCTTAATTCTGAGAGAGTTTCGCTCTTCTAGTAAGTGAATTCGTTTTGCGTTGTTCAAGATCATGCTTTTATTGAAAAGTGCCAATGTTGCCTTGATATTCTCGATTAAAAGCCTAATGAATATAAAGTGAGGCAAATGTTGTTCGTGCGGTGAGGGGCAAAAGTTCCAGCACGAAACTTGATAGTGCGTTAGGTTTGGGTTACTGCGATGAATATGTGGTTTATTCAAAAACTTCTGGAATCCAGATCTCCCTACCCTGTGCGGTGCTTACAGTAGTTGAATAGTGCCTGTCATTGCCTTCTGTTGCCGAGAATAGTTTTATATATCCCATCCAAAGCGAGACTTGAACAGGGGAAAATCACCTGACAAACTAAAATCTTTCACTATATAAAAAGTTATACAAAAGCATCTTTCACATACTGTTGACAAATCTCTCGAGACCCTATGTATCTTAGAGACAATTCATTATAGTATGCTTGGAAGGTTTTCAAGTGTGGGGTGGTTTTTTGGTACACGATTCACCTTCACTCGGGATGGTATAGCTTGGAAATTCGACACACCTTATGAATAGCTTCAAGATTACTCCATATGATCAGGGTTGCATAGCGTTTGTTAATCTGAGCTCAATGGGGTGTGGTGTGGTGGGCTACAGTAGACGGATTATGGGTAGAGACTTTTACGTTATTGTTTTCCAACAAATCCAATCAGACTCGGTCATATTCACAAGCTATTCGCAGTCTATGAGAATACCAGAGTCAACCTTCGCTGCTGTAGACAACCTTTGGTCACTTTTCTTTTGGAACCATTATAGCTATCTATTCTTTGAATTCATACTTTTATTTGACAAACGTCGCACGCACCAGCATATTAGGGCATTTACCACTTCATGTTCGTCCCATAAACAATTCCAAGGTGTCAAATGTCAGAGACTCTCTCTCCTTCCAGTGAGCAGACCGCTTCTGAACGTCCAACAATGGAGTTCATGACTGTCCAGGAGGGGGAAGAGTGTTGGTGTATACGAGTGGTGCCTGGTTAATTGCACTTATCTTTCTACACTGTCCGTTGACCCATGCGTAAGGAGGCAAATACCAACCTGATGACTTCTATTAGCAATTGGAAATATATAAGTGTTATGGAGCTGATCGAGGAATACGTACTTGCTGCCAGCAGAGCAAAGCTATCCGCATTATGTTGGAGGTTGTTAGCAGTTGATTGTCCGGTTGATGTTGAAGCGCCGAGTTGTTTACCGGAGATCGGAGTAAATTGATAACTGAAATTTGTTAAGTATATTTCCCGCTATTTGCAGAGATTTTGGTAGGCTTACATTTCGCCGACAGTGGCCCCGTTTACCATATCTGGGAGAGTTGCCGGAACTTGTAGTGGTTAGCACAATAATAATGATATTGAATTGTCTACCGTGGGAATAACTTACATTGTCCAAGCTGGAACGTACCTAATTGCTGCGCGAAGCTGGCAGCGTGCATAAGCTCATGTAATATTACTGTACTCAGCCACATTCCAAGTATATCAAGCCCATTTTCCGAAACACCAGGTCCAATCCTCAAATCTCCTGACGTACGGTAGTTATCGAGTGAAGGTGTAAAACTTGATATCAATGCCCCTTTGCCACTGTCCGAGCATAGAATGATGATTTGATTCGCAGCAGCTTGGTATGTGAAGCCCTTTGCAAAGCCTCCACAAGCATTTGCCGTCAATGAGATACCTGGGGGAGGACTTGGAGCATTTATCACCGTATTCCCCCTATTGTCGAGATATTGCCTGCTCGTTGGATTGGTTGGGATCAAATGAGCATCCGAGCAGTGGATAAGTATGCCACCTGGGCTGGGAATCGTGGCAGCTGAGACGACATTGCCAAACCAAGCTTTGAGGAAGATGTTAGTAGATATCTGTGGAAGGAATTCGTGGAAAATTGATAGACTCACTTCTCACAAAAGCAAGAGTAGCTTCATCGTTTTCATTAGGCGCAGCAAGTAAGTCGACCATAGATGTGCCTAGAAGCAGTGGACTTCCATATGCTCGTTTCTGCGCGTATATTGCCATATTGAGTGCGCTGGTCATTTGTGCTGAAACTTCGGGGAAATTCGCACAATCGGGAGCTATACTCCACGCTGTACAGAAAATTGACGAATGTGATATCATCCAGATGACTGTAAGAACAAGCTGAGAGATTCTCGTCGGAGCATTCGGAGACATGCTTAACAGCAAACTGTATACAAGGGAGGAAAGGGCACGTTTCGGACAATATAGAGCCTTTAGAAGATCTCCCACTTTCTTCTCGGCATACTATACACACTGTTATTAATTCTTTGCATCTTTGGATCATCCAACAGCCCTCGGATTGAAGCCTGTGCAACTTTGCAACCACTTTGATCACCAGTTCCATTGCGGTGCACCGCATCTCGTAGGCGTACGGAGTAGAAATCTATTTTTGAAGCATTTTGGTGTGTGTTCTAGATGTTTGGTATGTGGCAAACATTAAGATAATGATTATGAACAGTATGCCCCGCTATTATTTTCCCAAGTCGCTATAGGATTAGGTTGACACTTCATGTTGTTGTTGGATGTAACGGAGTCATTCGGCAAGCTGCCTGTCCTTGTGCTTGTTGGTGTCACACTGAATCTCATGACAAAAGTCCTAACAATCAGCTCAGTGGATTTTTCTAAAACTACAGGGCTGAACCTATCTCGGCCTACATATCCCTCGCCAATCATACCTATCTTAGGAATGGCCCGTGCGTTCTGTTCCACGCTATAATTCCCGGCTGGCCGTTGAGGGGATATGATATGAGTTGTCGAACTCGCCATCAGAATTGCAGCAATCGACCAAATCCCACTCATGCCCACTCTCTCTGAACATTCAACGAGTATGGCATCCTCTCGAGGTGACCAGAATGATAACAGTCAGCCAACGGTACCACCACCTCAGGATCAACCAAGCCAGAGTACTCCAACATCTCAGGGTAATCATGCAGACCAAGCTGCGCCATCAACGGAGCAAGGTGTTAACTACTGCGTCGCTACCTGGAGACCGGGTGATTCAACCATTGTTTGCACACCTGAACAATTGGCTATATGGCAGGAGGGTATGCGCTTAGCAGCTTTGGGTCCACTGCCAGATCCAGACGAAGATGACTTTCTCGATGAGCCACTGTCAAAGCCTTTCGATCCGAATTGGGAACCCGACTGGGCCAAGGCAGACGCATGGATTGAGGAGAAAGACAGTGAAGGTAGGTAGCCACAGTCACACTCATATTCTCATTTCCCATCATTAACATTAAACAGGACGAACGTTGTGGCGCAATCGGATCATACACTTCGTTAGCTATTCAGAGCCATTGGAAGTCCGGGAAGCCAGGGACAGACTTCAGAAGGCAAACAGCAGCGCATAACGACATAAAGATCATGATGGGTGATTTTAGCGTGCCCGACACGACCCACCCGTCTAGACCGGTTACGTAGGGGAAATCAGGGGAGATCAGGAGGCGGAGAAAAAAGTGGCCGCTTTTCGTCTAGCGAGAACATCAAAAGTCCTTCACCTAATTTAATATATCTCGGCCAATGCTCCAATAACTTATATGCGCACTCTGATTATAGTTCTCAAAAAGCTCTTATTTGTTTTGGCAGTTATAACTGTCTAGAACTGTCTAGGATCCTTATGGTGACGGTTCTTAGTTCTTCCAACCCGTACTAGGTGACGGTTCAGGGCCAAAAACGGCCCAACCCACCCATCGAGAGCGCTGGACACAGCGTGGAAGGAGTCGGGAGAGGTTGAATGCATGCATGGTCTCATATGGTGTGACCAAGAGATAGCAAATAGCAGCGCGTAGCGACGTAGCGACATAGCGATCATGATCCTCGCGGCAGTGCATTTGGAAGCAACTGTGAGAGATTCAATTGATGTGCAGTCTCATATGTTGTGACCAAGAGAAAGCAGACAACAGCGTGTAGTTACATGAGAGCCATAATCCTCGCCACACCGCGTCGGAAAGCACTGTGAGAAGGCGGAAGGTTGTGTGATTTCAAATGTTGTGACCAAGAGAAAGTCCATTGACAGTTGAAATCTATTCTCGGGGCTGCATACAGTCTCTTCTTCTTGTTCCTCTTTATGGAATTCCAACGTTGGCATTGGTGAGTGTAAGTCATAACTGTGTAACTTTTGATACGATGGCTTTGTCTCTCCCCTTCTCTTCTCAATATGCTATATGTCTCCTTCATCATTCACTGTTAGTCGACAACATTTATAGCTATAGTCCTCATTTTCCAGACCCTTCAACTATGTCTTTCACTCCTCATCTTTCTTCTCTTCAAGTCCTTCTTGTCCCTGTATTGCTATCATTGTTCATCTCCAGCTCCAGTGCTGTCGAGACGGTCACAGCAATAGTCGATACACCATATACGGATTACCTGGACTTTCAACAATTTGTTTTGATTGCATCAGGTCCCACCCCGACGGACGACGACTTTGCCAGCATCAGCTCGACAGCATTTCCCTTAGCAACAGCTTCATGCAGCTCATACGACGTGGGTGCTACTGTTGAGCTTGTTGAGGCACTTGCAGATATCTTCTGTACTGGTCTTGATCTTTCCGAGGGCAGTAGTGTTTTGTTCCAAGGAAATTAGTCCGGCACACAAGGTGCAGACGCAACCTCTGTATTCTTCAACTTCAGTCAAACAGCCGATATCTGTGCTCTTGGTTGCAACTCAAGCTACACACAGATCATCACGTCTTGTAAGTCTCACTGGTTTCATGTCTTTACTCATTTCTAACTCGACTGATGAAACAACAGGCGAATTTAACAGCCAACTTATCTACGGGTCAGGAAGTCTACAGGATACCTGCGGCACCTTCGCAATATCGCTTTCGTCTGCCGTTCTAGCTCCCACTTCGTCCACAACCTTTGCTCCACCGCCGCCCAGTCCAACTCCAACACTATCTCCACCAGGACTGCAAGATCAGGAGTGTTACGAAGCAGACAGTTTCGGAAAGCACAGCGATATTGCTGGAAAAGTGCAGAGTTCTTATGCTACCACCTTTTGCAGCACCAATGACCAAACATTTACTTCTGGGACAGCTCCCGTGCTGTGGAACGCGGGGTCAATAATATTCCGAGATGGACTCACACCGTATCATTATACCGTAAGTTGGCTTGATGGTTGTATGACGACGGCAACGCAGCAGAGTATGGACCAACCACTTGCTGGTGATTCCACGGTCACTTGTGTTAGTCTGGTGAAGGAGAACTGGCGGAACTGTAAGTGTTGAGATTTGTTTCGTAAGTGTATGAGCGGTTACTGATGTTATGATTCCAGGCAACAACGGCGGAGCTGGTGGAACTCGGATTGCTGGGTGTTTGAAATACAATTTTGCTGCAACACTAAATACGACACAGATTTGAGATAGTAGTAGCAAGCAAGGAATAGTAGATCGAGACATCTCGTGTCAGGACTGACCTGTTTTATGAGAAGTCTCCCTCGCGATCCCAAACCTCTACAACCCCTCTATGCCCCTCCTTCACCTCCACCTCCTTCAAAACCATCTCCGTCCTCTCCCACTCCACCCCAAACTTCCCCGAATTAATCTTGCACATCCTCAAGCTTCCCACCATCTCACCCTTGCCCTCGGCCTCCTTCACCTTTTCCAACAAATCCTCAACTGCTCGCCTCGTGTTCTCGAGAATCTCGTCCGGCTTGTCCTTCCCACGTCCATGCTTTGCGCTTGTAAACAGACACGCAATCCAATGTTTCGAGGGCCCACAGGGCTCTATGAGCAGACAAGTCCCTGTTTGAACAGGATCGGAGAGACAGTGCTCGTGGTAGGTGTTGAAAGCATCAGGATAGGCATCCTTAAACGGGATTGCGATTCCGGCGCCCCATTTACCCTGGGTGTTGCAGGCGTGAATTAAGACCGTATGATCTGGAGCGTCGAAGATATCTCCGCTGTGCTTTGTGAGGGAGAGCGCTTGAAGTGCTCGTTTGGCCATGAGTGCAGGTTGCTGGCTGCTGCTGCAAAGAGAGATGCTGAATAGCTTCTAGGTTTTTTTTTAGTAGAAGTAAAGGCTCACCATTCGATGACGAAAGTATTTGAGTATCAGGCAGAAATTCAGGCAAGCATTGAAAACCTTAAATATTTGCTGTGCATCGCAAAGAAAGTGCCTCTCAACGAGAATTGTATGCAAAATAATTCTAGCTTCCTGATTGGCCGGAGCTTTACTAGCGTAAAAATTTCCTGACTGCCTTAACATATGAGAGATTCTCGTTGGAGATTTGAGAAGAATTGAATTTTGTAGACGTGCAACAAAACATTTAAGGTTTTATTTAAGGTTTAGCGCCGGCTTAACCTTTTTCCTTGACTTTCAAACAGCTCAAGAGAGCTCCTCAACGAGAACCCCATACAAAAGAAATACGGCAATATAATTGGCCAGAGTCTTCTTAGCGTGGAAATTTTGGGATTCTTGGGTGCAGCTCCTCGTTGACTTTTGAAATCTCTCTCATTTTGCGACATGCAACAAAATAATTTAAGGTTTTAACCTTGTTTTCAGCGCCTACCTTAAATATTGGCCTGAATCTCCGAACATCTCAAGCAGCCAAGGACCCACCTCTGCTAATCAGCGAGGCATTCCTCCATCGTCCGGTTTTCCGCTTAGATTATTATAAAATTATATTCCGCGGACCTTCATCTGACCCAACTTAACACTCACATAAGGAGAATAGTCACCGTTCCCACCAACCCCGCCTCCACAAGCGGGTCAGAAGCCGCGATGTCAACAGACGGTCCTTCTCCCGCCGTCTTCAGTTCCGCCCAAATCTTCGACGACACATTATACAAATTCGTCGCCACGATGGCTTCTAGCGTATTTTTTCCTTCACCAAGTACGAACTAATATCCGCTTTTGCATCAGCGAGATCCAACGGCGGGATCTGATATCCGTTGATGCAAACTCGTGACGGGTGAACAACCCGTCCAAAAGAAATGATGGCCCCGTAGGACGTGCTGCCCCATGTGAAACTCATGCTGTAGTACCCGAGTCCTGATGCAGTTTCTAGACCGGAAATTGCAATCCATGATGGTAAGACAGAGCTGGGAAGAGTGCAGGTGGTGTTTGTCTTTACGGCAATGGTGTCGGCGTCGTTCAGATCAGCGGGTGGACCCCAGGATTCTTCAATCAGCGTCCAGTTCGCCAGGGCAAATGTAGATGGAACTTTCGATTGGGCGGGAATGACATGGGTCTTTGAGTCTGAAGTTGTCAAAGTCTGCCAGTACACCAACCAACACCAACTGTTGGTGGTGGCGTGGGGAAATCCGGAGAAAGTGCTACTGGCTGCATTTCGTGTCAGCATAATGCACCTGTGCCGTAACCCTTCCATGCTTCCTTGTGTAGGGACTGCTGCAACATGATGGCTTTGCTAGCCGGATCGCCAGCATCGATCTGGACTTTCTCACACGAGGCAAGAAAGCAAGTAATTTCTGGTCAACTTCACAGGAAGTGGCTCTAGACGATGCACTTCAACATCACAAATGATAAGTGGCACCAAAATACCGAAAGAACAACGGTGAAGCTTTAAGACAATGTGTGAGATAGACATGAGCTTTACTGCTGAATTTCGTTATTCACGAAGATTTACGTGAGCTTCTAAGAGCCCCTTTCCCTTGGTCCCGATGACAAATTGATCACTCTCAAATTCAAAGTTCTCAGCCTTCGCGCTCTCGAAATGAAAATCGAAACGTTGTACAAGGGCAGCAAGAGCTAAATACATCTCTGCCCATGCAAGACGATGGTGGCACACCTGTCAGTATATGCAGCTTATATCATATATAAGCCGAACGGAAATACTTACTGCATCCCAAGACACATCCTCGTCCCTTTCGAGAACGGTGCGTATGCCTTCTCGGCATTCTTCTGTCTATTATTATCCATCCACCGTTCAGGGCTGAAAGAACGAGGATTTGGAAAGTTGTTCTCGTCCATATGCATCAAGATGGTCGTCATTCCAACAGGAGTCCCAGCAGGAATTCGCCACTCTTTGTAGAATAGGTCTCGGTCTGGAGCAATTCGTGCCATACGTGTACCTATGCCAGGACTCAAGCGTAGTCCTTCTTTTATAGTCGATGTGAGGTTGGGAAGCTGCTCGAGGACTTTCAATTCGTTGACATCAAGATGTTTCGCTTTTGCAGAGTCAAGTTCCTCACGGAGTTTCTGGAGGATAGCGGAGTTGCTGAACACATGGAAGAATATTAAACGTAGAGCACCGCCAATGGTCTCGAAACCCGCACCACTCACAGATGTCACATCCTGAAAGACTCTCTTGAAATACTTGTCATGTGAAGAGAGCTTCGAATCAAGTATTTCGTGTATGATGGTCCGCTTGACTCCTTCTGGTGGTGAAGGTGATAGTGCTTCGTCCATAATGTCTTTCGTATCGTTCATAGCAGCTTTCATGTGCGCAAAGAATGTCTTCATATCATCGTCCGCAATCTTCATGGCCCAGTCCAACGGCATTGCTTGCAGCAAGAAAAGGACGTATCCTATATGCTTGCTAAGCCGCCAAAGAGATCCAGCTCCTTGAGCAGCGTGGAGAACCGCAACATCGAAGTTTTCGCTGTCGAGACTGTTATAGCTTTTGCCAAGAATGAAGTCGAAAGCTACATCACGGGCCAACGCTGTGGTGGCAGCACCCAAATTGACCATTTTCCCTGCTTCAGCAATATTGGAAAGGCGATCGCAGAATTTACTGACATGCCTGCTGATCATGTCTTGTCGGCTTGACACTTTGGCCTTGGAAAAGAAAGGTGCCAAAGGTTGGCGACGAGCCTTGTGCAGGTCATGCTGGGTAGCGTGTATAGTTGGGCCTTCAGCGCCCCTAAGGGAAGTCAGTTTGAGACGAAATTCAAGCTGTCTCGAGAGATGAACCCCCCACAATATTCCCAAGTTAGGGGCAAGATTGACTTACCACGCATCCCACGCAAAAGGGTATCGGTTCCAACGCCCCTCTTGGCAATAGAGAACGTCAAAGAAGACGGGATCGCTAACATGAAGCTCATAGGGGCTGATCCTTATGATTGGCCCTGAAGTGTATTGATAAAGAGCTCTTGCATCAGACAGAAGCATAACACCAATAGGCATGCGATGCGATAGGGTCACTTACCATATTGCTTGTGCATCTCCTCAATCTTGAATGTATATTGGCCGTTTTCAATAACGTCGTAGTAGCCTTCATACCATCTTGTCGCGGCTGCCAGCTTTGGCCCTGGAAAGCGGGCAAGGGGGTGGAGAAATAGACGATAAAATGTACGAGTTGCAAAGTACAAAAGAATCGCAACAGCGACAGTTCGCCACAGTGACGTGTTTGGATTGTCCATGACGAAATATGTCGAGTATGGTTGATCAACTCCTGAGAGCTGAGATGTTGTCTGGACAATGAGACTTTGGAGATTCTGTCGGATGTTTTACCAACGTGAATCACTACCATTGTTTCCGGTGGCCTTCTTTGTGCCTCTGTTGGAGCAGGTGGGAAGACATGCGTGTCAGCCTGCAGGAGCCCAATCAAGCCTGCATGCGCTGTCCATCAAAATGTTGGTAATTGTGATGCCTGCCAAGGAAATACATGCCCTCTAGTTCATTCATGCATCGTTAGACCTGCTTTGCCACCCGGGTATAATGTTCTCATACACTATTCAAGCAGCAACCTGCATCATCCAGTTCTTCAATCTAATTTGCTGCTGCTCAAAAGTTACGGATCCCAAAGAAAATTGGAAAAACTTCCACTATGCTTCTTCCTTCGTGTGTTTTCGAAAGTCTCTGACGTCAGTTGCTTGGTCCTTCATCATCCGCCTTTCGCTGCTCGAAGAAGGTATTCATTGAGCGAATTCAGAGGACAAAATAAAATTGCAAAACCATTCCTAGATACCAGCCAGAGTATCTAGAGGGATTAACAGATTCAAGCGAGTCATATATGAGTAAGCATCTTCGCAGGAAACAAGAATCTAATTTCGATTGTTTATAGACTCGACTATTCGGCCGCCTTACTGCTCATATACACTCTTTCTGGTTTTCGCGACGAGGAAATGATTATTTGGTTCCATAAGTCAAGCTTTGCGACTGCGAGCTAACCCGAATTGGGACTATCGCCAACAAAGAGGTACCGCTCAATGCCATTTTGAGCCAATCGTGATCTGCGGAGTAGTATTCAACATCCTCGCCGATATCTCATTACTTGGCTGGGTTCTACCCAAGATCTGCAAATTCAAACTCCAAATCGCGCAACGCCAAAAGATTCCTCTCCTCCTCATCCTCGGCCTCAGTATCCTCGTCATAATCGCAGGCAGTGTTCGTTGCGTTCGCGTTTCATACGAAATCGAGTCAACTGTCGACATTCCATACGTCAGCAACGATCTCACGATCTGGACCTCGGTCGAAATGAACACTGGGATCTTCTACGCCTCTGCTCCCAGTTTCAAGCCTCTTCTTCGGAAGATTGCACCGGGATTGCTATCCAGTGCTTATCGAAGCAAGAACACAAGTAACTTTGGGAACTATGCGAGCGGAACTAGAACTGGTAAAAGAACGGTAACGAAGGAAGCTTTTAAGCTGAGTAGTCAGACCAATCTGGGGACGACTGGAGCAGAGGATAGAGCTGAGGATATTTGGACGGGCGGGAGGAAGCATGGGAATACGAGCAGTATTAGCGATATAGGGAGTGAGCAGGATGACATCTTGATCGGGATCGGTGGGGTACCGAGAGGAGGTTGAAACATTATAAATACGGTCAAGATACCGGTTCCAAGTCATGAGTTTAATGGGGAGCATGGAAAGACAAGATTTTGAGCAGGTTGAAATTGACAAGCTCCATTGAAGATTATTGTCCAGTATGTGTATTGAATAATTTTCCAAGTTTTGTAGTCTGAACGAACACCAAATCCAGAGCTTGTGAGCTGAAGATAAGTCTCGATGCTACATAGTCGATCAGTGTAGACTGTATCCTGGGACTTCGCTGCGGATAGCATTTTTCATCGTGGGTTGATAAGCACGACTGTTCCTTGGAATCGCACATTACCAAGTTTCGCTCTGCAATTGAGGAAAGGGGAAGAAGCAAGTTGATACATCTGGAGAAGCCAAAGCCTTCGTTCAAAAAGGACCGTTCTTAAGTAGCCCTGTGAGTGGGAGGGTTGCGGACGTGATCGAGTTGATTGGGGTGAAACATTTCGTGGCTATGTTCTTTGAGAGAGGAGTGAAGATAAATATGAAATTTATGGTTGCCTGAATTTCTGCCTCATTCAAGTCCTCTGAACCAGAGCTCCTCAACAAGAAACACATACAAAATAAATCCTGCTCTCTGATTGGCTGAAGGCTTCTTAGCGCGAAAATTTCCAGAATGTGCAATTGTGACAGTTTTCCCAAGGTCTCTTCGTTGACTTTTGAGAAACAATTATTTTTGCGACATGCAACAAAAGATTTAAGGTTTCATTTAAGGTTTTAAGCTTACTTTTAGCTTCGGACTAAAATTTTACTATAGAGGTTGAGGAGATCTCCAGAATCACAACAAAATACAAAACAAATTTATTGTTGCTTTCTGATTGGCCGAGAGACTTCTAGTGCGGAAATCTCTTGACTCCTCAAGCTTTGATAAGTTCT
The DNA here is from genome assembly GCF_001500285.1 of Mollisia scopiformis. Classification (NCBI taxonomy): domain Eukaryota; kingdom Fungi; phylum Ascomycota; class Leotiomycetes; order Helotiales; family Mollisiaceae; genus Mollisia; species Mollisia scopiformis. The sequence continues at coordinate 774,986 of NW_017263581.1, forward strand.
TGAAGTTCAATTGTTGCGGATATTTGTTGTTGTTATTTTGCGATGATCAACAACAATTGGACTGCTTATGATTTGCCGCGATAGAGGAAAGGTGAAATTCACTTTTGGATCGTGGTTTGTGGTATTTGCAAGATGCAAATGAGCCATTCTCCATTTGATTCAAGTTAGGAAGTGCATGGTTGTTGCGCTTGTGAAAGGTACTGTAGCAAGCCCTAACTGGACTTGATTTTATACTTTTGACGCGCTCTTTATGTTCTCCGTCCAAACCTGTGTCGACCGCTCCATTTCTTTGATTTTCTCAATCTTGAAGAAGCTAAAAGTTGTCGGTGACCCTTGACTTCTAGGTACGGCCTTTTGTCAGTTTCTGCCATTGTCTTCTTGCATCGGTCTTTGGCTTACCTCTATGTGTTGTTATCTTGATTGATACGGTTGTGGATAGTGAGTGTTTATCGAAGCAGGCCGTGGTGCATTGGACTTGGGCATTGGTGATGAAGGAGCGAATCTCCACGATGGAAGAAGTGATTCTTCGGAATGCTGGCTATCGTCAGGCTATTGAGCCTCCTTGGTCAGATGTGAGGGAAAGATACTTGAGCCTCGGCCGAGGAAGTACATGAGGATCTTCCTGCAACATGGGGGTCTGCGAATATTGAATTTGTGACAATTTATGGTTGAATTCCGAGTTATTCATGGTGTTTTGAGAGCATTGGCGGAGGATGACACGATTGTTAATCATGCCGAAGGAAAAAGGTTTGTTGGAAGCAGAATGTGATAGTCCACAAGCTATTTATCCCAATGTGTTTGGCTATGTATCCATTGGGATGTGATATTTCTACTTACTTTGTACACAGTTTTTGCGCATTCCACTGAAGCACCGATGGGACGCGTTTCTCTTCACATTCACAAAGTCTATTAGTCAATGTGAATGCAAGTAAAATTTTTGAGTTCTTGCACGCTCTTTTGAGCTTACCAAAATTATCCATGTCGTACGTTAGTGAGTATGTCTCGACTCAAACTCAAACGCCCAGGAGTTTTTGCACGATGGTCTGCCCAATCACTTTCCTTGCCTTTTTATCGGGAACACCACTTCCATGACAGAAATACGTGTTTATCGATATGATATCACCCCAAAGATCCTACTGGTCACTGGATTGCGACCAGGTATTTGCACTCTCAAATCACGTGGTGGGAACTACTGGGAAAACACATCTACTCGGCCAAGCTCTCGTTTAGGTTTTTGCACTCTCTTTTAGGCATCGTGTCTGCAGGCTGACATGCCGGTCGTAGGTCAGCCTTACGTATCCAAAAATGTCTCGTCTGCTGCAAACCCCTGGTTACGGCTGAAAATAATTGGGCGTGAGCATCGCGCAAAAACATGGGTTTGCCTTTACAGCATGTGCCACTCCATACGCTTTATCTCGACGTACAACGTCCATCAAACCTCAAAATGCTCAATTACAATCTTCTGGTCCTCCAACGTCACAACATCCTGTCCGTGGCTACCTACTACGAGTTTGCCTCAATGTTTAGCTGATTCGAAGGCATCGTACACCTCTTAGCCTTGTGCAGATTGCCACTATTGTTCGGCAATTTATAAATTATATAGAGATTCGAAGGAAGAACGCCTCATAATATGGCTCCAAGTAACCTAGGCGGTCGCCCAAGGATACCTTGGACTACCTCGAGAAGGCGGAAATTGGTGCGGCTGTATTTGATGACTGATTTCACCATATCAGACATTAAAGATATTCTCGCAGCAGACGGCTTTGCTCCTGGGTATGTGTTACCAATATTTACCTATATATCCACTCACTGTCCTGCATAGGACTCGAAACATTCAAACCCAACTCAGTCAACTGCTACAGGACAACGATAAGGCCTGGCGACTGTATCGACCTTCGGGGATCATCCATGGCAAGACGCGACTCACTCAACTCAAACGCTGTCGAAAGTCTCGAGTAGACAGGAAATTTAGACGGAAAGCAGCGTCTGATCCATCTACAGAATCATTGAACGACGGTGCTACCCATTACCAACCGCGGGAGACTTCTCCATTTTATGATCCCACTCGCCATTACGAAGGGTGTACGCCGAGTGGGCTACCTTCACATTGCTCTCTACAGCTGTTGAGTAAGCGGAGATCTTATCAACACCTTGACCAGGGCCAATCACAAATACCACCACAGATCACCAAGCCTACAAATAATCAAAAGAAAACGCTTTCTGAAACCAGATCCAGCTCAACAGCCTCGATATCTGCATCGTCGCAAGGGGAGAAGCCAACCATGGCAGAACTTGAAATGATAAACACGTCCAAGTTTCTGGTCAGCGACGACCAGATTGCTCTTCTTGGATCTCAAGGAGTAAAAGGCTCCTACTCGAAAATCACCAGCGTCGCTATGGACATAAGGCGAAACCTGAGCTGGCGTGGCCCATCAAGAATACCAACCACAAGTTGGTCCTACGTCAACTCCGTTCTATCACTCAGCATATCTTGGCGATCGAATCTAGCTTCCAAGATGAGTTCTTTATCTCGGCGGACATCGAGCATGAATGCAAGTTCTTGGATGTACCAGTTCATCGACAAGTCAAAAGTTACCTCTCCACACACCCCACGATCCGGTCCAGGATCCCTACATCACAGACCATGCTGTTCATTCTTCGAAGGCCAAAGCCTTACCCCTGAGAACAAGACATGCCACGAATGCGGCTATTCTCAAGCACACCACTTAGCCCGCTTCTCACTAAGCGACGACCTCGACCTCATCGACACCCGGCTCCAAGACGCTTTTGGAAATACTCCTCTTCATCATGCCGCCGCAGCGGGAAACACATTGCGGGTCATACAACTCATGTCCATGGCTGGCAGGATCTTGACTCCTGGTTTGCACCACCGGAATGCCGACGGACAAACATACCTACACGTGCTTCGCATCGAGAATCCTCAAGACTTCCCAGATCTCATGACCATTCTCCAGCATGCGAAGGAACAAGGAGTGCGATTGTCAGAGCGCGATCATTCAGGCTCGACTGTTAAGATGAAGCTGCAGCAATTGGTCTTGGACTGCAATTTCGATAGGTCGCAACAGCTTGAAATCAAGAAGTTTTTCGAGCAAAGTCCCAAAGCCGAAGAGAATCTGATGAGCAGCTCTCTACTCGGGTCGGTGACTGTATCCTGGGCCTTGCCGAGCATCAACGAAGAACTAGAAGTAGATGAGGCAAAAGGAATCTATCTCGGTACCGTAGAAATGAGTTCACCCACATCTTCTGCCTCTAAACTCCAGCCATCAGTCACTACAGCCTCAGAGACCAACATCAGAACATCTACATTCTCAAAGCCTACAAAGCCCGTCCAAACAGCCAAACTCTCGATCCTAGAACGAGACAGCAACGGCGACACCCTCTTATTGTCCGTCCTCAAAAAATGGCCCTTCGGCGCCCCCACAACGATGTACCTCAAACAACTAATCACCCACTCCGACGTCCAAGTCCGAGACTGCCACGAATACACAGCACTAGCCATCGCAGCTCGTCGCGGCCTTCGAGACGCCGTCGTACTCTTGCTCGAGCGGGGCGCGAATCCCAATACCAAGAGTCTGTATAAGACTAGTGTGTTGGAACACGTCTTCGGGTATCTGTGGCGTGCGGAGAAGGAGGAGAATGATGTATTGTATGCGAAGATATTGTCGTGTATGGTGCTTTTGATTGATCATGGGGCTGAGACGAAGGGGGTTGATGTGGTTGATCAGTTGCCGTGGCCGTAGGTTTGGCGTCTGTTGAGCGGTGGATTTGAGGATATATAACGGTTTTCAACTTTCGTTACTCTCTCGCGTATTATCATTGTATAGAGAAATATGGCTTTAATATGCACAAAAGCAGCTGTCTGCGCTTTTCCTCCCCCTTTCTGCTTAGCGGCTCGCTAAAGAATTAGGAGATGGTGAGAAAGCTCCTGAAAGATCCATTTTCAGCTGGTTCTGTACGTGCTTTTGAGCTCAAGATGAAGCGCTTAGGTACTTAAATAGAACGCGACTCCCTAAATTATGAACTCATTTCTATAATAATCTCCTTCAACACCTCACCGTCCAAAATCAGAGCTCTTCGCCCCGCGATGCCGACCGTCAACTCGCGTTCCATCTCCCAACGCTCCGCCGCCGCAGGGTAGAAGGAATCCGGGCACTCGGTCAAACTAGAGTCGACGAGACTTAAGGTTTAGGTGAATGTGTGGGGTAAAGAAATCAAAGCCATCTTTGCTGCGCTACAAAAACATCGCGTGCAAGCTGCCAAAGATGAGAGTCGAGGAAGTTCAGGGGTTGGGAGATGTCGAATCGGAGTGTATCAACGAAGCATTTACGACCGAGAGGAATCCTCATATCCGTGTTTACCTTTACATAAGTACTACCATAGGGCTGAGATCGAGAATAGGGAGGATAGCGAAGAGGGCGCGTGTAGCGCGAATCGCGCGGAATGCGGAGAAAGCGATAATTGAAGCACACAAAAGCAATTGATAACAGTCATTGTCGTGGTAGCTAAGTGAAAAAGTACGTGGAGCCTACAGACTACTTATGCGTACATTAAAATCTCACGTCTTGCCCGCATTGGTAAATGGTGAGAGCAAAGCTTCAATTAGAACCGCTCTTACGAATAACGAGATAATTATCCACTACCGAGAAGCATGCCTCACACTCCCATTCACAAAAGGCCTCGCTCTCTCACCATCCGCCCCGCTCCTCCCTCTTTCATCATCCACCTCATCCAATTCTCTCTCCCCATCCACAACCACCTTCCCACTCCTCCTCTCCTTCTCTTCCCCACCACTCAAGCTATCAAGCACCATAAATATATACCCCCCGACACTACCGATCCATCTCCATACGCTCACCACGACTTTGCCCCACCGGGTGTGCGAGTAGTCTTTCTCTGGCACGCGGCCCTTTTGCCATTGCTCGAGCGTCTTGACGGCGCCGGAGGGGGAGTGCTCTTGGCCGGGGATCCAAACGATGGTTGTGTAGAGGCCGATGAGCATGAATATCGAGAATCTATTTACGTGATTAGTTTCTTTGCTATGAGTAGGAAGAAAGCACCGAATGGAAGTGCTAAAGGGGTTGGAACGAACATGAGGAGCGAGTACGGGAGCCATTTTGGGATATCGTTGTAGTTGTCGCCGTGGCCGTAGTTGATGTAGGCGAGGAATACTTGCGCAATTACGGATCCAAGTTTGCCTGAAGCGGCGGATATACCGTGACAGAGGGCTCGGTATCTTGTTGGAAATAGCTCGGCTGGCATCTGCGAAAGTGGGGGTCAGTCAGACCATCGTACTATAGAAGAATACCTAAGTAAGACGAACGATATATGTGGTTGCATTAGGACCTGATATCATTAGCTCCACGCAAGCATTTAACATCAAAGAACTTACCAAAATTAAAAAAGATCTGACAGAGAATGTACAGCACAACAATAGCAGCCTGGCCTCCGATGTCATACAAGTGGTAGAAGGAACCTCCAATAACGATAAACAGGATGAAAAGCCAGAAAAATCCAATCATCTGGATCCATTTCCGTCCGAGCCTGTCGATTGCGACGAAGGTGATCGAGATCCCGACAATGGCACCAATGGAGACGACGACGAGACTTTGCCAGACGTTGTGCACGAGTAGGTCGTATACGGTTTGAGGTTGAGGGTTCTTGCCATACCAAATTACGGTTATGATGTGTGGTGAGTTCATTCCGAGGCCGTAGACTATGGAAAGATTAGTGTGTGTGCTGAGTAGGAGCAGTAAAGAGCTGGCAATTGGGGATTTGAACACAAAATGAGAGCAGACTTACAAGGAAGATCAACACAGAACCAACAGACAGAAGTGGCTATCAGGGTCCGAAGATTTCCCTTATGCCAGAAATAGTCCTTGAAATCTTCCCAGTTTGGAGGAGGAGGTTGTTTGTTGTCATCCGAATTCGCAACATTTCCATTCGACGGCGTTATAGGAAAAGCTTTCCCGGTGGACGTCATGAAATACTGCTTCGACGGATTTTGCGTCAGTCTGTTCGTGTGAAAATCGATATTCGCTTCTGGATCATCTTGATAAGGCGCTCGTGCGACATTTTGAGGCTCGTAAGATCCATCATTCAGGTTGAAATCAGTTCCAGCTTGGCGTGAGTCAAAGCCTCCGTGTAGAGGTGACACAGTAGATGAACCTTCGGCTTCGTGGAGGTCGACAGGCATTAAATTATGCTGTTCTGTTCGAAGATCATGATTTTCATCCCCGTTGTCGGTTCTGGCGCCAGACTCGATAGATATCGCTCCGGAGGAATTGCGTGTCAGAGGATGAGTCTCGTGTTGTTCTGTATTCGCTTCTTCCGGAGAAGGGTTGACAGACAATGCACCTGATGATCTTCTTGACAGCGGTTGAGTTTCATGCTGCTGATTATCGAGGCCTGTATGGTTCACAGGGCCAGATCTTGCTCCAGACGACGTGCTTCTACGCCGAAGCGGTCTTCGATAAGCCGACCGATTGTGTGTATCAATTGACGTCGATGAAACAAGTCCAATTTGCTGCGAACCCAAAAGATATCTTTTCAATTCTGAAGCTGCCTTAGCGGTATCTCCCCCAACATCGGCAGTATATCTCGGCGACTCGATGATTGTGAGGCGAAACCAGAGAGCAATCACTGCTGGGATGACTCCCACTCCAATGATCCACCGCCAAATGCTGTCCAGTGTCCTTTTACACTCTTCGTTGCACTTAGTGATGGTAGCATCTCCTGGGATACCGCTGCGTTGCCTTACAGAGGCGATCAGGGCGACCAAAGTTGCTGCTAATTGTCCCAATGGTTGACATGCGAACACTAAGGTCAACATCTTGCCTCGCATTCTGGTGGGGGCGAATCTAATGAACCAAATTTAGAGATCGCAGTGGGATTGACTCGGCTTGGGGACCTACTCTGAACAGATAACTGCCGACAAAGGATAACTAAAGGCAAAAATGTTAGCAGTGCTTGTAAGTTGAAAATTGCAGCTAGACGGGAGCTAGAACATCAATCAAACGGTCTACACTTCCAGAATAGAATGCAATCAACAGTGAAGAGTAAAGAAAGATAGACTTGCTCAGCACCAATGCCAATTCCAAGCACGAACCTCCATACCAGCAACCATACAATCACGGACATGCTACCAGCAGTTCCATTCGATGCCATTACCACTCCGAGTGTGGCAACGATCGTGACAATCAATTCCAGCCCATACATCTTACGCCTTCCCCAGATATCAGCACCAAACCCAAATCCAATTTGGCCAATTATTGATCCACCAAGAGTGACAACGCTCAGGGCTGTCTCGTAATTGTGAGGCATCGTTCCGCCGTAGTATACGATCCCAAGAATTGGTATAACCATGTTGATAGCAAAGATGGAGTATGCATCAGTGAAGAAGCCTACGCCAGCTACCACTACTACCCATGAGTATTCCTTGAGTTTGGCGGTTTCGAGTCGATGTACGATGTAGGCTCGCCGGTCGTCCTCCTGCACAATGTCAGTGTGCGGATAATTATTCCTGAATGAATACTTGCGCTTATGTGTTCGAAGTCATCGTCACCGAATGGATTTAGAAAGAATTTCAGCCATTTGAATCCCCACAGCGCCATTCTATGAGGTCAGGCAAGGCTCAGCCGCAGCAGCCTTACAAATTCGTGGCCCTTGGTGTAAAGAATAGATTATTGCACAAGGGACAATAATGGCAGCAGCAACGAAAAACATCTCCTCTCATGTTGTATATATTTGAAATCTCCGTTGTGGTGAGAAATTATGAAGTCCTGGGAAGACATCAGACGAAACTTCAATCGAGCCAGGACGCCTCGCGAGGCTGAGAGAAGGACAGATAAAGTAAGGGGCAAGGAACGAACCTTGCACTGCCCCATGAAGACAGTCTCAAAGCGGCATGGCAGGGCATGGCATCTTGGGGCACAGACTGGGCCAAGGATGTGCCAGATGGTTTCCCGTTCGGAACGGTTCCGATGGAGCTGCACGGGCCGGGCGTCTATCCCAGATCTCCCATATTCTGGAGTTTTGACGAATCTAAATGATCATTGAGGCATCTCTCAATTGTAAATGATATTTCACTTCGTATCCGTCGTGGATGGGAATTCATAGCTCAACCATATTCAGCAATTGACAAGGCGTAGAGTGTGGAGGATAAAAGACAATGGAAGCGATGTAACGGAATATGGACTAGTGAGGTAGGAATCATGAAATTGTTCAAGTGAAGGAAAGGAGAGGAGGTTGGGGTTATATTTGGAATTTTCGCTTGTCGCGCCCTTTTGGGCCAAGCGAAGAAAACGTGCCTTCGTCTTCGCTTCTCATTTGCTTATTTCAACGTCTCTTCTCTGTCCCTCTCTGACAAGCTTCACCATCTGCCAGAACACGCCGCATATTCACAGCCCTCTCCCCTCTCCACTCTCCACTCTCCACTCTCCACTGCAATGCATCAATTCCTTGCCACTGCTCTTTTCCCCCTTCACCGAGGTGATGAATCGTCAAGTGACAACGTATCGCTGCCTCAAGGACGGACAGACAGACACTACTGTATTTACACCTCAGCTGGTCTCAGTCACGACCCAGACACAGCCGCTGGGTGATATCACCCCACGGTAAGCTCGACAGTACTGTACCAGGAAGTCGGAACCCCAAGAAAATCGTCGACATGGGTCTCGGACCCATTCATCCTTCTGCTGCCTGCCATTTTCTCCTTCATTAATATTCGAATTTTATATGTATTTCTTACATTTGACACGCGACACATCTTATCGAATTGGTCATCCCTTCAGCAGTCTTGTCTGTAGTCATCATATCGCTGCCTGCATGAGCATACGTGGTAGCGTCGGACACGCGAGACTGAGTGAGCAGGCAAACGCATCTTGAAATTGTGCCCGACATCTCGTCGTCGCGGTCTGCGAGGACTCTGTCACCCAAAGTTTATGGCTTCGAAATATTGAAAACTTCTTTCTCATTCATCATGAGTTTTGGATGGTCGGTGGGAGATGTCATTTCTGGGCTCAAAGTGGTCTGGGATATTTGGCAAGCGGTTTCTGATGGCCCTCTTAACGCCCGTTTCGAAGCTGCACAATTCTTCGATGAGTACGTTCATATTATGAGCCGTCTGGAAAAATGGGAAAGTCGCAAAGCAGCGTTTTCAAAAGATGAGCTGCTCGCGAAATCACAACGACAACTTCGAGAGCAGTGCACGCTGTTTCTCAAGAACCATATCAGATTAATACAAGAAGTCAACCCAAACACAATAGCGAAACGGGAAGGGAGGTCAACTTGGCTGAAAAAGGTTCCATTCTCGACGGATCAAATACTTGCATTGTATCAGCAAGTTGAGTGGCCTCTTGAGCGCCAGGTAGTGGCTAAGCTTCGAATCAAATTGCAATTCTTTCTCGATGTGGCTAGCTTCGATGTTGCACTAGATACTAATGATACGATTCATCAAATGAGGTACCATCTGTTCATCTCTTGTCACGATCAGTGCTGACCACGTTGCAGGACTGAGAATGTGGACCTGATGTCCTCAAATCTGAAATTGGTTACTTCACACCTTGAATTAGTCTCACTTGTCAAAGACAATCTCAGACGTATCACCAACCCACTTGAGCCGGGACGTCAAGCATCAGAGATTGACTATCCCATGTTACGGCAATTTGACCAGGCCCTCCGTGTTCCTCAAGCGTTGCCGAGACCCCAGCCGATGCTCGCGATTGAAGCGGGACAAGTCCGACCAGTACCATGGGAGCAAACCCGGAGCGCGTCCCAGCTTGTAGATGCTCAGTATGCTGTCGCTCAGCCAGTGACTTCTGCTGCACAAAACGCAAATGGTGTCGATCACAACGACATCCGAGACCTCATCGAACGGCGACTTGACAATCTGTCTATGAGAGTGAAAAGAGTCGAAACACTTGAGACCATATCCGAAAATGAAGCGGACGAAGACGCATCTATTCAGTCGCTTCTTGAGCATCTCAAACTCATGCGAGGCCGCATTGGCAATGCTGTTGGTGTTTTGAGACGCCAAAGCTCGCAAAACGGTCTGTCTCTGATGGTCAATAACCCAGAAGGTGCTCTCAAAGCGGAACTGGAAGCTTGGGATCTGTTAGAGTCTCGAATGGAGCGAGAGATCTTACATCCTCCACATCCAGTCCGACGACAAATTGCTGCGACGTCAATCCAGCAAAATGGTCCAACAAGACCAATGGACATTCCTCGAAGGCAAACACTTTCACCTCGAGCTCAATATGATGGCTTGCCAGGTTCTATGAGCAGCAGTCCTGATAATAGTCGCGGTTCTTTCTCATCGTCGCCAACGCAGTCTCGACCGATATCGCACTCTAGAAGTGGTTCTCACTCGTCGCAATCTCGCCCTGTGTCAATTCGTTTAGACCAGTTCATTCCTGTAACATTGTAAGTCAACGCCTCTGTACTGCTTGATAGCTTAGATGGTCTAACAAAGTTCAGATACGCTTCAGAGTACACCTTTAATGGAATAATACATACTCTAAGAAGAAATGCCGAAGGAGAGGTTGAAAAAATCATAGCTTTCAGCAACGACGGAAATTTCAAAGTGTACCATTCGATCGACTTTCAAACACCAGCTCCGGTGGAAACCACCATGAAACCATTTCTAGACAATCGCCATGTCTGCCCAGACGAGGCTCACAAATGGCGAGTACAATTTAAAGGAGCTCACCATCTAAAAATCATGACGGTTTCTGGAACTCAAGAAGAGAAGCTATTTGGCTCGATGCATTCTCCACCAATATACAGATTCAACAATGATAATGGTAAGCATTATTGCTAGCTATAGATACCACCATTAATCAGTACGCAGATTTCAAGGAGTTTCAACGTCTACTCTTGAATAAGGAGGTAAAATATCTATGCGACGTGTGCCGCATCGATCCTACCACTGGGTCTAAACATTCTCAATGCCATCTGGGCACCATCCGAATACTCCTCGATCCTTTCTCTAAGACACGATCTATTCTTTATTTCCGCCACACACCTGAACATAAAGGATTTGTGGAATGGCCAGGTATGGAACATCTCTACGAGTTTGATTTATGTGTTTGATTTATGTCACTGACAACTTGATTTCCTAGTAAACAATTTCAAACCTCCTCGCGAGCCTACAAAGAAATCCAAACTTCTCACTCTTCACAGCCTAGACGATAAGCCTCTCTCGCAATCTAGGAATTTGGCTCGGCGCAGTACCTCTGGCAGTGTCGCCACGATGGCTTCATTCGAAACGCAGCCGGGAAATGCACTTGCTAGAAACCAGGATAAGACAAACTTGAAGGGACTGGTCATTGAATTCCATAGCAGTACAGGTATGTACCCGTTTCCCGCATATACGTGCTGAGAGACGACAAGACATTTTAGAGGACGATGAGCAGATTGCTAATAAGCTGACTAGATTGTCATACCTTTTGGAGCGAGTTTAATACAAAAGAGACAACGTTTCAGTTAGACCTCGATCTTCATGGAGATTTGAATCAAGAGAACGGTCTCGGTCTGGATTTTGGTAGTCGCAGCCCAAGTTGAGTGACATTTCTGGGAGTGATAAACAATGCAACACAGAATGGGACAGTGGACGCAAGGACCGTTAGATCTGCGGGACGAATCTAGATTGGTACGTTCAAAATGAAATTCCCCGATTTAGACAAGTCTTGATCCGGCGACTGATTCCTCGTTATAGAAAGTCAGGACACCAAAACCAGCTGCAGCACAGCCAATCAACCTGAGTTACGGGAACTGCTTCATAAAATTATGATGGAAGAGGTACCCAGGCTGAGTAGATTGAAGGTCAAGTCAAGAGATGGATCGAAAGTTTGGGTCCTAAAATCTGTTGCCTGGACGCTAATCGTCATCCCACAGAGAAATTATGGCTGTGTCAATCACATGATCATATAAACTCTAGGAGGACGCTAGAATCTTAGCCGATTCTATGACATCTTCTAAATCACTTCCAGAAGACTTATGACACCCATTTTGTTCGATTTAGGCCAATTTTGGGTATAGTGCGTGCCGCTGTCACTTGCTAGCTTCCGCTTTACTTCTCTGTCATCATGTTTCATTATCCTCAAGTCATTTCTAGAAACTCCTTGATACTTTTCGTTTCAAAAATTGGACATTGATATTCTCCCTATTCGATGTTGATGCGAATTTTCCGAATTTTGTGATTATTTATTCGCCGACCATGGCGGCTCAGTCCATATCACCTTCAGATGCAGAAGCACACATCGCCAAGATTAGGCATGATAAAGGACTGTCTGAAAACAATCCTCCCGGCCATAATGTCGCTGATTTGGAGAACGCTTTAACAACGTAAGGCTCCTAGATTGCTCCTTGCCTATCTAACTGACTTCCTAGACTGTCGGAGCAGCTGTATCAAAGTTCGACACATTTCTTGCTCGAGCTAATTCAAAATGCGGACGATAACTCATACGATTCCAAAGTACTGCCCAGCGTACAATTTACATACGAAAATGGGGGTCTTCGAGTGGACTGCAACGAGGTTGGATTCTCACCCCGAAACGTGGAGGCGCTCTGCAGAGTTGGTCAAAGTACCAAGAAGGGTGGAGACAACGCAACACGCTATGTAGGAGAAAAGGGCATCGGCTTCAAATCTGTCTTCAAAGCTGCGGATATTGTGTGGATCTCTTCAGGACATTACTCCTTCAAATTCGACAAGAGCAAACCGTTGGGGATGATTGCACCCATCTGGTGCGATTTCCCAGCGCCAATCAAACCTGGATGGACGTCTCTATACCTGCAGCTTTCGAAAAGCTATAATCGACGAGGTCTTCTGGACGAACTTCGATCGCTAGACTCGAGACTTCTCATCTTCCTACGACGGATCCGAAGTATAACAATATCCATCTCAGAATCCCTTCGCCTACCCTGGAAAAGCAGCTTCTTTCGTGCTGAAATTGGGAAGGATCTCATTCGACTTACGGAGAATAACAGAACATGTGATTACATCATCAGACGACACCAGGCACCAGTGGGTGCCCGAATTCGTGGCGCACGGGCCAAAAACACCAAAAATCGCGAAACGCGATTTTTGCGATTTATCTATTATCACTCTAAACACTCACTATGGCCCCAACTACACGTCGCACAAGCCGCATTACCCCTCCGCCAGGCCCTTCTAGTGGCCACGAAGCTGATACGATCAAAAAGACTAGGTTCTTCACAGCGTACGACAAAGAAATCTCATTCAAATCGCTACGCCAGATCGCAAAGGATGAAAGCACTACTGAGTCTACCGCGCGACGCTGGCTTAAGCAACGTGAAAATATGGGTATCTTAGCTTATCGACATACACGCGGGAGATCAGGCAAGCTTGGAAAGCCCTCAAAAGTCACAAAAGCTATGTGTAAGAAGCTAGTCGATCCGGCTAGAAATCCTGTCCGAAATCAGCCGTACGAAGCGCAAATTGCCTATCACAAAATTCCTTGTAAGAAGCGCCACTTACAACACAAGCTTAAAGAGTATACCAATGGTGGTCAGTTTTATAAGTGTGCATTTGTCAAAAAGGAAATCTCGGCCAGGAATAAGGACGAACGGGTAGCTTATGCACATAAGCATAAGGACAAGACAATGGAAGACTTTTGGTCTTATATATTCTTTACCGATGAAGCACATATTGACCCTTCGGCACAATAAGCTCCTGGGATACTTAGAGAGCTTGGGACACGGTACGATGATGAGAATATTGTGGAGAGAGGAGAGAGGAAGGGAGTCAAGTTT
>NW_017263581.1:789306-911689 GCF_001500285.1 Mollisia scopiformis
TGGTGGAAAGCCTATTAAGACTGCATTATGGTAATTCAGGTGTATATAGTCTCAATTAACTGATTTCTGGCCCCCTTATAATTTTGGTGGGGATGGCCTGTGCGCCACGAATTCGGGCAATTACTGGTGAGGTATCGAATATGCCACAGGAGTCGAAGAGACAGGGAGTGTCTTCTTCTGAGATCGTTCTCGGTTTCCCGATTGGAAAGGACGGTCAGCCGAGGCGAGAATCGCAACAGGCATATGCTTTCCTTCCAATACGTGATTATGGATTCGAGGTGCGTATCCTCCATTTGCTCCTTTGATTGGCTTGTACTAAAAGATTGAAGTTTCTCATACAAGCCGACTTCCTCTTGATCGCCAGTCGAGAAGACATCGATGACTCGTCGGAATGGAACCATGCACTTCGTGCAGCTTTGTTCCCTGCACTCTTGGACACTGTAAAGGAGTTCAATAAAGGCAAATTTCGATACTCTTGGCCTAGATATCTTCCCATCCGAGAGCCGCTACAGAGCTTTCTCAAACCATTCCATCTTGAAATGCGAAACAAGCTCGCATTGCAAGATGTCCTTTACTCACAATCGGGGACTTTAACTCGTCCGAATAGTCTTATATATGTTCCAGAAAAGTTCACATTCAATGCAGCGCCGCTAACCATCAGCGCCCAAACATCTGGCCGCTATCTTTCTGGTCGTTATCTGGAGTCTGATTTGAAGTACCTCGAAGTGATGAGTGTTGAAGCAATGTCAGAGTTGAGATTCTTCGCCGAATTAACCTCGTTTCTCAAGACTTCCATGGGCGTCTTCAAGACAAAGTCCCGGGCATGGCATTCGCATCTTGCAAGCATACTGATGCGACTTCCACGAGAATACTACACTCAACTCGCCGATCTCACACTCGTGCCTCTCAACAACGGAACCTGGATCGCCGCAAATGGCCGACAGATTCTCTTCCCCGCCGCCAAAGCAGAATTCGAACTCCCAGGTGGTCTTGAGCTCTCAGTAGTAGACTCCACAGCTGCCGCTGATCCAGCTCGGAAGAAGCTATACAGCTTCCTAGGGGTCGGGGATCTAGAACAGGAGCCAGTCGTACGACACATTCGAGACTTGCATCAAAATAATCGCGTAAATTCAAGCTCCGTATCTCGCGGTGCCCTCGTCTCGCAGATCAAGTTCCTTTACTCTGCTGCGTGGATAAATCCCGAGTTCCAGAGATTTTGGTTTATGTCTGAATCTGGACAGCGCATCCATGGTTCGCAGCTGTATCAAGACTCGACAAAGGCGCTCTCGGCGACGTTCTTCTTTGGTGCGCATAGAAACAAGTTTCGCTTTATCCACAAAGATTATATGGAGGCTTCAGGACAGGGCAGGAAATGCGATCTGTGGGTTGCCTGGTTGGAGGAGAAGATGGACGTTGCTACGATCCCTAGACTGGTTTCTACGACCACCGACAGAGGTTTCAAACTTTCCGAGGACTTCGAGTTTATCATCAAGACGTTCCCATCTTTTGCCGTTCTGGGTCTTCTTCGAGAGAACTGGGACAAATACTCTAGATTCTTTGATCCGGATGAGTTGAAGAAGTGGAATGAAAAGGAGATAGGGGTGAAATATGACACTAAGAGATTCCATATTTCCGGTGATCGACTGAAGCAGAAACTGAGTTCTATGCTTGTTACTTGCACCGATGGCAAGAAGCATCGGTTGGATACCACGTTCCTTCCATCGAAAGAACTTCTCGTAGCGTCTCAGGATGGAGTGCCGTTTGTCGACGTTCCTGGTCCAGATAACACCGATTAGAAGGTGCTGAGCATACTTGGTGTTTCTATCAAGGTCGATGTTTCAGTCTATCTGCGCTGCTTGGAACAGCTTGCGCTTGAGAGCTCGAATGACAGTGCTCGGATTATGAAGCTGTTAGATACGATTCAGTATCGATGTGGCGATGAGAAAGAAGCCGCGATCATCAAGTAAGTACCGCCATTTCTAACGAAGTCTCCCTTTCTAAAAATCTGGCGCAGAAAATTCTTCACGGACAGAAATAATCTGATATACATACCCGCTGCGAGGAAAGGGGCAAATTCGACATGGCTTCCCAAATCTCAATGTCGATGGAAAGGTCCTCCATTGGGAAAAGTCGCGAAAGAGCCGCGGACTTTCAAGAGTCTGAAAGACATTTATCCTGGGAAAAACACACTGTTCTGCGACATCCTCGGTATCCAGGACGCTACACTCCGCGATCTCTTGGAAGAAGCCAAATCCTTCGCTGTAGGCGACTCCTTAGCGCACATCACCTCCATCTTCCACGCCATGGAGAAACTGCTTGAAGAAGACGAACATCCCATCTCCACCACGGCCGAACTGCGGAATTTTGATTTCAACCACCGTGAGAAGATGTTCCCCGTTTCCAAGGTCTGGAACCTGGACACCGACGAAGCATCCGAGTTCCAGGACTCGTCTGTTGTCTCGGAATGGTTTATCGCGGATACGGCACCTCTTCGTACTATTTTTGCGGGTGTGGTTCCGTTACTGGATGTCAAGGTCGATGATCTGGCTCCGATGGATCAAGTGTTAACGGAACTGGGGCTGAAATCGAGGTTATTAAGTAAGCAGGTTGTCAGTGTACCGAAGACTCATGGGACGGTCGTGTTAAACGAAGAACTTACCAGCCTTTCAGATCGAAGGTTGATTTCATTATAAGGTATTCTTAGACATGCACTTACATACCCAAGGATATCATTGACTTTCTTATAGATTAATCCCCACAACCAAAAACCACCGAGCTCGGCGCCAAGAAATCGTCAAAGAGCTGCGCAACCTTCAAGTCTACACCGCCGACGAAGTCATCCAAGAATGGTGTGTAACCTACAAGAAAAAAGCCGTCAAAGGCCCACCGGGCAACGGCCGCGTTGCTCTCGTTGCAGAAAACGATGTGCTTAAGATCTACTTAGCGGTCAAAGGAGGGTTTGAGATGGAGCAAACGCCCATAGAGCTTGTGGATGAGATGTTCACTTTTTGCGGGATGCAGGCCCAGAATCCGCCGCATAGCGAGATGTGTTTGCATATTGCGCTCTCGCAGGGCAACCTTGCAGGGATCTCGAAGGTTTTTGCTGATAAGGGGATTCCGAGTCTGGAGGGGTTGAAGTTCGCAGATAGGAGGACGTCTGAAGATGGTACGAAGGACGAAATGGAGGAAGGTCAGGGAGCAGATGGGTCGAAGAATAAATTCCGTGTACTTCGTGAGTTACCTCTTATTGTTCTAGGGTTGCCTGTTGGAATCGTCGTTGGAGTGGGAGCAGGAGTGGGCTCGTTGATCAAGTCAAGAAAGCTTTTCGATGGTAAAGTGGATGGAGACGATGATAAGATCGACAAAAGCAATCCAAAGCCGAAGAAGAAAGTCAAGCCTGCCAAGCCGCAAAGACCTGCTAAGGCACCGAAACAAGGAGACAGTGGATTCGACAACTTCCAAAACTCGCTTTCGAGAGGTCTTGCACGCCTACAGCTAGCAACACTTTGCTCCGAGACCGTCGCATTCAGAGGCGAGCTCTACGTACGTGGCCATCCCTTACCTACCAGTATTCCAATCCAATCCAATCCAACTAACTCCTCTCCTCCGCACAGGTCCACAAAATCCTTGCCTCAGCCCTAGGTCAAAACTACAACCCCCTTATACACTGGACTTTCCCCCGCCGTTCCCGCGCCCACATACCCCGCTTCCACACCAGCAACTCCTTCAGCCACGCAACATTCACATTCACCGACCCGTCAGGAGCCTTCACCCAGCTCCTACACACGCACCACTACCCCGGCGCCGCGAACTGGGCCGCCGACCCGCCGACGTACCATATCGACGTTAAGGCCGCGAAAGGCGACGTGAAGTCCGAGTTTGTGCTCAGTCCGGTGGAGTTTGAGCGTGCGAAGAGATTTAGCGTTTTGATGAGGGAGGAGGGGAAGGGGCCGAGGGATGTGTATATTTTGGCGCGGGTGTTTGATGTTGGGGTGCAGGAGGAGGGGGAGGGGGAGGAGAGTAGGATGGTGTTTTTGGTGGATCCGTGGGAGTTTTGGCATGCGGGGCGGATGGGGGTTAGGGTTGAGGGGAGGGTTTTGGGGACTATTGTTTGATTTTTCGGGAGGGGGTTTTGGATAGGGATTGTCTTATCTTTATGGGGTGTTAGCATGGGACTGAGGTCGTGGTGGTCTTGAACGGAAGGAAAGAATTCTGACCTTCCTGAAGTCGATCATAATCACATGCCCAAGTCGTGAAAGGATGCGCCTCCCGCCTGTTTCACGAATGTACAGTAATTTCGCTTTATCAACGATAATAGCACCAGCATTTACTATCCAATCGAAATAGAAACCCATCCACAAACCAACCACTCACGAACGCGACGTCCCCTCCCTTTTCGCGGCAGCCCAGAACTTTCCCTGGAATCCGCACTAGCTTCCACGACTCAGATGCCAGGGATTCGCTTTGTTCCAGGAGTCTTCGCTGCTCGTACTCCTTCTAAGCTTAAGGTGGTGGAACTGAGAAGAAAGGTTAGTAGAAATCATGGAGGTTTCCGGGAACTCGGGTAGGTATCTAGTCATCGTGACCTATCTCCAACTTTCACCGCTTTCGCTATCTTCAATGGCAGTCTACAAGAAGAGAGTAGTGTAGGACCAGTTGCGAGCCTTCCTTGCCTTACGGCGCTCAGGAACAGCATCAGAACCGCGAACTGTCGAACTCCAATAGATGGTAAGCTGTTTCGAGTCCACTGCCACGATTAACACTGATTTGAAGCAAATTGAACAGCTTGATTGGCTTTAATGAGCCATTGGTATTCAGAATTGCGCTCGGAAGTTATCAACTTTCGGCAAATCCACTACCACATTCAACAAACGATAATGTCTTATCTTCACCACAGTCTTGCACCAGATATGGCGCCTGTAGACTGCGAGCAGCAAAGCCATAATTATGATTGGTTCTTACTAGGGACGAATAGAGAATGCTGTTGATAGATCCTCTAATCAGACCTCCGGCTAAGGAAAAGGGGCTTGCTCGCCTAATTCCGAGAAATACCTACTTTCTGAACGTGAGCTCGGCGACGCTTTAACGGATCGCACCACTCATTGAGCACCAAATAATGAGACTCTTATCCGAAGACATGGCATTTGCACCCCTCCATTCAATCGTCGTCGATGTAATTCTAACGCCTCTACCGGGGAAAAGTAAACCAAAGCCCAGGATGCAGGCTAAGCCCCAATGCTAGGTTCCCGAGTTACTGTGAAGACTCTCCTAACATATTCATCGAGTCTTATAAAAACAAATCAAAAGCTATTGCAGAATCGAGCTTTCTCATAATGTAGAGCGAAAATTCGCGACGAGTGTTGACAGAATGACGAGAGCGAGGCTCAGGAAAACAGATTGTACTTATTGTCCGAGAATATCAAGAGTTCGGTGCAGTATTCGAAGAGTAATGTTCACGATTGGAGCTGAGAAAGAGCGAAGTCTTGCAAGGTTGTTTAATCATGGCATATTTGAAAACTTACTTAATCAGTTGAGATTTTCTTCTTACTTCAAGCATAAGTAAACTTCGCTAGATATGCTTATTTCATCTGATTGTTCTGGCAAAACACTTATCATGTTAAAGACTTTGGTAGTGAACCATGGAAAGTGACGGCAAGATCTGCAGAGGAGGTCAGTCACGTGATGAGTACCAACATTCTGGTCAATACATTGCAGGAAAGAGAAATTGATTAGCGGATAAATAAGCTAGGATAGCTAGAACTTGGAATTTTCCAAAACGATGACATCAACATTGGTGATCGTATGCAAAACGTGATCCAACCTTGACATCACACAACAACGCCCCTAAAGAAGAATCAACCCACCATCCATACCCGACAGTGCCTTCCAAACATCACCATACGTCTGCTATCATATCCACTACAGCATCGATATCGGAAATCCGCAACCGATCTTCGGTGAAGGAAAGCATCTCGTCGCTTTGTACATGCCGAAACGGATTTTAGTCCACTAATGCCGAGCGAGAGCGGGCCGACAATGCGTGCATCCCCTTCAAACATCTTCTGGTGACGATAGGCGGGGGACTGAAGAGAGAGAAAGAGGTATATATCATGCAAACCACTTCAGCTCTGGCAATATCCATCAATCTCAAAATCTCATCTTCTCAACGACAACCTACCTAGGTACTTTGTGATAATTGAGCACGTGAATTACTCGAAACCTACCTACCTACTCAACTACAAACAAATAAAGAAACAATCAAAAAAGAACAAAAAATGACCTGCGAAGCCTGCCAAACCATCCCGCCCGTCGTAGTCACCAACTACCAAACCAAAGGGCACTACAAACAAATCGCCGGCCTCAAAACCTGTACCTACCTCCCATCCTCCCCTCCTTCCCCTTCCTCCTCCCCCTCTCAACACAAACTAACCCCTCCCTCCCCCCATCCTAGACATAACCGGCCCCCCGACCTCCAAAAAAGCCCTCATCACCATCTACGACATCTTCGGCTTCGCCTCGCAGACGCTCCAAGGCGCCGATCTACTCGCCGCCGCCGTCGGCGCGCTGGTCTTCGTCCCCGATTTCCTGGAGGGCCACGTTGCCCGGGAGGAATGGTTCGCGAGCAAGGAGCCGTCGCCCGAGAAGGCGGCGTTCTTTGCGATGCTGGATCCGGCCGGGAATGCGGGGAAATTGGGAAGGTTTGTGGAGGCTGCGAAGGGGGAAGTGGAGTTTGGGGATGTGCAGAGCTGGGGCGCTTTTGGGCTTTGTTGGGGTGGGAAGGTGAGTGGGTTTGTTTTAATTGAGATTGGAGTGGAAGAGAGAGAAAGGAAGGTGTTAATGGTGGTGGTTTTTAGATTGCGGTGTTGGCTTCGGGGCCGGGCACGCCGTTTAAGGTCTCGGGGCAGACGCATCCTGGGTATGTTTCGTTTCGGAGCGTGGTGATGGTTTGCTGATTGTTGGCGGTAGACAACTTAATGTTGAAGATGCCAAGAAGCTGGAGATTCCTCACATTGTCCTTGCGTCCAATGGCGAGGATGAGAAGGTCGTGGCTGAGTATAAGGCGGTTCTCGTTGGTGAAGGCAAGCCAGGTGTGGTTGAGAGTTACATGAACATGCACCATGGATGGAGTGAGTACTTTTCGAGCCGATTGGCTTGCGGTCACATGTGGAGGAGGGTCACTGCTGATTATTTTATAGTGGGAACAAGAGCCAAGTTGGATGAGGCTGAGAACTTGAAGGAGTATGAGAGAGGGTGAGTTTATTCATTATTTTTTTGAGAGCATAAGTTAATTTGTAACTCAGATACAACCAAGTCGCAGCTTTCTTCGCCAAGCACCTTTGAGGATATCATGTTAAGGAAAAGTGTTGTCTTTGAGCGGAGTTATAGTATGAAAGCACCAAGGACAATGCATTCTTGACTTGAAGACTATGCATTCATTACACGTGATTGGGAATTGGAACATATGATTGTGAGAAAGAAATAATATTGTGTTGCAGATAAAATAACAAAGGGCTTGTTTACTTTTACAAGGGGGAGAGGGGGGGGGAGGGGATAAAGAGAGGACTTACCAGTCTTTACACATACAACCAGAGTTCGTCTCGACTTACCTTTCCGAACGTACTAACCGCATAGCAGGACATACCTACCAACTTACTGTACAGCACATCCCCAGCCCTCCGCCGGATCCTCTTGAATCGGCTGCCACTCACTCCAAACCGGCTGATTCAACCCCTTCTCCTTATCCTCCACCCAGTCCAACACGAACTCCGTCTTCGCCGGGTCCCTATTCTCACACCACTGAGCAGCAAGCTGCCCCATGACCTTCGCCAGCGCCACGCGCTTGCTCTCCGGCAGGTAGAACAACCCATGGTCGCCCAGAATGACGCGGATCCACCACGTCCTAGCCTTCATCAGCTTGCGGACGCGGTGGAGCTCAATCTCAGGCGTCCGGGCGTCGTCGTTGCCCAGCACGAACAGGACGTCCGTGGTAGCAGGCAGCTTAAGCAGGTCCTCGCTAAGCGAGGTGTCGCGCTCGCGCACGATGGGGATGGTGAAGCAGATGAGCTGGTTGATGGCCGGGTTCTTGAGCGCGGCGATGGTGGCGGCGCGGGCGCCGAAGGAGCGGCCCGTGAAGGTGTTGGTGGGGTAGTTGGCTGCGAGGGCGTTGAAGACGGCGGCGCGTTCGGCCTCGTTCTCCTTGCCGCGGGCGAAGGCGAGCGAGGAGTGTGTACGGCCGAATCCTTGGTTGAATCCGACGATGGCAGGGACGTCTAAATTGGATCCGCGCCCGTGAGTGAGGATGGTGGAGGGACCGCTGCCGGGGACTAGAAAGCGTGCTGGCGGGCCGTCATTTTCGGGTGCTGGCTCTCCGACCTTGATTTCCATCTCAAAGCGTGCGAGTTGGGTTTCGTACGCGTCTAAGTGTTCGCGGAAAGCGGGCATGAGGATCTCTCTCCATTCCTTGTGCTCGGTCTTGAAGGCTTGGAGAGCTACAAACCACGATTCTGTGCTCTCGACAGATTCGACGTCGCGCCAATCTTCTTCTCTGAGAACAGGGATGGGTTCGGGCCTTTCTGGCTCTTCTGGCGCAACGGGAGCGACGCCTGGATGGACGATCTCTCCTGGTGTGGGCGTCCAGTACATTCTACAATTGACTTTGACTGGTTGGCCGTCAAGTTGAATCTCAGAGATGAAGTCGTCACGGTTGACTCGGACTGCGGGATCGTTTAGCATGGCTGCGATCTTGACTGGGTCTTTAACCCAAACAGGTTCACGTCTCTTGAAACTCATTTTGATTGAGGGTTGGTTGAGTTTCTTTGTGGAGCTGTTGTGTTTTGCTTGGATGCCGATTTGAGTGCTAGGTGAAGACTGAGTGTTTGTAATAAGTTCTTTATGTTCTGAAGAATGCCATTAATGAAGCTTAAGATTCCTTTTATACACTTACAATCCCTATTGTTCCTTTGCTAACAATAAAATCGAAATCCTTGTGTTAGTGCTGAGATGAAAGAATCACGTTGACTGTTCAACAAAGTCCTTTGTAGAGGAACAGTCTGATTGAGCTCTTGAATGTGTCGATCCCTTGAAAACCCCAGGTGCGATTGCCGAGTTGAAAGACTCGCTTAACTCGGCAAGAAAGGGGCCTCGTGTAAAAACAAGCGGGTGGCAACCTGGAGAGCTATGTTTTGTCGTCCAATATCTTTGCGACGTTGTTGATTCTTTCGATCAAAATTCCGTGTTGATATGCGCGATCAAGCCAGTGTCTAATTGTCAGCGAGATAAAGGCCTTTTTCTCGTCACGTGAGCCTATGTACCCAACTCCACCTGGGCACCTGGGCACAATACACCAGATCAGTCATAGAACCTACCTTCGTTAGCACTAGGACACAGAAAGGTGGCGTAAGATCTATGATCAGAGCTCCAGTCTGATTATTCAAGAGTCTTCCACCTAAAAGCCCCTGATTCTTTAATAGGATTTGTCCTAGATGTTTGCTCATCCTAGGATTAAATAAATATGCTGGTGACGAAGCGATATGGAATCCAATATCCACGTCTTCCTCTCCTCGCTACGTCTCAGCAGGTCCTGAATCTCCTACCTCAAAAACGAAAAATCAAGAATCAAATTCGAGATGACAAGAAAATATCACATTACATCACAAAAGCCACTCCAAAGACCATGCTTGCTTGCAACGCACCTTCAATTCATTCGCTCTTTCCTCACTTTCACCTCCCCATCAAAAAAGAACTAAGTAACCCTATCCTATCCTATCCTATATGCACAATGCCCATCCATTCTCTCCCACTGCACTGACCAAACGCACGCGCAATCATAAATGAACCAACCACCCGATCCCAATCAGAAAACGAAGTAAGTAAGTACCCAAGCCACCTCATTCATCCATCCTTTTACCCATCCTTC
The DNA here is from genome assembly GCF_001500285.1 of Mollisia scopiformis. Lineage (NCBI taxonomy): Eukaryota > Fungi > Ascomycota > Leotiomycetes > Helotiales > Mollisiaceae > Mollisia > Mollisia scopiformis. The sequence continues at coordinate 799,223 of NW_017263581.1, forward strand.
CAACGAAAGACGAAGAAGAAGAAAAAAGGCAGGCACACATCATATTCGCACAGGGGGGTCATCAATACAGCCGTCCGTTCGTCCATTCCATCCCAATCCGTACCCAAAACCCAAACCCGGGAAAAAGAAAGCAGAAACGCCTTGCTGAATACAATTATGCTTGCCCGAGCGACGCCGATTAAACCTTTATTTTCTCTCTCTCCTAATTCTGTAGAGTCTTGGTTCTCCTCTTCTTGCTACCTTCCGGTGGCAGCTCGCCGTAACGAGCTTTGTATTTTTGCAATTCCTGTAATTGCATTGCGAGAGCGTCGAGGACGTCGTCCATTGGGGCGCGGAGTTGGTCGAGGTCTGTGATGTGGCAGCGACCGATTGCTAGATGGCGGGTTGCTAGGGTTGAGATGCAGGTCTGGGGGAAAGTTAGTCATTGATCAGCTGGATTGAGAACTAGGTGCTTACCTCGATTCTGGAAACTTGGTGGGTAAGGAAGTTAACCAAGAATCGATCCGTGACTTCTCCACCTCTATGCTTCATCTTCTCCAGCATGGCTGTCTCAGGAGGTTGCAAGGCAACACCGTGTCCTTTGTCTACCTCCAAGCTTGAGCACAGCATCTCAAGTCTCAAGCTCACGCTCCAAAGAGCCCAAACAGAATCGGTGTCTATGCTCAATTGACTCTGTTGAGACAGTGTCGCTGGTTCTTCGGCCATGATGAGCTTGTCGTTCTCAGCCAGTCTTTGCTGGTAGTGAATACGACCAGATAGAGCGTGTGGGTACATCAGATAGATGTATTCAGGATTTTCCAAACCTTTGAGCTTTCGTTCTCCCATATCCTTGACCTCAAAACCTTGACTACTAAGAGAGCGCAGTTCACGGCGGATTGCTTGGCTCATAACGTCGCTGTCAAAAGTGTCCTCCGATCCTGTAGAACCAGAACGGTCACTCTCGCTGTAGGTTTCAAGACAGCGGTGGATCTCTGATATGAAGTCTGCAGAGACTGTAATCTGGCCACCATCGGCAACAGATGAGATACGAGAAGTACGATTGACCATGGGTCCAAAGTAATCCATACGTCGAGTCACAGGATCCTTCTCGCACACAGGACGACCCCAATGAACACCCATTCTGACGCTCAAGCCCTTGAAGATTAGGGTGTGGTCATTGTCATAGATCTCTTGTCCAAGGACGCTTGAAAGAACCTCCGACGGCCATTGAACTTCAAGTAGTTGTTGCTGTACCGCAAAACACCATAGTAGAGCAGATGTAGCAGTCGGGAAAGAGACCATGAAAGCATCACCTTCAGTCTTGACTTCATAACCACCAATGATTCGCAGTTGACGTCGCATGACTTCGTTGTGTAGTTTGATAGCTGACTGCATGGCACTGGGATATGTTTCCCAAAGTAATGTAGAGCTCTTGATATCGGTGAAGACGATGCTGACATCGCCGATAGGTGCATCAACCTCAGCTTGTAGACGCCGAAGACCGGAATCTTCGACAGTCTCTCCCTTCTTCTTGGGTCTTCGGGCTGGGGCGTAACCTTCGTCGATAAGTGCAGCAGGATTGAAAGACAAGCTTTGGACCCGATGAGGTCGGATCTGGGCTCGCTTCTTCAGATCGCTGACCCCAATCATCATGACCATGAGTTTGTTGGTGGCACCAAAGGCAATAGCCAGATCTCGTAATCTTTGAGCTGCTCGCATTAGATCTCCACGCTCGTATCGGGCGACATCAACGACAAGTTCTGGAGAGAGATACTCCCACAGCTCACGGGAAGCAATCAATATCATTTCGTCCTGTTCTTTCACCGTAACTTGTGTGATATGTGGTGCAGCTTGCACGGCCGGCATAAGCTGAACATAGCCAAAGGCTCTAGACACCTCAAGGATATCGTTCAACTTTCCTTGTCTTGAAACCCAACCACCTGCGTCGCGTATGCGTTGTCTCTCGTTAGGCTCTGCAGGATCGTGCTTCCGGGTCAGAATGCGATGGCCTCCTTCCGAGTGTATGAGCATTGCTTGTGCATCGCCTACATTGGCAACGTATAGCTCGGATTGCTGCAAGAAAAGTACAGTAGCAACCCCACCAGAATGAAGATCTGCTTGACTAAGAACTGCAGGTGCTGCCGAGCCTCTGTGAGACAACAAAGATCGTTCTTCCGTGTGCTGCGTCGCAGCTGTAGCGAGGTCCTTGTTCAGTGACAAGAAAGCTCTCCTTAATGCATCGACAGGTGATTCTTTCAACCCTGGATTCAGTCTCTTGAGCTCTTCTCCGAAGATGTGGCCAAAGTTCTCATGAAGATACTTCGCAATCTTGGATCCACCGCTTGAAAGTGCTTGGCCATCAAACATACCAAGAAGGGTTTCAGTTTCTGTCGAATTAAATCGTGGGACGACCATATCAATAATGGACAGATGCTCGTTCCTGCCCAAAGTATCTGCCATACCATATGCCAATTGGCCAGCGAGAGATCCAGAAGTTCGCACTCTTCGATCTTCTGTCTCATCTGGGGTAGTGGGAATTGTCAGGGTTACATCCATCAGCCCAAGGATGCGGAGATGTTGGAGAGCGCTGAAGTCAGTAAGATCTCTTCCATCGCGGTTTGCGCCACCTCCAGGTATGGAGGGTTTGATCTCAAGACGTTTGTTTCCAGACAGATTCAGGTACTTGAGGTTGGTATTCCAGTTCCAATTCCAATCATATGGCCAGTTCGACACGTTATATTTCAGTGAGTTGCTACCACAGTCAAGCACGGCAAGCCTATGAGCTTTGCCTAACTCAGCAGGGAGAGTCTGGAACTTATTGCCATTGATATGCAGTACTTGCAGCAAACTGAATTCTTCGAAGTCGTCAGATGGAAGTGAAGTCAATTCGTTCCCGGAGAGATATAGCTCAGAGAGCTGTGGCCAGCTCTTCAGAGTTCGTTGCGGCATGTCATTCAGGTCATTGTATGACAAATTCAGAAGGCGGAGCTCTCCCAACAAAATGAGTTCATCAAAGACATCGTCATCAAGTTGGTTATCTGCAAGATAGAGATTGCGGAGTGAACCTGCGAAGGTGTTGAGTAATCTTGCTGACATTCCAGAATCTTTCCTAGCGGTCGATGCTGGAGGCGTCCCGGTGCCAATACTGTTCTGGGATGCACTTCTCGACACAACGGAGGTTTTTCTGTTATTGCCCTTCCCGTACACGGACACGATGGAGCTCTTCCTATCACCTCCGCCTGGGACAGGAGATCCACCGACGCTGAGCAGACCACCTGATGCTTGACTTGGTCTTCTGTGTCCGAATGCCTCTAATGGCCCCAATTCCTCGAAGCTCGAGTTGTTGGAACTTTGGCCAGGGCTTCCATTAAGAGGACCTCTCTCTGTCGGAGTGGGAATTTCGCCAGGGACTTGGGGTGGCCTAGAAGCTGGCTTGGGGAAGTTGTCGAGAACGTTTGAAGATATGTTAAAAGTTTCCAGTTTGTTTGCCCACCAGATCTCCATAGGCAGCTTCTTTAGGTTGTTTTGTCTGACATCTAGGAACCGCAGCTCCGTAAGGCAGCCTATCTCAGCTGGTAGACTGCTCAAAGCGTTCCTGGCAATGCTGAAGTGCTCGAGTTTCCGCAATTTGCCAATATGGCTTGGTAACGATACAAAATGGTTGATGTCTAGAACGAGTTTGACGAGGTTTGGCATTTTATCGAATACAGCATCTGGGATATGAGCAAGCTTGGCATTCGAAAGGTTCAGAGTAGTTAGTGTTGGAACCGGGTTGAGGATCTCAAACTTGGTGACTGGATTTGAGTTGAGGCGGAGAATTCGAATTTTGGTGAATTCTGATTCGCACACGGACACACTATTATGGTCTGCGGATATCTGCTCAACTTTCGGTAGTTTTGCAATCACATTGATGCTCGAGAGAGCGTTGTACCGGACATCTACCTCTTTGAGATTGACAAGCTCCCCGAAATTATCTGGAAGGGATCCATTGAGTCGATTGTTGGTAATAACGAATCTTTCCAGATTCTTCAACTGGCCAATCTCATCCGGCAAGCTGGCAATACCATTGAAACTCATATCGATGTCGACAAGGCCATCAAGGTCACATAGAAATTTCGGGAATGAATCGAGAAAGTTCGAAGAGATGTTCAGAGTCCGCATCGACTTGAAGCATCCGAAATAGGATGGAAGACTTCTCAGTCTGTTGTTGGCCAATTTGAGACTAATCAGTCCCTGTAATCGTGAGAGCTCAGCGTGTTCAAGCTGCTCTAATCTGTTATTCGACACATCAAGAATCGTAAGCCGGCCCGCTCTACTGAGACTTGGTGGCAGTTTCCAAGCTTCGTTGTTGATGAACTTGATGTCTCGGAGGTTTTGACACGACTGAATAAAGTCCTTTGGTAAGTCGAGGGAAAGATTTCGCGATAGGTTGAGAGAGATGATTTCTGACGCTTTCGAATACAATGCAATGGGGATAGTGATGAGGTTTCGTCCGGACAGATCTACGTGGCTGTATTTTTGGACTCGACTGACTCCAGGATCATTCGTGACAGATGCATAACCACTCTCGCGTGTGGGGACGAATGAGAAACGGCAGAGGTAACTGTTGTCTTCTCGTCCAACATCCTCAATCTTGTCTCGTTCTTCATATCCAGCTTGCTCGAGCAGACGCTTCTGAATAACAACAGGTCGTTCGCCAGCACCCAAAATTCGTTGCAAATCGTGCTTCTTCATCACAATCTGGTAATTCTCGAGGCTGTCGGTCATATAAGTCTTCTTTCCAAGCTGCTGCATGATGTCGGTGACAGTTGCGTTTAATGGCGTCCCTAAAGTTGCAAATGTCCCATCTATCCTGAATATTCGTATGCAATAAGGTGTAGCTTTTTCATCGGCCTTTGGCGGAATTCCTGCTTCATCGATCTCTGACAGTCTCGACATGTTCGCATCATCGACCTTCTTCACGGCCCAACTATCTGGTGCATCCCAGCCTAGTCCACCCGCATTTTTCGCGTCCATCTTCGCCTCATCTTCAACATTTCCAGTGAATATACTGTTGTCCAATGGCGTCAAAGGCACGGGTTTCGCCAAAATCCCGTCCATCTTTGACAAATCCGTATCCAGATTGAAGACCGAACCTAGGAAGCCCTCGTGTTTTTCGTTGAGGTCGGAATACAGTTCTGAATCATCGGTCGCCTTACTCCTCCCTTTTCTGAAAGGAAGTTTGCCAAATGTACCCTGTCGAGGTTGTCCATTCGGCCGCGAGTTGCCATTGTCTTGTCTGACAAGGTTGACCTCAGATCCCGCAAGGCTACCATTGTGGCTCCAATTGCCAAATTCAGGTGAAATTTGCCCTCTCCCGTTCGAAGCATAATTGAATGATCGGACAGATCCCGGCAAGTCCTTGAGCTGGCGCCCTGGAGGCGTACCATCCTTGTCTTTGTGTTTTCGAAATCGACCCAGGATACCGCGTTTTCCGTGTGTTGGTGAAGTTGAACCATCGTTGAGAGGCAATTTGGCGGTCGACCCGCTCCAACCACTCATGCCGCTTGGTGTTGGACTCGAAGGTCTTTTCGAAAGACTTGAATTCGAGGAATTCCCCAAAGCAGTGCCCATCGAAGTCGGCGCGCGATCTTTTTGGCGCGGTTCACCTCCAGTGGTCTCTCTACTTATAGACGGTCGCAAAGACCTTGCGTCCTCGTTACTCTTGTTATGACGATGATTGTGGCCTGGCAAGTGCACATGGCCCGATCTCGAGGATGATGATGTCTTTGGTGGATTCTGAGGGTTTTCGTTCATATATCGGTCCTTGTCAGGCCCAGACAATTTCTCGCGAACAGGAGCTTCGCCGTATTTAGATATGTCCTTTAACAAGTTAGCATACTTTCGGGCGTGTACATATGTCTGAATAGTCTTGTTTCTGGACACTTCAATTGAGTGGTACCTAGAAACAAGGCCAAGAAAAGCATTGAATCCAATAGCCTTGTGAGGGCTTCTGTATATATAGAGCTACTGACCTGAGAGTCTTGATATAAGAAAGGTACCACATCACTTGAAGGCACTGGCGTCCTAGGTCTTGAAGGCGCAGGCGATATGTCTCTTTGCGTCTGATCTGTGGCAGATGAATGATTGCGCTCTCGATGACTTCGGGCGAAAGAATGCGATCGGGCGTCCTTTCCATGTGAAGGCAAGCTTGTGTCGGATCCATCCCTACCAGGAAAGTCCTCTCCAAAGAAAGTTTGTAGTTTCTTATGGATTCCTGTCCGATTGACACTCGATTTCGAGCCTTGACTACTGGCAGTCGTTACACTTGCTACAGAGGGCCGTCTTTCGTCTCCAAAATATGGATCCGCCGGGGAATCGCTTGCATTTGTGTTTCCTGTCAATCCAGTCCCAGGCCTGAACCCTGGCGACAACTGAGAAGCCTGCGACAAATTGTCGCTCGAATCATTGTAAAAACTGGTACCAAAGGCACTCTGCGGAGAGGTTACAGTCCCGTTCGTCGACATCCAGGGCGCAATATGATTCGGCGAGCCCAACGCAGTTGGGGGGTTGTGCTGGATCTGGGGTATTCCTCCACTCGATGTTTGCAGCACGGCAAGGTCGCGTCGATAATTGCCAAAGTCGGCCATTCTATGGTCCCGAGGAGATACATTGGGAGACGAGGTCGACGGGGATATGGTCGTTCGCGGTGCAGCCGTGGTAGTGGGCGACACTTGAGGATCAGTCTCGGGCCTGAGAGCAGCGCAAATGCAAGCAGCCGTTAGTCAAAGAACATGTTCAAAGCTTTCCTTCCAGAACGACGGCAACTCGACGAGACAGAGATTCAAGGGGAAAGGAAGTCTCACTTGTTTCTCCCATCGGTCTTCACAGTCATTGGGGCACCCCGTCGCGATGGGTTGCGAAAGAGTGAGGTTGGCCCTTTGACGGTATCGGTCGACTTCCAGCTATCAGTGCTCGAGCTCGTCGCAGAGCTGTTGCGAGCCGCAGCATCTTTCCTGGTCATCATTGACCAAAGCACACGGCTATGAGGCGGCCATAGGATGGCGGGGGGAAGTATGGCGATTATCGATCACAATTCTGATGTGAGGAGTTTCCGGGTGGGAGGGTTGGTGGTGGTGGTTGTGGTGGGTGGTGGAGGTGATTGTGGATGTTGAATTTGCACGGGATCACGGCGGGAGGTGAGTGAGGTCTGCGGTGGACCTAAGACTGAGGTACTTCGGCTAGCTACGCCCAACATCAAAGTTCAAACGAAGATGAATCGAGTCTGGGAAGATGGAAAGGCTGTCTTGTGTCATGGGCACAGCACAGCACTGCATTGGGCACGGCGAGTGAGGAGGAAGTGTGAGGTGTGAATTGTGTAAAGCATTGCGGAGGATTGCTTCTGAGAAAGGGGGATTACGAGTTTGAGTTTGGGATTCTTTCTTTCATTCATTTACAACACATTGACAGGGTGCATTACGACTCCCGATCAGTTACCATGAGTATTGATGCTATACGACCCGCTTGGGATGAAGTATACGAGTTCTACAAAACGACCAGTGTGTATTTTATCGCGCGCAGCAATGGCCCCAATACATCATCATCCATCACTTATTGTTCCCCAGAATCTTTTTGTCTACATCTTCTGTCACCAGCTGTCACATATCGAACATCTTACTATTCCAAAATAGCGCACGCAGTGGGGAAGAGTGAGATCTCGACTTCGACTTACTACTTGGCTTTGTTTTGGCCTGGATATCCATCAAGTCGTCGAGCTCTCATACAGAGATCGGACATCTCCACTCCATGCATGGCCAAATCAGCTGCAGATGCTCGACGTTCAGCAGCAGATTGGGCCCGAATCTACCACACACGGTTGCTGAAACCTTCTGGACCTCACACATCACACACAACTGGCACCCTTCGTCTATGCAAACGATCCAAACGATCCTACCAAGATCCCCACGCTGCTCCACCGACGATGATTGGTGCGCTCTGTGCATCATAAAGAGTGCTTTGTTGAAGATCCGATTTGGAATCTGATATCAAATGGAAGCCGCTGTGTTGCGCACATGAGGGGTGCAGTGCAGCGGGTTCTCTGTGAATCATTATTGGAATGTCCCCAACCAACATCAAAGTCAATTGCACAATTGCAGGGTCTAGAAGCACGACTTGCTTAACGTACTCCGCAGAGGATGCCGTCGGCTGGTGGTAGTGGCCCAAAGGGACGCGGTACAGGCGATGATGATGATTCAATCAGATGACGATATGATTGGTACTCGGGACCTCATTCTTACCGGTATGTCATGGTCATGGGCATGGTCATGGTGGTCTCGAAGCGTGGAGAAAGGTCGTTTGTAGTGAGACGGGCCGGCCAGCAGAGGAGAGAGGGGTTGTTGTGAGCGCATCCTTCACAGCATGCAAAACGGGATGTCCATGTGCGGGATCATGGATGCACCACTTTTCGCAGAGCATCAAGACCGACGAAACAGGAATTCGCGTTCTTCCGTCTCATGATGAATAGAGAGAGAGTGAAAGAGGGAGAGAAAAAAATAAATAATAAATAAATATGTAAATAAAAAGAGGCTGGCTGGCGATGCGCTGTTGCCATTGGCCTTGGTGAGGCAAAGCTTCGGCGGATGACCCACAATTTTAAGCTTAGCGCCTCGACTCGGCCAGCCTCGCCATTTTCTCCAGCCTCCTCTTCCCAGTCAAATTTCACAACAAATCAGCTTCCACCACTGTCGTCGTATCCAAGACAATTCTCAAAGGTGACAACCAAGCAAGGCCCACTCCCAGCCTCCTCTGGTCAATACGAGAACACAATCATCTTGTTGTCAAGTCCTGCACCCCTGTATTGACACATCCGCTGCTGACGTAGAATTCTTCTATGCGTGGCTGGAAGACAACTTAATCTGCTGCAGGTTTTTAAGAACTCTACGGTAGCTGCATATGCCGGCATTTTCTCATCTTTCTCTGCATTTCCTCCAGCAGACCATCCCCTCCCACCTATATCGCACTCTTCTTGTATTATACCGATACAAGCATCCTAGCGTTCCCAGTTCTGATCTCAACCTTCTGCCAACTTTGATCACGCTCGCAATCAGAGTGGACTGATCAATTCTTCCTATTTCTTGCGTCCTTTCGCGGATTTCTTTTCTCTGTACATTACACATCGATCTGCATAATGATTTCAAGGTCCATCTTCACGTTTGCAGCGGCTGCACTGCTGTCCTGCCAGAATGTCGCGGCGCAAACATATTCGTCGTGCAATCCTCTCTATTCCAGTAAGTCTCACAACTCCCACTGCTTCCGAAAGTCCGATTGCTAACAAACAACAGCTGGATGTCCAGCAGATACCGCCTTGGGCAAAGCAATCAGTGTTGATTTTACGAAAGGCTCCGTCAACTCCTTCACAGCCTCCGGAACTCCCACCTACGACTCGAGCGGCGTCCATTTCACCGTTGCGGAATCAGGCGATGCACCGCAACTGGCCAGTGTCTTTTACATCATGTTTGGCAAGGTTCAGGTCACAATGAAGGCAGCTCCGGGCGCAGGAATCGTCAGTACGTTGGTACTAGAATCGGACGACCTCGACGAAATTGACATGGAATGGCTGGGAGCGGATAGTACGGAGGTTCAAACAAATTACTTCGGCAAAGGAGATGTTACGACGTACAATCGGGGCGCTTTCAATCCAGCAGCCAACAATCAGGGCGAATTCATTACCTATACCGTGGAATGGACTTCGGAGCAAATCACTTGGTCTGTTGGGAGCACAATTGTACGAGTTTTGACACCTGCAACGGCCGATTCAAACCAATACCCGCAAACACCGATGCGAGTCAAGTTTGGTTCTTGGTCAGGAGGTGATCCTTCCAATCCGGCGGGAACCATTGCCTGGGCTCGAGGTCCGACCAACTACGCAGATGGTCCATTCACAATGACCGTCCAATCCGTTGCGGTTACCGATTACTCAACTGGAACGCAATACAAATATGGCGATACCAGTGGCGACTGGGAGTCAATTGAAGCAGTTGGGGGATCTGTGAATGGTAATTCTGGCGGAGCAGCAAGCACGGTAGCCTCAGCAGATGTGCCTGCAGTGACTTCTGCATCACCGTCCATCCCAGCAGGACTTGGAGACACCCATGGCTCGACCTCGACTCTGACAGGTTGGCCTTGGGTAGCATCTACGACTCTTTCCACAGCAACTCAAGCCGTGACTTCCACTGCCGGCATTCCCAGCGGATGGATCATCACTTCATCCGGAAAAATCGTGCCTGCAAGTTCTGCGGCAGTACGTATGTCCCTCACCGATTTCCCCCAATTTCTCAATCGAAAAAGTACTAACGAATTTTCAGACATTAGCAACATCAACCCTCTACTCTTCAGTGGTCCAATCGCCATCGCCATCATCGCCGCCATCGGGCGCTGGCCTTGAATATTCGACTGGCTACGACAATCAAGGATTCCTTACCACATATACCTTCACAGCAGGGTACCAAACTCTTCCAAAATCCTACGACAATCAAGGGTTCTTAATCACGGCTACACCAACAACTACAGCCTTGGCAACAACGTCCGATGCTGCTTGTTTCGGGCAAAATTGTGGTGCGAACGGAAAAGTGGTTGGTATAAGCACTTCGAGTGCACTTGCAGCGAAAAACACTGCGATATGGCATAGTATCGCGTTTCTTGGAGTGGGCGCGGCATTAGCTGAGAGAATCTTGCTCTAGAAAAGAGCTTGTGTATTATTCGAATGGAAGAGGTAAAAAAAAGGGAATGGCGTTCCGGGATGGACACATGATTGATTAAATCATGGGATGGAAACGATTATGATGAGATGATGATAATACCCACACTGTAGCTACTACTGGACCGTAATAATGAAATATTTTCCATCGAGGGCCGGGGTCTGCGTGGATTATTCGGTGACACGGTCATGCTTGATGTCGAGGCATCAGGGCAGTTTCCACATTGGGACGAGAGGCAACATTTGCACGCTGGTCTTCCTTCTTTCCTCCTTCCTCTAAAATCAACTCCCAAGATGTGTTCTTCGCGCACATCGTGTTTCCCGATTTTCCCTTTTCACAGCAACATCGCTTTCTGCTTTCATGGCCAATGGCCTTCTCCAGTTATATTGCTTTGCATTCCTTCCAGTCTTAAATTTGTTGCTGCGTTGCTAGCGTTACCAAAGGGACAAAGAATGTGATCACCTCAATGCGTGCTGTGTGAGAATTCTTTTCGTCCGATCCAGTACCCGCCAATATCCATTTCGTGTCACTTGTTCTAGGAGTCCTTCGTTACTTTCAAGCACTTTCACCGAGGAATTGCTTCAAGATGGGTTCGCGTGTCGCAAGATTGCGCGCAGATCGAGACGCGAGACTACAACAAAGAATAGAGAACTTGGAGGATCTATGGTATGACGAGCTGGAAGATGACACTGACCTATTCTACAAGCCATGGAAGACGCCCGGAATCGTCCCGGACAACTTGGGTCCAGGCACGGACCCGAGCGCGCAGCCCATGACTCCCTGGTACATTGATACGGATCCCTGGTTCTCTAGCAGATCAATGGATGGCGAATTTTCCTATATTCTTGAGGACATCTCCAAATATGCGAAAGCGAGACTTGGACCCCAGAGAGCGGCTGATATAGATGAAATGATGCAAAAGCTTAAAGGGGGTATGTTCGACCGCGATGTCTTGCTTTGGGGTATAGGTAGCGTACGTACTATTAGGAGCATGCTTATGCCTGCGCTGACCTGAGTCCAGGATGCCTTGATCCCTGATGATGACACGCCTCTTCATATCATAGCAACAGTACTTGAGAATGGCAAGAAACTCGGAACTGAAGACATCGATTTTGACGACGTAGAGGCTGTGGGTTGGGACAGAGAAATAGACGACGACGGTGATGAATACTGGTCGAACAACATCACAAAAAAGAGAAGATACATCAAACCCATTAGCAAGAGGGTCCTAGACCTCTATCCAACAGCAAGCCTTTGGTCGCCAATACGTGAGCTCTGGGGCTTGTTGAAACATCTGCGTATATTGAGAAGATTTGCCGATGGTAGAAATCCTGAAGTCACAGCCAGGCCTCTTCCCAACGGCGAGAACATCCCACCACAACACGATGCTCTTACCATAGCTTGGGTTTTACATCGAGCCTGGATACGTATGTTGCATTACAGAACCCTTGTCATCGGAATCCCTGTAGATGGCTCGCCGAACCCAGAGATAAAAAATAGAGGCTTGGGCTACTTGTATCGAAACTTCCAACTCTCTCTGGCTCTTTTGAGTTTGGAGATGCGGGACGTTAAAAGAGACCCAGAAAGTCAACAAGATAATCTCGCTAGGTATAGCACGATCCATCGTACCTCTCAGGATATTGATGCTGCTCTAAAAGCCCTGGGGCAATTCATTGACACAGAAACCCGACCACCCACACGTACTCGCACAAAAGCCGAAACTCGTGTATACAATCTTCGTCCCGATAGGATCAAACCCGCGATTGAATTGGTAGGTTCGCAACACGTCAAATGCTCCACGCGGAGCACGCATAGCTAATCTTGAAAATAGGCTCTACAAGGCCTACCTGTTATGTGGAAACTCTGGAGTAGAATCCTGCGCAAAACTAGAGATTTTAACAAAGCCTCGGACGTATCCCATATTGAAGATGTGCTGGTGTCAAAGCGACTTGTTTATGATGACGAGTGGTTTTTTATGGCAGAAACACTCATTCGAGATCCGGATTATGACCCAGAAGTTTTTCTCGATGAAGCAGATCCCAGTGTAGAGATGGGAGAGCAGAGAATGATTGGCATTCTTCAAAAAACCGCAGAGGTCAATAGACTACGACGAAACAAACTTCTCCTGACTGAATGGAGTGAAAGCAGGCCGTGGTAAGGAAGGCTCCACCTTCGAAGCTGGTGTTCGTTCTAACTCGCTGTTGTAGGAAACAGCTGTACGTGATGTGTGATACTTCTGCAAAAGGCCAACCGGATCTGATCCCTTTGATTGAAGCCTTCTGGACCAAGCTCGAAACGATGAAGCAGCATTATAAGCTAGCGGAGACCAACAATCCTTCAAATGAAGCGAATGTCTGGTCAAAGTTGTTCACCATCCATCCCCTTGCCACTACCGATCCGCCATCCGCTGCACGTATGGGAGGTTTCTACGAAGGAGACTGTTGCATTTGTCAAGAGGATTATAAAGACGAACCGGACAAAATCTTCATGCGCCTTCACTGTAACCATTACGTCCACTTCACTTGCGTCAGGACAATGTGGGACAACCCCGATAAGCTTACATTCCCATGTCCCCTGTGTCGCACCTCTGCCAGTGATTGGCATCTCCACGATCACGCCGGCATCAGTCCCGAGAATCCAGTTCTTGATGTATGGGACTATGAAGAGCTCGAAGGCATGGGCTACATCGCCGGTGCACCGAATGCCGCCATCCCAACCGACCCGCATCCCGACATGGACGCCCACTATCACCGCACAGATTTGTGCAAATTTGTCATGTCTACACTGTGGGACGAGGATGCAGGGTATCCCTATGTCAATCCTGCTAATCCAAGGAACATGAACGATGTGCTCGTAGGTGGAGCCGGTGTAAGGAATCGAGAGCCATCCGTAGAGATGGCGGTCATGAGGAAGAAGAGGAGGATAAGGAACCGAGCGAGAGCTGAGCTCGCTGCTGACGCTCAGAGAGGATACGAGTTTCTGGACCCAAGCGATGCAGAGAATTTGGGGATTTAAGCTTTGGCCATTTTTGTGAAGGTTTGGGTGTTTTGCTTCGGGGGAGCAGACTTGCGCCTGTTGGATTTTCTGTTTATAATTTTGCCTTTGTTTTAGTACCTTCCTCCTTGTTAGCACCTTAAAGTCTCTGGCACTCTTATTCAATGATCTCGTTACCATCTACCTTGTTTATATTGCTCTTTTCTTCTTAACGGCTATGCAAAAATTTTGAAGCAAGAAGTTTGTTCGGGAAGTTGGCGGTTGGGGGTTCGTTCAGAAAGGAGACATTGGTAAGTAATAATCACCTTTCTTGGAGAATGGGTACAGTTCATCGTCTCAGATAGTGGCAGGAAATCTTCATTCTGGTTTGCTACGACGGATCTCAGACTTCCAAATATCTCGCAAACATCTGCAAGCTCTTGCAAGACGATTCTTCTACAACAGAACTCAGACTTTAACATCTCGCAAAGCATCTGTCAGCCTCCTCTACCTCTAACAGCTCTCACTTCAACCTCAACGGTGCGAACCAGGTCTGCCACCTCCCCAAATGCCTGCGCCTGTTATACTGCCCGATCCTTTCCAAGGTCCATAATATCCTGAGCCCTGATCGTTTTTCAGTTGCAAGCCGCTCTGAATACCGCCTCCTGACTGGAGCGTGCTTTTCGACGTACCCGCGAAAAGATCTCTTTCGGTTTGGGGAACGGGGCTGCGCGCGATCTCCGCATCACTCGGCCTGGGGAGCGTTGTCTTCCACAGCTTATCTTCCACTGTCGGGTTCTCACTTCCAAAGCGCAAAATCCTTATATCTCTCAACTGCTCCTCATTCATATTTGCATAGTATGGATCCTTCCCATAATGTGGGCCCGACCAACGGTCCCATAGTCCATTTTCTGTGATTCCGCCAGCATACCAACCTCCCTTTCCCTCTTCAATCTGCTTGTTGGAAACGAAGTGTCACCCTCCAATACATCGATATCCGTCCCTATCCCTATCCCACACGAGACAGGGCAGCTGGACGCGCCATTCTGCGCAAGTTAACTAATCACCCACTTATCCTGTTCCCGCGCTTCGATGCTCCCCTCCTTCATCCTTGACCGCATGGTCTGCCGCTTCGACATATCGACATCCCGCTGAGAACTAAACGTACTCTTGCCCCCCGACAAGAGAGGGTTGGTCGGGAACTGCGTACCGGCGCTGTTGCGGCGAGAGCTGGATCCTGAGCCTGAAGGTCGGTGGGAACTTGAACTTATCCTCTGGCTTCCGGATCCGTGGTAGGTAGGATATCTGGACTCCATTTTCGTGGTGGGTTTGGAGGTACTGCTGCTGCTACTGCTTGGTTTGGTCTTGCTGGTACTTGAGCTCGAGCTCTTTTTGGTTTTGTGGCATACGCGTTCTGATCGGTTGCATTTGGGACACCGCATTTTGCTGTTTTGGCTGTGTGTGAGGGAGGAATGTTGTAGAGGGAGGGGGAGAGAGGGGGAGGTGGGGGAGGTTTATATAGATTGATGTGAGAGGGTGTGAAGCTGGTGTTGGGAGTGATTCGGTTTGTGGTTCAGAATAAAAGAGAGAATTGGGGTGATGATATAATGGTGCGATGTAAAGAAATGGGGTGCTGGACTTTATTCACTTGCTTGAGTGAGACGTCAGATGGGGTTCTGGGGTATAAAATCTTGGTTTCTTGAAATAGTTCAGATTGCTGAATAATTTTTTGAACTCTGATGAAGTGACAGACGCTTGAATCTCTGACTACAAAAAAGGAGGAGAACCATGAAAGAAGAAGTGATTGATTCACAAATTTGAGTAACTACACTCACCTGACTAAAAGAATAACATTTTATCCAATTATTCTAGAAATCCATATCAACCTGTTAAAAAATCTCAACGCCCCTCTCCGTAAATCATATACCATCACCTTCCATAAATCCCCTTCCCATTCAAACTCCTCGTACTCACACCAACCCAAAATTCTTCCTAACAGCAACCCCAAACCTCTCAATAGCAAACGCCATCTTCTCCTCACTCTCCGCCGCAAACGTAGCGCGGAAAAACAGTTCCTGCGACACGAACCCGCCTCGTTGAGCAATGAACCAACTGCCCTTCGCGACCAGGACGCCTTCTTCGACGGCTGCGAGGTAGATCTCTTCTTCGATGTCGAGGAGCGGTTTGGTGCTTACGGCGGGGTGTTTGGTGTGGTCTACTTTGAGCCAGAGCTTGGGGTTGCTATTAGTGCTGAATCATAAAAGAAGGGGGAAGGGGGATGAGGAGGAGGGAGACTTACAAACATTCCTGCAGCGGGAGGATCCCAAGTGACGAGATCTCGAGGGAGGAATTTCTCGCAAGCAGCCAGGAGGACGTCTCGACGGCTGGTATACTCCATACGTAGGTTAATCAACCATTGCAGATACCCGGCATGGCCCCAATGCTCATCGAGTAATTTGAACAGGATGATCTGCGAGATTCCGGACGGGTTCTGCACGGATGATTCGTTGGCTCGGATCACCCGCTCGATGATCTGCTCTGAGGCTGTGATCCAACCGACGCGTGTGCCTGGTGCGATGACTTTCGAGAATGAGTCCATGCGCATGACGCGCCCGTCGACGTCCATGCTGAGGTAGGTTGGGGCCAGGGAGCGGAGGAAAGCTTCGTTGGACTGGGGTGCGGGGACAGAAGGGGAGGAGGGGCCGGTGTAGGGTTGCATTTGGAGGAAGAAGTAGGGTTCGTCTTCGAAGATGTAGATGTCGTGCTTTTGGGCTACTCTGTAGATGGCTTTTCTTCTTGATGCACTCTGTGTTGCGCCGGTGGGGTTTTGGCCTGTTGGGACGGTGTATAGGACGTGTGGTTTGCGGGCTCCTCTTGCTTTTTCGTCCCATTGGTTTAGTATCTCGTCCATGTGTTCTGGGAGGAGACCTTCGGAGTCCATCTTGATAGGGATGAAGTCCAAGCCAAGAGAAGATGCTGTTTCAACTGCTGAAGAGTATGTGTATTCCTCTGCAAGTACAACATCGCCCCTCTCGCAGAACGTGCGGAGACTCTTGTCTAAAGAAGATGTACTTCCAACCGTAAGAGTACATCCCCAGTCCGCATATGCCGGGTTGCACACCAATTCAGTGTGCTCTGTTATGAACCGTAGCATCTGCGCAGATCCCGTTCCTTGTCCATAATTGAGGGCAATTGAGAGATCATACACACTGCTTCCTTCAGATGCATCATATTTTCCGGCTGTGAGGACTGTGCCTGTTTCTCTGGCTTCCTTCTCGGAGAAGTGGGGTGCGGTTGGGACTTTGACGGAGATTTCTTCGATTGGGAAGTTTTCTGCGAGGGGGATTCCTCCACCGAGGGAGATCAAGCCGGGTTTCTTGAGGTGAACTGCGGCACCTTTAAGGGCTGAAGGATGTCTTGATTTACTTTCGACAGTGAGGTAATCTGTAAGAGTTAGAAAGGGATCAAGAGTGGGGTATACTTTACTTGCGGTCCCATCTTTTGGCTTTTGGTTTGCCAATGGTCTACGATGTCAGTCAGGATACACTGGGAAATTTTTAATACTTACTGGGCTTTTGAACTGGGAGCTACTGGTTCCTGCTGCAGTGCCTGCGATCAGTCTGCCAGCTTTCAATCTTTGTGAAGCAATGCCATTGATAGACAAGGGATCTGGAATAGCAATAGCTTCTGTGTCTGTGACACCTTCGATGTCAATTGCTGAAGGAGGAGCCATAATTTTTGATATGTAGGAGAAATGAAGGACGAGGCTAAGAGATTTGGTACTTATGACGATGTGGACCAACCGTTGACGTTGTCGAGCCAAGGGCGTTTGGACAGCAAACCTAAGAAGCGGTCAAGACAACTGTATGGAAACCAATCCAAGAGTCATAAGGACGTGAAGGTATGAAATGAGAATGCGAGATCGGCCATTGAATTGGGTTGGCTGTAGTCATGGCTTTACATTTGTAGTCAGAGGATCCACATTCCTTGCTCTGCATGTCTTATCGAGTACTGCCGTCGATAAGCGACTCTCACATGTACCCCATTATTGCTTCCCCTCCTACCCCTTTTGGTGTCGCTTGTGAAGTCAATCGGAATGTGATTGGTCGATTTTCACGAGCTTAAGCTTGAGAATGGGTTACTACCGGGAGTGAACTATCACGAAGATGTTCAGTGCGACCAGGTACACGGCGCCGTGCTGGGACTTTGATTTGTCAAGTCACTTTGTTCTAGATCTTGTGTATCTTCTTTGTTCATTTCGCTGCCGCATCCCGAATTCCGCTGCTGCGTCGCGACGACCTTGTTTCGAGGACGTGAAGCGAGCCCCTATCTGTAGCCATCTTTAGCCTGTCTGTAGCAGTCATGTTTTAGACACTTTGATCCTTGGGTGCTTACATTTCGACATTGGCTATCGTTCTTTCTCTGGCAAGAACGATCTTCATGATTGGCTTGTTCATTTTAGCCCATCTCGAATTGTTGCTTCTACTCAAATTTTAATATAGTTCGTGTGGCTTTAACCCTCCGTAGACTGTCCATAAATTTCAGATTGACAAACGTTCGAGTCAGACCAGAAACAAGAATGTACTTTCGAATAAATGTGATCTCATTTTCTCATCCTTCAAAGACGAAGTTAAGGTGTGAACTAGGGTCAAAAGTGGGGTAATTTGAGAGATATGATAGGCTAAATGTTCGGCTTAAGAGCCACATCACACACAGCCTTGATATTAAGTTTTAAGCTGATTCCTGTCACAACAAGCCCGGGTAGCTCAATCGGTAGAGCGTGTGGCTCTTAGCACAGATAACCTCAAGGTCGCGGGTTGTGAGTAGATTACCTCGCAACACACGCTGTGCAAATACTGACAGATATTCAGCGAGCCCCGCCTCGGTATGTACTATCTGTTCTAATATCTGATGAACTCATTCTAATATCAATCTCAGGGCTCAATTCCCGATGTCGTAAGACTCAAACCATTTTTTTTGTTGATTTTTTTTACCTCAGTATTGTTACTGTGTGTTGCCATTCGCTGTATAAGCGAGGCTCCAGCCCTGACGGTAACCTCACGGCGAGAAAATCGTGGCTGCAATTTCTCGTTCATCTTCCATCATCAGTGTTAAAGGAATCCTTGTCTATCTAGCTGAGATGCCGTCAAAGTATGAATCCTATCATCATTCTCCCATTTCATTCAATATTTTGGTTACCGTCTCAAACCCACTCCCATCGAAATGCTGGTGTTATCGCTGTAGCTTTTTCGCATTCAACCCTATTGAATTACGATGGACAAAACTCGAACTAGGCTTAGGAATCCTATTCTGTAGATGCCTTTATCAAGACTATATACCTGCAGCTGGCAAAGGGCATTATACCAGCAGCAAGCATATGTGGAGTCATCCTGGTAGCATGGTCGCATCTACAAATCCGTTGCGTTCAGTCTTTCGTGTGCAACAGTCCTCACACAAGGACAAGAAGGAGCATATACTACTCTGATTCGACGCATTTACAGGAAGGTAAGCGCACTATCGCTCGGCACGCTCCGATTGTGCCAGAACAATACACTCGAAGCTTGAAAGACGCAGTAGACAGTACGTCTCGGATTTAAGAGGTATTGAACACTTGGTAGACTGTTTGATTGCATTGCAGAAGACACATGGTTCGTAGTCAGCAATTGTCATTTGTCATTTTGCGCTAGCTAATCTCTATCATGTTCCATCCATCGATCCCCCATCTCAGCAGCGATTTCTTCCATGTGGGCAACGATTCCATGACACGATGATGGAAAAAATAGACGTGCCACCAAATCTCATGGCTAAATTCTCTCACAACCGCGCAGCTATCCCTATCGTCGACGTCCGATTCAATGAGATGGAGGTGCCCCATTGAGGAGACTCATAAGTTTAGCGAGCACTCTCGTGGTCCTCTCTTGATATCCGTCCTCGTATTGAGCTTCGTAACCTGTAAAATAGTCTGCCATCTTTAGTTCAGACGCTAGAAAGTCGATACCATCTTCCATTTCCTGGATCGAAAGCTCCTCACACCATTGCAAGTCAAGATCGTTGAGCACACTCTCCTCAGCGAGCGATGCTTCCCAATCATCACTGTCATCGGCTTGCGAATTTGATGAGGCTGCTGAGAATGCGCATGATCTAAACGCAGCCAGTGGAAGGGGCGGTGCTGGTTTGGAAAATTCTGCTTCTGTCCAGAAGGGAGAACAATCGTCTTTGAGGTTGTCGAGGAAATCTTGGCGAATAGCTTCCGTATGATTATCCCAGTTAGATTTGGCCGTGTTTGAAGCCCAAGTTTCGAAGGCTATATTGCAGTTCCTATGGTCAAAATCCTTGGCGGAAGTGTATTTTGCAGGCCATCCGGTAGTCATAGGTAGCCCATGAGCCCTGTGTCCTAAACTAAATCTCAGAGGATGTCGTGTGTAAGGAGACCTAGGAAGACCTAGGAATTCCTTGTACTCTAGCTCTTCGAAAGGCACTTCAGCATTAGGTAGTCCAATAATCACCTACGATACGTTATCATTGTATTCACCTCTGAGTAGACAAAACCTTACTTGCCAACAGATCATCAACACGAGATCTCGGATGGGAGGAGCGACTTGAAATCTGGCATCGCAAAAGTTGAACATAGTCTCTTTTCTGCTCAAGGTCAGTCAAAGCAGCTGTTGGTGGGAGATGGGCACTTACCTCTCTTGAACGATGGAAAAGAACGTGGTCCAAGTCCAATTATTAGGATACACAGAGCTTCCATCAAAAGGGTAAGGCACGTCCTTTAATCTTCTCATGGTCGCTTTGTATCTGGTTTCGAATTCACCCAGAATAGTTTCCACGAAGGCCACTTCAGACATTGATACTGGAAGTTCGCGCAAGGACCCGGTGCGGCTCAGACTCCAAAGTGGCGAGGTAGATTCGGTAGCTAATTTCTTGGAAAGCAAAAGTTCAGAAACAAATCCGGTATCCTCCTGTCGTTGTAGCTCATCTTGCTCGAAGATCGTGGGAGCAGAACAGCGCCACCGCTTCTTTCTTTCCCATGGAACCATGGCGTTGATGAGATATAAATGATCAGCTCGAAGGATCAAATCTGCCCGTTGCTTGTCGGTTTGCGAGGTCGCAAGCTTGTGATACACTTTCAGTACACGCCTTTGATACATATCGGCTAGGTAGTTCAAGTACACTGCCAGGGATAAGTACATGAATAATGTGTGCTTGAGATAGGGCTGGGACGTACACGCAGTTGGATGAATGTTGGGGCCTGCATGATACCTCCATACGCCTTCATGCCATATCATGCTCTTGGCGCAATTGGGACTTGCTTGGAATGGCATGAGTTCTTTTTCATTTACCTCATATCGTTGTACTTTCTCGTAAGAACCATGCCATACTCGTCCATTATTGGAAACGATCGAGTACTGTTCTGCAAATTGCTTCCATGATTGCTCGACTTCCTGAGCTCCAGCTTTCTTATCAAGAGTATTTCCAAGTACGGAATGCTTTCAAAGCTCCTCCCCAACCATGTCCTTAAAATTGTGTAAGAGATTTGCTGTCTTTTCTCTTGGAGATTTGATCGGAGCTCTCTTCGGTCGATTCCAGCATTTTTCTGGCCGTTCAACGCCTTTTTTCTTGTAGTATTGTCCACGGCCGTTGCATCTTGACCCTCGCCATTTGTCAGACTCGCACGTACCTCAGTTGGAACACGGTTGTTGAGGCACAGGAGATAGGGAAGTAGTACTGGGGTTTTGAATTAGCTTTAGACCGTACGAAAGGGAAAATAATGCAATTAAACTTACGCATCAGACACCATGATGGTACAAGTTCTGGATCTGGAATCTGGAGACCATTGGCAGCACGTGGTGATCTGAATGGTGTCGTTTGTAAGGATGGAGAAGAGAAGCCTGCATTGTTGAGATAGGAAAGCAGCATCTTGGTTGAGCTCCTACGGCAAGAAGGTGTTTCGTTGGTTGTGAAGTGAGAAGGTGCCATTCGAATGTGTCTTGGCACTCTGAGCTAGGAAAGCACGGGGTGGATGCTCGCTTGCTCGCTTGTGTTTCGCACGAGGAAATTGACGAGACCGCGTTGTCTTTGACACTGACTTCGAATTGAGGTTAGTCAAGTGCGAATTGTCGAAGCTGCTTTGTTTGGTCGCTTTAAGAGTGATGGAATATTTGGAAGGACTAGAGAGGTGTCTCTAAGGTTCAGTGTGCGAGATGTTGAGTGTTCAAGAGATCGCAGAGCTTATATCGAAAGGAAGGAAGCGATCTTGGAATGTTGAAATGTACTGAAGAGAAAGTGGGCGTATTCAAGTGCTGGCCATTAACTTCACCCTTTGCTGAGATACTGTTGGGTCGAGGGCTAGTCAAGGACACCGTCATTGTTGTTTTTAGTCCGGTCGAATGCTGGTCGTTGACTTTACCGGGTGATTTGTAGTCGAGTCGAAAGCTTGTCGTTGACTTTGTCGTTTCTTGAAGGATCCATCGAGCATCTTTGGTCTGAGATCTGCAGGAGGCGCTCGTACCATCCCAAAAGGGCTTTCAGGTACTAGGGCTGCCATCACCAGAGTCCAGATATTCGCGGAATCAAGACATTGTCGTGCAGTAAACACTCGACTCTGTAAACATACCTAGGCATGATACGCGGCCAAAGCTATCATAATCCATGACAGGGTTTCTGCAGGGGGGGGTTTTGTGTTTGGTACGCCTGAAGAAGAAAAAAAGAAGATCGAGCGCGAAACGCGTTCTAATATCGTGGGATTTTTCGCTTCCAGTCAGATCACGTGAGCTCATAATTTGTTAACCTGGGCAATTGGAGCCTGGAAGGCAGAACACCAATTCTTTTTTTTATTTTGACCTCAATCCCCGGAATAATTAATCCGCAGTTAGATAAGTATCATTATTGTTAAAATTTTGTGATATGAAGATGATATTGTTCCAAAGTTGTGGAACAATGTAAGTCCAAAATATCAGCCAAGTTTTTAAAGCTACATTGTAGCCCTCTGACCATATGTTAGCTTGTCAAAAATGTGGAGGCATGCTGCTTCAACTTGAAGAGGGTGAAACAGAATTTGTTCAAGATTTGAAGTCCCTTAGCAATAGAGCACTTTAAAGCGGTCTAAATTCTCTCTTCTTTAGATTAAGTAAAATAATCGAGTCGCAAGAAACCGACATATGATCAGGGAGGCACACTGGAAGAACAACATGAAGAACGACGTGCATTCCCTTCTATTTTGAAGAATGTACTTTTCCTACTTATATTGTCCCACTAACTCTTGAACAATATATTCTTCTATTCCAATTCTTGTGCTACATCCAATCTTCAATTGTACTAACTTGATTCTTTTATTGTTCAATCATGTTCGGGCCAATTGACAGTCTCTAGTCCTTCGCAAAGCTCAGCTCATCTCAGTTTATTCTAGCATTCACGACCCCTTTCTAATTAATTGTTTGGCAGTGACTAGCACCTTCGGAAGAGTTACATGTGTCTTACCCTCCTCGATCGTGACGTTGTCCCCTTGAAATGAGGATGACCAGCTGGCCCATTTTATCCCAATGTTCCCCAGTCCAGTGTGAACACCATCCCACACACCTCTCAGTATTCCACAAAAACATCACGGAAAACACCTTCGTTCCATTATCAAAACTCTCCAGATACTTTCCTCCTTCCCTTTCAAATCATCCGATCTCCCCTCCTCTCACAAGCAAAAACCCACGCCACCAGCACAAGTACCACAATGGCTTGATCACAACATGCTCGTCAAACCTCAAATGCCCACCTCAAAATTGCCGACTTCGAGTCCGTCCCTGAAAATTCGGGTCCTTGTGTTTCTGAACCTCTAGTATATTCCCGCAGTGGCGGACGAACTTTCTTTCACCTAGAATTTCGTCCGCCCGGATCAGGAGATGTGTTACCTTGTCGATTCCTTTATAATTTTCAGCATGGCCTGTTTTCTGCTTTCTTTGAGTAGAACGAGTTCTTGGGAAGATACAGCCGTGTCGTATTGGCCATTGAATAAAAATTTCAATTGACATTGAGATGGCAAGTATACTTCAAACCCGCTTTGAGCTCACATATCCTGCGATACCATGCTCCGAGTCAACGTATCCATCATATCAATGGTTGTTTCTGCTTCAGCGAATGTAAATGCAATGCTCCTCTCATATAAAATTTTCGAGCTAATCAGTCTAGATGTCCGGCACCATTCTCTACGCTGCATTTGAATGAATCGACGAATTCTCTGCCTGAGCCTCCGATTGAGTTGCGCGCTTTGGGAAGGAAGAGGAGACGAACGAGGGCGAGGGCATACAACGAGAGGGCGTATTGGAAGATTGAGTAAAGGGTTTGAGGTATGGGGTGAGACTAAGGTTGAGAGTCAAGATGCGAGGAAAGCAGGAAGGTGAAACATCAGTGGGCTATTAGATGAGCTGCGAACATACATTTCAGTTGTCTTTGAGGGATGTCATGATGGAACTCCTTTGAGTCATGGAATCATGCTGGACATGTAATTGAGATATGCACGCTTGGTTTCTTGGGTATTCTGCAATGCCATAGACTTTATTTCTTTCAAGAATAAACTCCCTCATTCATCCTCAATCCTCTTCAAAATCCTAATCCTAGGCTCCATCCTAGGTCCCACCCACCACCCACCAGTAACAACCCTCACCATATCCCTCACTAGCTTAAACGTCCCAAATCTTCCAATCTCCTCCATCAACAATCTCGTCTTCAAGTCATTGATCTCCCTTTTCTCCCTCTCTTTCTCTTCATCCCACACCACTTTTCCCTCTTCGCTTTTCTCAACTGCTTCCTCGACATCTTTTCCTTCTAACACTTCTTCATTGCCTTGCTCATCAGTCTTCGTTAGATTGTTGGCAGCATACACTCGTTCCAAATTTTCAGAAAACGAACTCCCGTCTCCAGGACGGAGGAACTCGATACCGGCGTATGCGAAGACTGTACTGACAATTTCCCATTTCCCAATTGCTTTTCCTGGTTCCTCCATCATTGCATAATCGAATTGGTCCCAAAAAGCTGGTTCGAGGACTGTTTTCTCATCTTCAGTTTTATCGTACGTGATATTCAGAAGTTTGCCATTCAGCTCGGTATTAGGAGGCAGCTGAAGGAAGCGAGTAACGCCTGTCATACACGACAAGACATCCATGTGTACATTGGTGTGGGTAAGTTCATTGGGTGCGGTGTCAAATTTGGTATGTTTGACTATGTCGTGAAATTGTGCCAAGGCATCTCCACCTGGATAGTTGAGTGAGGAGATGAAAAGCATGCCCATTGAAGCTATAAAGCTGCCAGCAATGGATGCTATGACTAGTAGAGAGCCAAGTCGGTACAAGATGGTCTTGGATCGTCGATTCCAGATATATGACGCGGAGAGAGATGCAGCTGCTGTGAGAGCCGGTACAATGTAAATGATGAATCGAGCTTCTTTGTGCGGTTGTAAGCTGTAAACTGCAACGAACAAGATAGAGGGTATGACGAGGTCCCGAGATGGTGATTTGATTGCAGGTAAAGCGAAGCCCATGGGAATGAGCAGTAGTAGAATAAGTGGATTCAGGATTAGCTTCGGGAGCAAAGAGCTGAAATAGTAAGTGAACGGAGAAGTTCCCCAATCTGCAGACTTCCCCTGCACAGCATTGTAATAGAAGCCAGCGAGCTCAGGCCAAATCGGGGTTTGCCAAAAGTACGAATCAATGGGAACAGAAAGGACCAGTGCAATAATTGCACTAACAATCCCAGTCGATATGATGGTTTGCAGAGATATTCTGCCTTGAACGAGCAAGTAGAACAGCTGTGAAGCCAGCAGAGCTGCAATCTCAGCCCGAAATATCACCCCAGCAAGCACGAAGAGGAAGATCCCAAACTTCTGCCTTCTCTGCTGCTCAGCGACCGAACTTCCCGGAGCAGGAAGAAAACTTCCAAAAGCAAACGTTGCTACTTCAATTCAGCATAGATCACTCTAATAGGACGATACACACTTACTAAGTCCGAACGCAAACATATTTGGCAAGGTCCTCGAAGCATAATATATAACATGAAACTGTGCTGCTTGCAGCAATATATACCATCTCCCTACATCTGGTCCAAAAGCTTGATTCAGGCTAGTTTTGTATCTCAACAATGCAAAGGCATTGAAGAGTCCTAGAACGGCTCTTGCTATCAATTGCGCAGATTCGTATCCTTTGAGGGCAATCAATGGTTTCGAGATTCCAGCTAGAGCCAGAGCTCCAACAAATGTGCGTGGAACAGCACCAGAGAATGAGACATGATCATAATTCCTATGTAAGAAGGCGGAGGTATTTCGGAATGCTATGCCGTGTGTCGCGATATCGTGGGTAGCTTGGATGTTGAAGGATTCCTCGACCTTGGTATATGGAGCTATGAGGAGATGAAGGATGATGAGGGCAGGAATGATAACTGGGAGTATGACATCTGCAATTACTCATTAGCAGCTTTAACAAATATCACTGAGAAGGGCAGACAATTCATTACCTGCAGGATGCATCTTGTCAAGCTCAGCAGACAATGGCCACGATGCCCTGGGGATCCAACGTAGAAGATGTCTTAACGTCTGCGGTTATTCAAACGCACAATCACTCCATGAAGCCTCTCAGCAGAAATCGCATCACAAACACCTCACTTTCAATTTGTGAAAGAGAAATTCGCGAAGACACAACTTGGTGTTTCTCCTAGCCTGCCGAACCCCAACCTTCCATCCCCAGCCTCGTTCTCCCAAAGTTTCGCCAACGAAAAACAACGTCCGTGCACGAACCACAAATTGTCAGCCTCGACCATGTCTCCTCCCGTAGTCTTCTCACAAGCTACCTGGCAACAAGACTATCCTTCTCCCACTTGCACACCCTGCCTCTGCGCCCGACAAACACCTGTCCCCGACACAGAATCAAAGATGGCCATGCTGTTTGGCTTCGGAAACCTGATTTACAGTACGTCTCCCCTTCGCAGAGGAAAAGAACACGGAGCTTCGCGCTGCTAGCAATTTGGAAGAGTGTTGCTAATACGACTTATCTTACAGTCATTGTCCTCCTCACAAACGCCATAGCCATCCTCTCCGAAGACCGATTCCTCGCGCGCAGTACGTCGCTTTCCCACCCCTCTTCCACAGGTCTGTAACTAATACGCCGCACAGTCGGATGGTCAAACACGGTACAACAGCCAGGCTTCGGACAACAGGTCGGCGGAGATGCGAGTATCAAGCACAAACTCATCAATCTGATGACGAGCGTGCGGACTTTGATGAGGAGTACGTATACCTACACTGTGGACAGAGATTGGGGGCTAATGGGGAATAGTTCCACTGATTCTGATCAATACGGTCATTATTCTGTATGAGTTGTTCTTTGGATGAGGGGTTGAGATGAGAGGAAAAGTGTGCTGCATTGCGTTGGCGTTTGGCATGGTGGACATAGTCAATGAATGATACGATCCCCGCAGGTGTTTTCAATCTCGTTTTGTGATTCTGTGCTTGCGAAATGGAGAATGTTGGCTGGGACTAGAGCTATTCCAAGTGGGAAAGCTAGAGATGCTTCGTTCAGACAACGAGAGCAGGCATTTTTTGTGTGCAGGTCCGAATTCAACAAGTGTTCGGAGTCTGAAAGCTTCTTTCCCCTCTGAAAAAGACCCAAGCACAAGTCAGAACTTCTCACTAGCAAATTCTCCCACTTCAAGATCGCTTTTCTCCCTATCAACAACGCCTTTCTCCAAGAGATGTTTGATTCAGACAACGAGAACAGGCACTTGTTATATACACTTCCAAACCCAACAAGTGCTCAGAGCCTGAGAGCTTCTTCTTCTCCCCCCCTGAAAAAGACTCAAGCACAAATCCAAACTTCTCACCCTCAAAATCACCCATTTCAAGATCATTCTCCTCCCCTCCAACAACACATCTCTCCCACCTCATCCTTTTACTCAAGAGTTGGCATCAATCTCTCGAGGGCCAGGTCGAGGTCGAGGTCGAGGTCGGCTTGTATGGGAGTTTCATTGACGTACATCCTCCTCCACTCATCCCAATTTCAAAATCTACAAATCTACAAACCTATTTCTCCACATAAGAGTCTTACAAGTACTCTCTTAAAACCAGCTATCCATATCCTTCCCTCCACCAAGTTGATACCTTTCCAAGCCCCAACACCTCTCGCAGCAAGCGAACAAACGAAAAGCATTATTCACTTTCACCCCCGGTTCAAACTTCAACCCATACATAGATAGGTATATCCTGCCTTCTTTCTTAATCACTGTCATTTGATTTTACACAAGACCAGAAAGAAAATAAAAAATAATTATGAACGAGTCTAGCTTTCTAATAAGTACTAATAAACAATCAAGTTTATTAGATATCCACAAGTACTACCAGTAAAAACCCTCTTCTAGATCTGACAACATAGGTGCCGAGTTTAGTTCTATTGTTTAGGAGGTTAAGCTCAACCATTCCCTCCCACATATCTACGTCAAGCTTCCAAGCCAAGCTCACTCAATCAATCCACAACATCAGAACCATTAATCACATCTCACACAAATTCAAAGATAAATCAAAACCATCAACATCTCAATTCAATTGCACTTCACCAGCCCCAGCTCACTACTTTCCAGAGCCAGTTTAAAGTTAATCAGTTATACAAGAATGTCGTTTCAAACCCATCTTTCTTTCCATATTATCCATAAAACTCCCCTCCTCATACAGAGACAGATATCCAAACAACAACAACACACATACACGCAAGAAATATGCAAGCTCCGTCTCCTTTCCAACCCCCTAACCACCAATCTCTCCTTCCGCCATGATGCTGTGCATGATAGATAGATACGTGAGATTTTTTCCGGGTATTTGTTCTGCCCCATATGCATGATGAAAAAAAGAGAAAGAACCGAGATGGGGTCATAGATCGGAAATGTACAGATCCTCCTTTCCTTCCCTGCCTATCCGTCCGTGGTGAGAAAGCTCACGAGTTCATAAGATTACTCTTCTTCCGCCCCAACCCGCTGAAACTAAACCGATCCTTTGTCGTCTTGGAATGTTTCTCGGGCGTCTGGATACTACTCGAAGAAGCAAGTTCGCCCACCCCCTCGACGGCCGTATCGTCCGTTGTTCCTGTGGTCGTGGTCGTTTGACTGGTACTCGGCGTGACGCTGCTCATACTCGGACTGCCCTTCTCGCTGCTCGTACCATTCTTCCCGCTGCCGCCCAGGAAGCCAAAGCTCTTCCGACTCATGCTCTTGCTACCCTTGTGACTCCTGCTCAATCCCGACAGCCCGAACGTTTTCTCGTGGCCATTTTCTTTCTCCTTGCTTGTGTCTGAGGAGGGTCCTCCGGACGCACCAGCTTCCCTCTTCCGGCGCTCTTCTTCTTCGGCTGCGGAGGCTTTGCTGGCTGCTAGCGCGGCTTTGACTTCTTCCGCTTGAGTCTTTTGGTATTCTTTCCGCTTGTATTCGAGGTCTTTCCGCCGTTTTTCTTCGGCTTTGATCCTCTCTTTCTCAGCGGCTTTTTCGGCTGCTTTGCGGGCTTTTTCTGCTTCCTTGTTCTCTTTCTTCTCGCGCTCCTCGTCTTTTTTGCTTCGCATCTTGTTGATGTCTAGTATTGGGACAGCTGGTGTTGTGGATGTTGTAGATGTTGGAGGAAGTGTGGTTGAGTGGCGTAGAGCTGGATGTGGGGCTTGAGGTACAGGCGATGTGACAGCGTGATCTAGAGAGACGAATTCGCCATTCTCGTCAACTGGAGTATTAGGGATAGATACGGCTTTCGATACCGAGGATGGATGAGTGCCGTTTGGTTGGGGATGTCCAAGAGCAATGTCAGCTTCTTGAGATGCTAGCGCAACCTCCGCTAATCCTTCGGCCTCTTGCTCTTTGCGCATAGCTTCTACTGTGGTCTCTTGATAGAACAGAACATAAGCACATGCCATACCTGGCTTGTCTCCAAAGAAGTTCCGTACATAGTGCTTATCGACAGGCTCAACCATTTCATCGTCGAATAACAGCCAGCCACGATCTTGAGTTTTGATGACTGAAATGTAGTGTCCATGGTACGCGTTGCCACCAATGTGAACAACAACAGCGTAAAGTTCGTACAGTCGATCAGGATCCTCGGCGTCATCTGTTGTGTTGAACATTCGTAGGTGGTAAGGGTACACAACTCGGTGGAAAAGCTTCTGTAACCGAGTCATATCTTCGGTATACTTGAATCTCTTGAGGTGCAAAGCCAAGATCTTGGGCAAACGCTTAATTTTCATGCGCTTCTCAGCCTCTTGTAAACCACCGCAGTTGTCGCAGTGAAACTTGTTTCGTTCGCAAAGCATTTCTTCGGCAGAAAACTTTCGTAAACAAGATGTGACTGATGAATGTTGATCTAAATCGATAGATAAATCCAAGAAAGTCTCGTCTCGCTGAGAAGCGGTCTCGCATGTTAAGCATTTAGTCTCAGATGTCAAAACTCCCTCGAAGATTTCGTGAACCCAGCCAGTTCCAGGTGATTGCGTGCCGCTATTCAGTCCCATTGCATGGGCTGCTGAGGTCACCGCAGCTTTCATGGACTGAGCTAGACTGTCATCGGTCTTCGGTGGTCCTAATTCCCTGATCCGTTGAGCGTTTGCTTCAACGTTCGAGATCACAGCGTTTAGAACCAGCCCGTAGAACTCGTGAGCATCCTGGTGCATTGACGTTCGAAACATTTCGTTATCGCGCTTGAAGATCTCCAAAAATCTTTGAGGACTCAATACTCCTGTCCGCGACGGG
Organism: Mollisia scopiformis; assembly: GCF_001500285.1. Classification (NCBI taxonomy): domain Eukaryota; kingdom Fungi; phylum Ascomycota; class Leotiomycetes; order Helotiales; family Mollisiaceae; genus Mollisia; species Mollisia scopiformis. The sequence continues at coordinate 829,660 of NW_017263581.1, forward strand.
TTGGCGATCAGAGCCATGAAGATGTCCTTCAGCGCTGTGAATGTCGATTCCTCCATACCGTAGGAGCTCGCATTTTCATATGTGAGTTCTAATATGGGCCCTGCCAACATCGCATGCTTCTTCTTGTATTCGGGAGAATCTGGTTTGTCTTCGGGTCTTTGTCCTGGTGATGCGGGAACAGGTTGGCCAGCATTTATGGCTGCTCTTCTCTTCATCGCTTCAGCTGCTGTAATTCCTTTTGGTTTCGCAGGTGATACTGCTCCACCATTTTGTATCGGCGCTCGTATAGGTGTGACGATCTTCGGATATCCGTTTGGCGTATCGAGAGGTGAGTGTGGGGGATATCGAACGACATGTTCTCGGAATGGGACTGAGTAGTATAAGGCTTGTACGATCGAATTGCAGTAACTGAACAATTAGCTTCCAGATTCTTAACTTTGTTTTGTTGCACAAACCATGTATTTCCGAACTAGAAGTAAGGTTAGTAGAATTCTTGAGATAGTAACTCTTGAACGTACATTCTCCAAACCAAAGAACTTGTCACTTCCATCATTCCGAATGGGCCCAGCATTTTGTAACATCTTCACCAGCGGGGTGATTTCTGGCTCTGGTTCGGCATCTTTCTTATTCTTGTGCGAAGGGGAGGATACACCTGGACTTGTTGTTCCCTGGGATTTGTCAGTCGATGCTCAAGACAGAACAATGCTCCGGCGCGTCTCGAAACAGAACCCAATGCCATTGAAGCATTGATTGATAGCAGATTCCACAGTGATACTAAGAATATACTGACAGAGGTCCCCTTGAATTTCGAGAAGAGGCCAGACATGGTGTCGTGTGTAGAATCCCCTCAGGTTGACTTCGGCCTCGCAAAGCCGCGAGGGCGGCGGAGAAGTGAAGACAAGGCGTAAATCAGATGGATATCATGCGCAAGATTGTTCGAACATTAGATTCTGTCCGTAATCAAGTTCTCCGTCCGCAAATACTGCAAGTTCACAGCGCGTTCTTCAGCAAGTCCCAGATGCAGCCCCAGTCGGTCGTAATAGCATGGGGTGTGGCGCGGGGTGGGTGGTCGTGTCGGGGATTGGCAGCCTGTTTGTGGCAAGTGGTGCAAATTACTCAGGTTTGTAATGGCCGATGGATGAATTGATCGTGTGCAGAAGAAACGGCGAATGCAAGAATGACAGGTGAATCTTGGGGGGTCGTGAAGTGAAAGTCGGACTGAGGACGGACTTTGGCTTTGGGTGGTTGTAAGTAGTTGGTCATCGGCTGTGCTCCGTCGCCGTGGGACCTTCGAATGAACGCTGCTGGTGGAAGGTGGAGGCGGCTTGACTCGATCTGGCGACTTTTCCTCTCAGCTGCAGGGTCGGGAGGTTCGAGAAGAAACAAAGAAACAAATCACAGACACAGGCAACGACAACTCGAACCGACTGTCAACGTTTGAAGCGCAGCAGGGAGGCAGATCTGGGTGGTTAATAGTGTCAACCCGTCAAACTCTCTCTCTCTCTCTCTCTCTCTTTGATCAACCCCAGCAAGATCCCGCGGAGTCTGCTCCCCGCCCTATGAGAACCAGCACCGACGATTGGGATACCTACAAATATTAATTGCAGACAATTATCCCTCATTCAGCGCAATATACCCAGTAGCAAGTCATCTTGAGATTTGATCAACGTCGACGCTGTCTTTTCCCCAGCATCCAGACACCAAGCAAGCAAGGTACGGAGGTGAGTCTTTTCCCACTGCAGTGGCCCTGTCTAGTGGCATTCTAGTGAGGAATTTACTGCATCAGTCGATGCTTGCAGCCATCCCAAGACTTCTCCAACACTCCAACACCCCAACAATGACCCTACGGGTATCCCAAGACCGAACCCTCTCGGACCCGCAGACCAGAAAGACACTGTCAACCACGATAGCGGTCTCATCTTCCGACACTGACACTTTGACATGAGTTTGCCCCCAGCTTGGGCTTCACGAATGAGCTGATACCGGTATCGATCTACCTCTAGTGCGAGTACAGGGTCTCACAGTCAAGGCAAGGTCATGGCCGAGTGTATCACGGTCCCAAGTATCACAACCAACGCCTTTCCCTGGGACGAGACAGACGAGGGTGTTGTGGGGTAACACGACGAAGAACCCTCGTGGCCGTTGGATTCTCGGGGTCTCCATGTCCCATGTCCCATCTCCAATATCAGAACGTGCTTCACTTCACGCAGTAGCAATAGCCGTGTGTTATCAACCCACTACTGCTTGCTGCACACCCACCTTTCCACGCAGCAGCATCAGCATCAGCATGGCATCCAGCATCCAACATATCGATTTCAGACAGATATCCGTTCGAATGGAACGTTTCCCCCTCCCCACTATGACGAAAATACCTGCAGCAACGGAGTCCAAGCCGAGAAATATCCTATCAGCACAAGGCACCCACGAGAAGGCTGCATTCTTCTTTGCATCTTCGGTCCGTTATGGCTGGCCAACTCAGAAAGACATGCTTGCTGTAAACGAGGAGAGCGGTCGTTCTTCAACGACCGATGGTAGACGAATACCGAACGCGAGACGGGGCTCATGACATTGAAATGACCTCAGCACCGCGCTCTCATGATGATACTCGGGAGACACCAATATTCTCATGACTGCTTCTGATCCTCAGCTCTTTGTCGCACATGATTCAGACAATAGGATCGTCTCGGCTCCATCGCATCGCAACCGACAATCGAGTCCAGTCGAGTCCCCCTCTTCGACCTTCCCGCGGCTAGCACCAATTGCTGACCTTCCAGAAAAGCTCCTGCATGAACCTTCCTCGCCTTCCCACCGATGACGAAGAGACTCTAATCCCCAACCGCCGAAGATCTTCACGCCCTTTCTGCCAAAAAACCCATAACCTTACCAACCACTCTTTCCACATACATTCATTCATGCAAACAAACCCCCAAAAACCAACAAACGGTATTATTACTCCCAGAGACTGACTATTCTTGAAGAAACCCAGTCCAAAAAACGCCTTCCACTCGTCCACAAACACTTTAGCCGGTCCCCTCCTCCACTACCCTACCCAACCCAAACAAGATCCAGCATCAACACAAACTCGGTTCGGATCAAACTACCCCACTTCCGGATTCTGCTGGGCCGCACCTGTACTTTTCCTGCCTTTCTTCTCCTGTCCATTTTCGATTCTCCTCTTCGAAGGAAACTCTGCATGCACGCCACTTTCGCACCTATTCAATATTTCGCGTCGAACCTGACAAAAACTCGGTGAGCTCGTACGACGTCGTATCTCAAAACCACGTGGAAACGAAAAGATCGCCGACCGGACCCAGGATCGCGGATCTGGCCCCCAACCCTTGAACGGAACGGAACCAAACCAAACTCAAAGACGAGCTAGGACGGAAGAATAAAAATCAGCTAGGTGACTGACGGTCGCTCCGATGTGGGGTATTCGCACTATTTGATCAAGCTCGTCTCGTTGGGGAGATGTTTGGTTCCGGTTCTCGTTTGGGGTTTGGAGATTGGAGAAAGGCTCTTCTCTCAGTACTCTTATGGATTCGTGATACTGCAACACCCGAACTCGAGATACTAGCCAGTATTGAAAACAGTTACTCTCAATTTCTAACATAGCTTTTAGTTTTAGTTCTGGCTTTTAAGCGATAGCATCCTGAAACGAGATTTAGAGAAATGTTTCCTGCGCTGTATATTGCTAGATAGCATCAACGCAAGATTATTTCTTAATAAATTGACATCTGAACGAAATAAAACAAGGATATTACATAATGGGTCAAATCTCTCTGCAGAATCTTACAGTCAATCGAAACCACAATCCCAGCCATGAACTCGGAGATCTCGATCTCGTGGTATGAAAAATTCCTGCCCTGAGCCGGCCGGTAGAATTGAGAATATATAGGAATAGAAAATCCAGCATAACTGAGAAGAAAAGAAGCCTTGCCAAGAAACTACTCTTTCTGAGGATAGAAATATAGATAGAACATCTGAACCTAACAAGATTCGAAAGAAATCAAGACTTACCAAACCCCTCACTCACATCACCACACACACACATCAAGGAACCCGTAATAAAATAGATAGATATCAACTCGCTATTCATGCTACCGCTCAAATGCTCCGAAAAAGAAGTCTCAAAAAGAAGAAACGCCATCCATACCCAAATCTAACCCTTCTACTCGTACATCCCCAACACCCCTCCCAGCTTACTTCTCCCCCACATCCACCATCAGTCTCTTCAACTTCCTCGTCGCAAACGCCGCCCCAATCGTACTAAACGCCCCAATGCAAAAGCAAACCGCAATCGCATTCGGCCCATCCGTACTATGATGCTCGCTCGGATCCGCATCATGCGCCAACTCGGGGCTCTTCCCCGGCTCCAAGATCGCAAAGACGACCGTGCTGATCATCGTGCCGATGAACTGCGGGATCGTGGTATAGATGTTGAGGATGCCGAAATAGAGGCCGGAGAGCTCGCCTGTGGAGTTCACCGGGTCGTCTTTCTCGTCGGGGCCGTGCTCGAGACGGAGCGGCGAGGAGAGCTCGAGGTTGTCGGCTGAGGAGAGGCGGTGGTAGGCGGCAGGGGAGGCAGAGAGGCGGTTGACTTCTATGCCGAGGAACGCGCTGGGGGCCCAGGAGGCGATGACCCAGGGGAAGCCGCAGAGGGTGACGATGAAGGTTGCGAAGCGGAAGGAGTGCGCGAAGGGGGCCATGAACATGGAGAAGCTGAAGAGAAGGTGGCCGTAGATCCAGGCGGTGAGCAGATCGGGTTTCCATTTATTGACTGAGGTGACGAGTCCTGCGATTGCGGCTGGTGGGCGGGCTGTGAAGTTTGGCTCGTCGGGAGATCTGATGAGAAGGGGTAGTAGAACAGCTCCTATGGTGGTGACGATCGAGAATAGGACCAAGGACAAGCTCCCTATCCGACCAATGTCTCCTAGAGCATCGCTCGAACCCTTGAAATCTTTTGGTGCGTCGTACCTGAAATAGATTTCTCCAACAAAGGTAGTGCTGTAGAATAGGAACGGAAACCATCCTATCCAACTCCAGAGCTGGACGTTACAGATGGCTTGAATCCGTGGTGGTAATGTAGTCAGGGTTCTGAAGACTTTCTTGAAGATCATAGAAACACCTAGTGGTGCATCACCATCCCTCCCAGATACTAGGACTCGTTCATTGACAGCCCAAGACGTAACGCCGCAAGTGAAGACCAGTGCAAACGCTGCTACGACAGTTAACTGCTTGAATTGAGTATCGCCGAAGGTGGTTCCAAAAATAGAAACAAGATCCATTGTTCCTATCACGTAACCTGTAAGATGGCCCATCGAGACCATTCTGCTTGCTTCATAGGGTCAGTGATGAGTTTGAAGCAAGAATCTGGATACTTACCCCAAGCACTACCAGATTGTTGTTTTGCAATTGGTAACGTATCAACGATCAAACTCCTGCAACTTGCTTGGACTACGCAGAATTAGCCATATCCAATGATTACACTTGTTAGACTTACCAGCATTGATGGCAAAATCTATAGCATAAATTGCCAACACAGCCACAAAAACCGTGCAGGTCTTCCTGAAGTCCCCTTTTTGCACAAAATATGCCACAATCTCCTTCGCCCATCCAAGCACCAGCAAGAACACTCCCACCACAAACGAACCCACGATCATGATCGGTCTCCGTCTGCCATACTTCGACTTCGACCTGTCTGCAATAACACCGACGATTGGCTGCATTATCAGACCCGACAGCGGTCCTGCGATCCAAACAAGGGATGTGCGCGATTTCGTGAGCCCAAGGGCGAGCAGATATGGAGTGCAGTCTATCAACACGAATTAGCAATTGAACTCCAGAAATCATAATCCATAACTCACAAGTCATTTCAATGCCCCACGTGAACCTGCAAAACCTTATCAGCAAAATTCGGCTCTGGACAGAGTCTAACATACTGTAAACCCGCCATCGAGAACGTCAACAACGCCATGCGCATCGCCTCCGTCGAACCTTTCACAGAAGGCTGCCCCGCCCATGATGCCATCTCTTCCGCACTTCTATACCCCGTTCTCCCTCTACTATACCTACGCGGCCTGGGCGTCGATGTAATCGGGTCGTCGTCTCTGTCTGCAGCCCTGTCTTCAGCCTCACCCCGTATGCGCAGCGTGAGAGGAGATTCCGGAGATCTAGCCGCGTAATCATCGTCAGTCGCCATAACCAGATCTCCAATTGATGTAACGTGAATGATGGCGAATGGGGGGATACTTACAAAGGAGTAGCAATCACATATCTCCCGGAATTTTTGGGGAAGTTGCTTTTGAGGAATGAGGTAGCCTTAAAGGTACCACGCACTATTGGTGTTGACAGGTAGACGGGAAAATAAGGCTGAGACTTGGAGCGCCCTCGGTTATATTTGGAAGGGGGTCACGAGATCAATTCAGGGGTACCTACCAAGTGTATATCTGGAGGCTACAATCTGTGAAAGTCTCGAGGGTTAAAGGCCTATCATTTCTTCTTAAAGTACGTATCGATGTTTAACATGCGAGCTAAGGATGACAATATATCAAACAAACAATCTTCCATATGGGTATCTATTAGACTGATGACAGTAATATTGACATTTCATTCCTTCAAATTTTCTGCATCTTCTCCTCCAATTCCTTGACCCAGCCTTCGACTGTTTTCATGTTACCACTCATGACTGTTTCGCCTTGCTTCATAGCTGCTTCGACTTTTTCAAGACCTTCTCTCCACTTTTTAATGTCTTCAGCCATCTGTGTTTGCCGTTCTTCGACCTTGGTCAAACCCTCACTAGCAACAGCAGCATCTGCATGGATTGCCCGTAATGACCGTAGTCTATCTAATAGCGGTGGAAGAAGTGGTGCTAAGTTCTCGATGGTGGCCAGAGTCCCGTACAAGGCATTGATTTTGGCCACTTGCTCCGAATCTTCACCTTCCTCTGCAATGTTATCGCCACCCGCAGCTCTCAGGGCATCTTGGGCTGCCTTTGCTGCTTTTCGTGACTCTTCGAGCTTTTCAGCTTCTTGTGTAAGGGTACGAACTCTTCTGCTAATGCTGTCTAACGAGGAGGGAGAGGATTCGGTGATCAATGATATCTGCCGCTGTAATGTCTCGAGACTTGGAAGAATGGCTCTGGGAGTTGCACTCGTAGGGAGGTCGGTGGGCCCGAGCCCTAAAGCTCTCTCGAGCAGAGCCAAACGAGTGTCGAAATCCGCAGCTTTGGCCAGAGCATGGCTCTGTTGGTATGTTGGTGCATATGTAACTGTATATGTAGTTGGATCACTTTTCCCTTGCGATGTTTGTGGAGGTCCGTTGGCCTTTATACCGGTTCCTAGGTCTTTGGCAAACTTTGCGGCCACACTGACTGGTGCTGAGCCTTGGCTGGTCGAGATTCCATCGAGCATCCTACTCAACGTTGTGACATCTACCCCGAGGTCTTCGCCGTCTTTTCCAGCGACACTCTTGTTCTCGGCTTGTCTCTTTCCGTATTCCTCCTTCACTTCTTCAATTTCCCTCCTTAACCTAGCAAGCTTCCTTCCAAGACTTTCTCCATCCTCCTCGTCACTGAAATCCCCGTATTCTTCTGTACCATCTTCTCGTCTCCGCTGTCTCCTCGTCGAGGTCTTGTATGATTTCCTCTTCGCATTCACTCGATCCGAAAAGTCCACATCTCGAGCATCTACTTGGGCAGGCAAGAAATGTGAGCGAGCTTCATCAGGTTGCAACCTCTCACGGGAAATGCCAGACTCCTCGTCATCTTCGTCGAAATCCTTGTACGATGAGGTGGTCGATTCAGAACGAGCTCTGCCAGTCTGTAGCTGGTCAGCAGAGGCCCAACATGTGCAAAGACATCAATACTGGAGCTGTAGAATTGTCGTCGGTCAACTCTGGTGTCTCATATATATCTGGTGCAGAGTCCTGTAGGCAACATATTAGCTATGCTTGTCGAAGTCCGTGGCGTGAGCCATACCAGATCTGGCAACGCTGCATACTTCCTGTTTGAGGCCATCGTTCAATGTTGGTTGTTGAGAAGAGCAGTTCACTTAGAGCTTCAAGAATTCAAAACGCGTGCTGCAGGGTTTCGTTTTTGGCGTGGGAGCTTGGACCACTTCGAGATGAATTTCCAACTCGCGTTTAGCAAAAAAGTTTCTACAAACCTTCCAATTGCAAAGAATATTATTTCAAAGTTCTTAAGTGTACAAAGAATAGTATTCTGTCTCCTTGACAGATTTTCCACAGCCTAGTAACGCACTCCCCCAGAGATGATCCGCCTCCTCTGCCCCGCAATATCGCTTAAACCTCCACCAATTCCTTAAGTAGTTTTCGACGCGACTGACGCGCTCTTGCTCCATCCATGGCATCTCGGAGCGACTTTGTCTGGAAACTCAATCTCGACAATAAATCAAGCAGGCGCATTGGGATCACGAAACCTCGGCAGTCTCTCTTCAGAACAATCGATGGTCCTACAAAGTCCGCACAAGAGATCATGCCCCCAAAAAATGCTCCGAAACGCTCGAGCGGGCATACGAAAAAGGCACCAGTAGAGCCTGTCCAAGCCGAAGATGATGAAGACATCAACCGAGTTCCAGATAACTCCTCCGATGATGAGAGGCCTTCCCCAAACATCAAACCAACCACTTTCACCAAAGGTTCAGAGAAACAGAACGGGATTTCTGCACTCGGGAAAAAGCAGAACAAACCTACGATAAATGGCAATCCTTCACCAGCTTGGAAGGATGACAAGGGAGGCTACAGAGGGACCTCAAGACCACGTCGTGGGGCAAATGACGCACCTTCATCCAGTGCTTCCAGTGCTTCAAAGACCAGCCCCAAAAGGAAGAGTCCGGCAGATACTCCAAAGCTTGGAGCTGGTATGTTCGATGCTTTTGGTCAAGCCAAAGTCAAGAAGGCGAAAACGACATACGGCAACAGTAGCCAAGCTCGGTCATCCCAATCAAAATCTGCCAGTCAGAGATTTGGTATGTAGGATCAATATGACGAAGTACTATGCTAACTGACTATCGACAGTTAGAAAAGCTTCCCCAGAGCCCCCCAAATTCAGGCATCCGGGTAGTATCCCAAGCTCGCCCACATCGGACTTCTCGCCTAGAAAGTCTTACCAGAATCATCGACTCGATGACGACCCGACTTCTACACCGAAGACAGTGAATAAGTTCGAGAAGCCTTCTATGACACCTTGGAAGGAAGAGGAAGAGCAAGAGCAAAAGGCAGTATTTCAAAAGATTGGCTTGGATGATCTAGAGGAGTCGTTCACCCAGTCATCAGCCGATCCAGACGAATCGTTGCTGCCACATCCAGGGCTGCAAGAGAAGCCAACTGAGCCACCTGTTGCTACGCAAGTGCAGAAGTTTCAGGTCTGGGATATGGATGATAGCGTAAGGGAGAAAGTCACAGCGTTGGTCGGAGAAACTGGGAACAACCCGCCCCCGGCTGCTATTTTGGACGACGATGAATTTTTGACTATGACCCAAGCAGCACGTTGTCCTATGTGTCATGCTCCCGTTGATCCTGCGGATATCAGAGCGTTCGGGAAGAACATGAACATTCGCATGCAAGAGAAATTCTGTCGATCACATCGGACGAAAACTGCAAAGGAGGATTGGGAGGACAGAGATTACCCGACTATCAAATGGGAGAAGCTGGATAGGAGGATAACACAACATCATGCCCTGATCAAGAAAATGATCAAGGGAGAAGATTCCTATTACAGAGCACAGATGGAAGAAAAGATCAATGCGGGCAAGGATCGGTCACTCATGAAAATGACGACAAATCTTACCCCTGGATACTACGGAGCTCGTGGTCTGCGTGCCATCTCGGAAAACATCATGCACAAGTTTACACCATTGCTGAAAAAGCGAATAGTGGACGATAAGCTGATGTCTGCTCGAGGTGTAACACCCTACGTGCAGTCCGTCTTGGTACTGGAAGTTGCTTCGAGGTTGATAATGGAAGACATGAAAGTTAATTTGGAACAAGCTCGAGATATTCTTGCTGAGAGTGCTGAAGTTGGCGAATTGCTGAATGAGGAGGTACGAGATGTGGTGAAGAAGACAGTCGATGATAGTGAGGATGAAGATGATGAAGACTACGATTAGACTGGATACATGGCTTTGAATGGCATTTCCTGGCGCTAGAGCATTTGCAGGAGTTACTGGAGAGATGGATTTTCTGTACGGGAAAATATTGAATGCTTGTATGGATCTTTTGGGCGTGGTTATGACTTCAAAAGCTATAGTATCAGCTTCTGGCATCAAGCAAATAGAGATATTTGGTATATTTCTCCGTCTGCAGGGGATAATAGCGTCCATTTCATGATTTTCTATGATATGTTCTGGACCAAGTGAGAACGAGCCTTATTCAAACGCTGTCGAGGTAGGGGCATGAATTTAGTACTGTTGATGAATCAGTTCAAGTGCCTCTATATCTCCATGCTTGTGTCTCGCTATAGGTGAAGTTCAATGTATGTCTTGCTCGAGAAAGTATTCATTGCTTAATTATGATTCGGCCGTAAGTCATTACCGTTCCCTGACCAAGTGCAACCTTCCAACAGCAGAGCAAGAGAAAGGCACGGCACAAAAGTACTGTCATGACACACCACTACTTCGAACGCAACCTCTTCCAAGCCACAACCCTAACCGCGAGCTGCCTATGCGGCACCGCTCTCGCAACAAAGGCCGGAAGCTCAGAGACATCAACAACCCCCGCATTCCGCTTCTGCCACATCCGCTCACTCGGCCACTCTAGATCGATCTCCACAGTCCTCTTCCTCCCATCCACAAACCATTGCTCCATGTCCCTCAACTCGATGGACCGATCTCCCGTCCAAGACTTCTCCGTACAGCCAAGCATGAAAGTTAAAGTCTTGAGTTTGGGAAAGGCCACGAGCTCGGATGCCCACCAGCGAGTGCTCGAGACACCTTTTTTTAGGTCGAGCGGAATGGCGATGTGTTGAATACGGACAATGTGGCCGCGGAAGTTGGAGGGCAGGGAGCGGAGACTGTTTCCCAGAGAGTGGTCCATGGGGCGGAAGAAGATGGTATCTCGTTCTGGGGTGAAGACTGGTTCTGGGTTCAAGGCTGGAAGTACATTTCTTTCACAATGATAATGTTAGTATGAGCGCTATGTCAAGAAGAAAGATTGCTTACCCCCATGAATCCTGAGTGATCTTGAGGTGTGAAAGCTTGCTATGTTTAGGAGCGAATGATTGAGCTACCTCCCGACTTTCTAGACAGACCGAGAAGAGTGGCTCGTATCGTTGGTAGTTGATGATTTGAGATTTTTCCACACTCGGGGCATAGTGATATGGAGTCTTCGTTGCGTCGTTGGTCCAATACTGTAGCTCTATGAACTTGGGGGCCGAAAGTGCCTCTTTCCATATTTGAAGACGCAATTCTGTAGGGAGGACTGGGAACTTGGGAAATGTTGATAAGTCTTTAGAATTTTGGACAGAGAAGGGAAATCTTGAAGGCGAGCTGGAAGGGTTGTTGGTAGTAGAGGAGCTTCCACCAGAAGCAGGTTGGGTATTGGAGGATTGCTTGGACGGAGTTGCGCCCTTCGCTGCAAGCTTCGCTTGACCCTCTCTAAAGACTCGAACAGAGTTTCTGGTTGGCCATCTGAGAGATGGGGCGACCAGAAGTCGAAGTTTCTCCGCAGACTCGATTCGAACCTTCGTAAGCCGTTGTCGTTCTTCCATTTGCTTCTTGTCAATTTTCTTCTTTGGGGGTGTGCTGACGAACATCCTGACTCGGCCTAGAGAAGCTCTTGTAGGCTTTCTGTATGATGGCTCGGCATCCATATTGCTCTGGAAGAATAATGGAATTTATGCCAAAGTATGGGGTGAAGAGGCTCGAGGCTCTGTTAAAGAAGATGGCTGGGAATGACTCCGCCTAGGCAACTCCAGGCAGATTGGGCACACTTGTCCAATGAACCGGACTCTTTCCTTCTTCTAGTGTATACTATAGATAATGGATAAAGCACTACGAACCCAAAAATGCGGACGTATCAAAGTTCAAAAGCAGTTGTCAAAAATCAAAAATGCTTCAAGAGGCAGTCACGACCACGTCATAATCGCGGTCCATTCACCGAGTAGCCCTTTCACCTTCACAGAGTCTGCAGCTTTGGACTTCACTTGAAGAGCTACAAGCATGCATATAATTCAACAACGATAATAATAGTTTTGAAATGATCTGAAGTTTTGGAGAAGTAGCAATTCTGAGACAACGTCTGGTCTAAGATCTGCTAATCTAAATTGACCCCTGCTTACCCCGGATTTCACTTCATCACGCGAACCTCAAGCACCACATTTCACAACCACACATCAACAACAAATGGCTTCTCCACCACCGGCCTCCGCAGATACGATACTATTTCGACCGAGCAAGAAGCGTAAAGTCTATCGACAACGCGCTGCTGATGACGAGGAAACCACAGCCTCTCCTCCTACGATAGCAACACCACTCTCCCCCGCCGCCGCATCGCATCCGCAAAGCCTCGACGAGTTAATATCTTCAGCAGCGAGTCATGTGGCCAAAGATGGCAGCGAAGAGGTTGAGGGTGTCCCAGTCTCGATGGCTGAGATCCTACGACTACGAAAGATGAAGAAGCGCGCAGGCGGGGTCGAGTTTCGTGCAGAAACACAATCGCATGCGCCAAGAGGCGACGAGCAAGCCTTGGTTGAACACATTGAATCTGCTGGGGAATTAGGAGGCTTAATCGACAATGGAGTTCCGAGGAAGTTCGCGCCGCAGATGGGGGCGGTGGGTGATGTGAATAGACATATGTGAGTGCTTCCCTTCAACCAAATCTTGGATGTTGGGATAAGGACTGTGACTGACGAAGGAAGGATGGCATACATAGATTCCGAATTGGCTAAACGTCGAGCAATTGAAGGTGCACAGAGTCAAACTTCATCTACATCACAAATTGGGGCTGGGATTGTGTCTGCGGGGCAGAAAAGCACTTCGAAAGAATCTACGGATGTTCAACGGCAACCGGCTACTCTTGGTAAACTTCAGGAGGTTGATCTCGGTGATGATGTTCGGTCCAAGAACGTGGAGCTGACCAATCGTGCGAGACGGATATTGGATGGAGAGAATGTCACTGATGAAATTCCTCAACATGGGAGAGGGAAGCCTGGAAAGGTCAGACTAGGTCCAGATGGCAAACCATGGCGAGGACGAAAAAGAAGAGCGAGTGAGGATGTTGCCAGAGACAGGCTCGTTGAAGATGTGCTTAGAGAGAACAGATGTATGTCCATGAACTCCAGGTTCCTATTTATTTTGCTAACGATATACAGTGGAAATCTATGAGGAGCCCGTTGTAGAAGAGCCTACAACGGGTAACGATGAAGCAGCAGATGATAGGATAGCTGAAGCATTCAGGAGAGAGTTTATGGATGCCGTTTCTCAACGACAACGCAAGAAAGCGGGTCCACCACAACCTCCTGCTAGGACCGCTGCCGGTAAGAAGGAAGAAGAGGTTATGAAGGGTCCGAAATTGGGTGGTAGTAGGACTGCAAGAGCGGCTATGAGGGAAGCCATGCTGAAGGGCAAGAAGTAATACGCAGTTGGTATATGAGACTTCATGTAATCTAAATGAAGCATTCCGTTTCAAAGTTCTCTTGTGACATTCTTGCCTTGACTTCAAAGCCATTTCTCAAACTTAGTAGTGAATCTAAAACACTATCAAGCGCAACAATTTCACTCATCATGATCACTACATGTATGCTAGTGAAGTCGACTCTCTCTTGCGCTCACCTTCAAGCGCAACTTATGCGCAAGCAATCCCAATTCGGCCGCATCCTTAGCGCGCCCACACAACACCATATAGAGTTCAATAAGCATAATGTTGTCACCGTCCCACCGTAAGTATGGTGGGACTGGAACCCCGAGGATTTCTGGACCCGGATTTTCCTGGAAAACAAACCGTCCGGGGTTTGTCCTGGCTGGCCTCTACCGGATGGAATATTGAAAAAAAAAAAAAAAAAAAAAAAAAAAAAAACAGAAAGAAAGCTTGAGAAAAAAAAACAAGAAAAAAGAAGTAAAAGCGTAGTCCAAGGATCCAGGATCTCTGAAAATAAACCGGCCGGGGTTTTTTCTAACCGCTATACTGCCACCCCAGTGGGGTAGCAGATATAGTGGGGAGTTTTTTTGTCAATTTAATCTATGAATTTTTTATTTCTAAGTTAGCTGTTTTATTGCTCTCTCATTTAACGGCTTAACGCTCATGAGCAGATTAATTTTGAGTTGCTATCGCGCCGCAACCCCTTTTTAAGCGAGTTGCGCTTTTGCTTCCGCTTCACGGCTGCAGCTTATCGAGTGCTGCCGCTTAAGTCTCTTGGCCATATGTTCGAGTAATTGAATAAAACCTTGAGATGCTCGAAAAAGGAATCACATCTGTTCACCGCTTCGTGACTACCCTTCAGTGTGGCTTCTATGCCTTTCTTTGACTTTGTATTGTCTTAGCAAATTCTACCTAGGAGCAGTGAACAATAACAGTGAATGGATAAAGAGCATGCGACTTTGGATTATTCTTTCTTATCATTCACTGAATATGATCAAGAGCGAAAGTATGCAAAATCACTCCAACCTGAACGAAATCCAAGTATAAAAGGGCTTGCTCCCACCTACCACAATCATTTTTTCTTTAAGCAACCCAAACAAGACGTTCTCGTCTATCCATTGTGGCGTTTGGGCCCGGGATAGATCTCTTCATTGTGCTGCATACTGCTCGGCACGCTGAGTAAGAGCAATATGACCAGCTGTTAGTGAATAGTCGATTGTTGCCAAGCATTTTTGCATTGTCAACTCTCTATCTCTTGTTCCTAAATTTCAAAGATTGCCACGAGACCTCTAGAAGCTGCGCCAACTTTTCTTGATTATTAAAAAGCTCGACTCCGGGCCCTCACTTGAGCTTTGATGTTTTCTTTAGCGCGAAGTATGAACAATCCAAAGTTACAGACAAAGGAGTATTTATAGACCGACTTAAGCTTATTCAAAGAACAAAGACATAATTTGACAAGTTATATTCATTGTAACTATTGAAAATATTAAGTAACTCCCGACTTTATTATTCCCTAAAGTTGAAACATAGTCTCACAACTTATTATCCTTGTAAATCCTCAAAAGATGTAACAACTTATGCGTGAAAATTTATCTAGGAAAGTGGTTGCTTCTCGTTACTTTACATGTCTTAAAAACATTATTGCAGTATTGTCTGGCTTTGTCATCAACCACTACTTTCATTGTCAACACCCACTTCTCACCATTCTTTCCCCAACCCACTAAACCCCGCCCCTTAATCTCCACAGCACAACAATGCAACACACATACCAACACCAGTTGATAATCATTGACGCCGGATCCAAAACATCATAGCTCTCAGCAAGACTGGATTTTTTCTGAAGAACAAGAAAGACGGCGCTCTAGAGCGCGTTTTATCATTTTTCGAAAAGCGCTAGTAAAAAGTTGCGAGTCGTTTTGCTTTGGTGAATTTAAGGCTAGATTTTGTTAAGAAGATGTTTTGGGTTTGGAATTCGGATGCAATACGAACGCAATAAGATAGTGAATTGATCTTTGGTGAGATTAAAAGGGAAATTGATTTCTGCAGAGTTAAAGGACTAGGAGGTATAAATACTGGCCTTTCCCTTCCTTAGATGATTTAGAAACATTTACGTTATAGCAAAGAGAAACAGGACTATCCTGTGATGTACCAAGTCGAGAGTTAAAGCTTTAAAGTATTGGGTTCATTTAGGCATAGCAGCAAAGCAAACTATTTGGACGGCAGAGAGTTCTTTGATAAATAAGACATGAAACTAAACTTAATTTTCTTGAACACTCAGCATTGAGAAAGTTAGTTTCCTGCTGTTGTTAACATTTCCCTTTCATTGTCAACAATCATCACCACCTCCATTCTTCCTCTAACCTAAATCCATTCCTCACACCTCAAAGTAATCACCCAACATACAAATGCTAACTCCACGTAAACTCAAGTCGTACATCGATCCAACCCGTAAATCTCTTTTTAATCTGGGAGTATCTGATTCTTGTAGAAGAAAAGTTTTAGCGCTCTGGAGCGCGATTTATAGTTTTTCGAAACGTGCTAATAAATCCTCATTATTCTTATTGAATCAATAATATAAAAGCTAAAAGAATAAATGCTTAATAACCTTTTTTTAAAAGGCCGATATATAGTGAATTTATCTAAAATTACTTGGACGGATTTTATTAGCGTAAGGATGGAGGGTATATAATCCGGCCTCCGTCCTCCGTCCTCCGTCCTCCGTCTTCCTCAGATAACTTTCCGAAGACTTCATGGCTCTGCAATTGGTGTGTTGGTGTGTGGAGCCAGGGACGTGGAGTAGAGTATAGGATTCTGAGGTGTACTGGGTTGTGGTGTTAAGTTTGCTTGGATGTAATTGCAAGTTGTTAATAGCAAAAGGTTTGTTGATAGTAGAAGATTTGTTGAAGTAGAAGGTTTGTGTGAGGACGGAGGGTATATAATCCGGCCTCCTTCCTCCGTCCCCCGACTTTATACAACTCTGAGAAGTCCTGACGGCTCTGAACTATGGTCTGGTGTGTTGGTGTGTTGGTGTGTGAGCCAGGGAGCGTGGAGTAGAGTATAGGATCTTGTGGTGTATCGGGTTGTGGGATAGAGAATAAGTGTGTGGTTTTAAGTTTGCTTGGATATAATTGTAAGCTATTAATAGTAGAAAGTTTATTGATAATAGAAGATTTATTGATAATAGAAGGTTTGTTAACAACAGACGGTTTGTTGATAGTAGAAGATTTGTTAATAGCAAAATATTCATTGATAATAGAGATATCAGATGTGAAGAGCCTGGATTTCTTGAATATTCTGCATTGAGAGACGATAACGATGAACCCAAGATGTAGGACTATATTGGCGATATCTCCACTGCTGCAAACTCCGTCCTGGATTCCTTCTGCAATGCTTCTCTGGGTGTTGAGCAAGTTGTTAAAAACTTGGAGTTATATATGTACCCTAAATAAATAGAGAATTTAAAATCAATCCACGTATGTGACTTTGCTAGTGAATTTTGAGGCTGAGGTAGGCAAAAGGGACGAACAGCAAACTGACTTAATTTACTCTCACAAAAAGCGAATCTGTACAACCACATTATATCTAGAACCGCCTGAACGATTTCTGCTAGCGTGAGAACGGAGGGTATATAATCCGGCCTCCGGCCTCCGTCCTCCGTCTTCCTCCTCAGACAATTTTCCGAAGACTTTACTGCGCTACGACTGATGGTCTGGTGTGCTGGTGTGTGTGGAGAGCCAGGGACGTGGAGTAGAGGATTAGATTCCGGGTATGTGGCGTAAAAAACATGGGGTGATGATGGAAATTTTGTTGACAATAAAGCATTCGTTGACAACAAAAATACGAACATCTTAAACTCGCAACGTTTTTCAGGGAAAGTTTGTTTTTCAGATAGAAATTTTGACACGAAGCATGGTAACGCGGGTGCGCCGACATGTTAAAGTCTTCGGTGTTGTGTTTTGGTGTTGTTTAGTTTGTAGTCTGGGGCTGTCTTTACATAGGAAGAGGAGGAGACAGCAAAGGCTTGTTGGAAGATCTTGGCTATGAGTCAACAACTTAGAGTGAATAGAGAAAGGAGAGGAAGGAAGTAGTGAATTGAAAGATTGTCTCTTCACACGAACCGACTTGACAGCAGGAGAAGTATCAAGAAAGTGAACCATATCTGGGAACGTCGTAGTAACTTGAGAACCTCATGTTGCATATGCTGTTCACTATTCATGCACTCAAAGCTCGACAGCATAACATCATTCAAATTCAAAATAGTGTAGAGAGTATCATGTTCAACAAGACCAAGAAAACCCAACCAGCACCGAGCTGAAATGCATACAGGTATGTGAAAAGAAACGCATTGAAGACCATTCGTCGCTCTGTTATGTACCTCATCCCCATCATTAATTCAAATAGCCTGCTTTGGCTTTATTTCTTCTCACAATCTTCCATGTTCATCTTGGAGATTAGACTTTGATCAGCTCCTTCAATCTCTTCTCAATAGTCTCTCTCCCATTATATGTTTGCCACACCTCGTGTGGCGCCTTGTTGACGATATCCCAGCTAACGAGGTTATTCGTCAAGTGGCTGAGATCTCTCTGTTTCTTCTCCCACTCGCTATCAGTTCTTACCTCAATACCCGAACTGATAAGCGCCAATGGTGTCCCCTCCTTCTGGATATTTCTTGCGCTACTAACTTCGTTCTTGCTCAAAGAATCTGCAACGAGAGATTCTTGAAGCTTGGCCTTGATATACTTTCCACTTTGATGTGCTGAGCGACCAAAGATGCGATCTTCGCGAGTCCGACCTTTGAAGATGGCTGCTGGAATACGGTCGAGTCCAAGAGGAGAGAGGATACCGTATGCCCAAAGGAGGAAGCCACGAGATGGATTTCCAATGCGATGAAGGAGATCCTCGTGCATAGGGTCAATCAACAACAAGCCCTTGACATCACGACCATGGCGAGACGAAAAGATGCGACTGTAGATGCTGCCAATACCAGCACTGGCAAGAACCCATGGTCCTTCTTCTCCAGCACGAGCGAGAGCCTCAGAGAGAGCATCTGTTGCCATACCGGCGGAGAATGGAGATGGGGCATTGTCGGACCATCCTAGACCTGGGCGATCAGAATAACAATATCTGCTGATACTTCCGTTTGCTAGAGCATTTTCGGCAAACAGAGCCATACTACCAGCGAAAGGTTGTTCTCCAGCCTCGAAAAGTACTGTTGGCACTTTCGTTCCCTTGTGAGTCGTTGTATTGCCTTCGCAGAAGACATGAATGCGGTACTTGTCGCCATCGACATAGTATTGCTCTCCAGGAGCTGGAAGAGAGGCGTCTCGAGCTCGAATGATCAGAGTTGCGGACATGAGGACAGCCACGACAGCAATGACGATCAAGACAATCGTTGAAAATAGGACAGCGAGCCACTCTGTGAGAGTGCGACGAGTCTCGTAACGGCCAGTGAGACGTTCTTCCTCTTCATGCTTGCCCCACGTAACGATCCTATCTGTGAAGACTGTCCAGATGCTGATGAGCAACGCCCAGACAACACTTGCGATTCCAACCCAACCTTCCTCGAATCGAAGCTGTGGTACGGCGACAATCATGATCATGTCGATCAATAAGATGACTGAAATGACGAGGCATGATACTTGAGCGGCTTTAGAGGGCGTAGAGAAGAATAGAAGGACCGTCAACAGTAGACCAAGCGTCAAGGTCGTGTAAGAGAAGTCGAAGAATCCGGAGCCACGAGAGTGCATTCCAGGTGGGCTCACGAAGATCGAGACCAGCAGAAGCACCCACCAGATGAAGGTAATCACAGCGAAGAAGACGGTAAAGTAGCGAAGGAATCGGACGCTCCACAAGTTGTATGGGGATACCTGGCCTTGTTAGCAGAACATTCAAAATAACAAGACAAGAGTGAATCCTCACAGCGGGGTCATCGGGGCTCAGATATCCTTCATGAGGTGGAGGAAGCAATCGTGTACGTTCGTTTGCTTCGACTGAATGGCGGGCAGGGGCGGGTTCGCTGCTGGGCTCTGCTCCATCACCATTTTGTTGAGCTTCGGACTCGGGATCATCGCCATCCTTCTTCGAGCCCCAGAGAGAGACCATATTGACGGGTATTGAGAATACTCTCTATCACTGTCTGGTGAATGAAAAAG
This sequence comes from Mollisia scopiformis, assembly GCF_001500285.1. NCBI lineage: Eukaryota > Fungi > Ascomycota > Leotiomycetes > Helotiales > Mollisiaceae > Mollisia > Mollisia scopiformis. The sequence continues at coordinate 849,402 of NW_017263581.1, forward strand.
TGTAGAGATTTCGTTGGTATGCTGTTGCTGCTGCTTCTGGGCAATGTATTAGACAATAAGGTAATAATTAAGAGGAGAACCCGAGGAGGGGAGAAAGCAGGGTCTAGGACGATCGAGAGGAAAAGATGGGCAATTGAGCAATCGAGCTAAGTTGAGGGTGCAGTAGTTTCAAGTAGTGCCACCAATGATGCGTCGTCCCAAGCAGCTACTCTATCTCGAAGGTAGTTACGCAGACGTAAAACATTGACCAGGTTGGGTTTTTGGCCACAAGTCTAAAAGTCAATATCGCTGCAGTGACATCATCCCGCAGTTGGACAATCGTATGTTCAACATTATTTTGAGACAATCAACGTACAAAATGTGAGCGAAACAGGGTGGTGGTTACAATGTCATGTACAAGAGAGATATGTTGATCTGTCCAACGATAAGGAGAGCGAGTGGTGTGGAAATGAAGTGCAACGTGAATTCTCGATGGTCAATCTTTTGCATCTCGGACCAGCATTGAAAAGATGCACGTTAGTCACCCTTGCCTTGTGAGCCTTGCCCCCCAGCCTCCAGCCCCCTTGCTGAAATGTCCAAGCTCCTCACCCCACTTCGCCTAGGCGAGACTGCCATGTTGATGGCATGGCCTCGACTGTCAAAATATTTACCAACATTCAGGGCAATGGAAATATTTCCTTGACTCAACTATCACCCATTGAGGAGCCTCGCAACCCTATTCTTGTCTACATTCATCGCATATGTTGCAATCTCAGATGTTACATTACGCAAGAGAACATCGACCAATATGAGTGATCTCCAACGCGCATTTGCCAAAGCAAAGCTCTCAAGCTACCCCGCCACTATGCCTCCTACAATACCGCCCTTCATAGAAGCAGATGAGGAAGAAGAGGAGACAGGTCACTTCGACATTGAATCTGCAGAGCTGCCCCACGATGACGACTCCTCTTCTGCTTCCTCTGCATCTTCTGCCTCCTCGACTGGTACAATTATCCCTTCGCAGAACCAGAAGTTATTCGCAAGACCTCAAGGGTACGGACTCATCCTGTCCAGCATAACAATAGCTAACCACATACCCTAGATCCCCAAATAAAAGAACAATGGACCAAATTCCCTGGACTACCTACTTCGAACGAGAGCTCTTCCTCCCATCTCCCTCTGCCGACACAACAATAACCCACCACGTCTACCTAACCTCCCCCATCGGTCCTTCGGCTCCTCTCTTCATAACCCATCACGGTGCCGGTTCCTCTGGCCTCTCCTTCGCAGCCCTCACATCCGAACTGCGAAAACGTCTCCCCAACGCTGGGATCCTCTCCCTCGACGCGCGCGGTCACGGCTCCACAACCATATCTCCATCACAAGAGACTGAGATCCTAGATCTGAGTCTAGAAACTCTTAGCTCCGATTTATTGACCGTGATAGAGAGGACAAAACTACAAATGGGATGGGAGACCATGCCTCCCTTAATCCTGATAGGCCATTCACTAGGCGGAGCAGTTGTCACGGATGTTGCCAAGAGTGGAAAACTAGGAAATTCGTTATTGGGCTACGCTGTTCTGGATGTAGTAGAAGGATCAGCAATCGATGCCCTACAAAGCATGCAAACCTACCTTTCTACCCGACCTGCTGGTTTCCCTTCCCTGGAATCAGGTATAGAATGGCATATCCGCTCTAGAACAATTCGAAATTCGATGAGTGCTAGAACGAGCGTGCCGGCTTTGTTGAAACATGATTCTGAGATCAGGAGTTCGAGGAGTTGGACGTGGAGGACGGATCTAGCAGCTACGCAGCCATTCTGGGAAGGATGGTTCATTGGACTTAGTAAGAAGTTTCTTGAGGCGAGGGGAGGGAAGCTGTTGTTGTTGGCGGGAACGGATAGATTGGATAAGGAGCTTACGATCGGGCAGATGCAAGGTTAGTTTCTCTTCATTGTTGTCTTTTCGAAACTAATATGATGCAGGCAAATATGCACTCCAAGTCTTCCCTGAAGCTGGACATTTCATCCACGAAGATCTTCCTGAGAAAACGGCAGTGGTCATTGTGGATTTCTATAAAAGGAACGATAGAAGTGCTCTAGTCCTTCCGCCCAAAGTATCAGACATGCTTCGAGCTGGGAAAAAGGTGTAGAGCGGGGAAGAAGGGTCATTACAAGACTGCACTATGTGTGATTATAATGTCACATGTCCAACCTGGCTCAAGAAGAGAAGAGACTATACCGGTTCCAGGTGCTGGTTCTGGTTTCGCAGAGCCAGAACAAGGGAGTGGCAGCCTAGACACTACCGACCTTGACACCAGAATGAGACGAATGAGGAGGCTTGACTGGCCTTACCTCGCTCGAATTCAAGGTCAAGACGATAGAGCAGCTTCCATAGAGGATAGCTCATGAATCAGCTCGTCCATTGTATATCAACGCGATGAACTTAGGAGATAAGAGTAATTACGATCTCAAACAAATCGAAATAAACATTCTTGACAATAGACTGATTCTCGCTAGCAACATATCATTCTACATGCATTGTCCAGCCACCGTCTTGTTGTCTGCCCCCTATATCAAGCGAGCGCCTAAACTAGAAAGAACCAAGATTTCGATTAGACCATAAATGTAGCCTCGTTTGGCGAGTGAAAGGATGCTAAGCTCATCCATACTGCATGGAGTCATGGATCAGCGAACAAAACCTATTCCTGAATACAAACTTTCAAATACATATAAGCTCCTGTACAACTTGAATTGCAAACCAAAACATCCGTGAACAACAGCTCGCCAAAAACGTAAACCCACAATGACCTGTGCTGCTTGCTGAGCAATTGCCATCTTTCTGCAAATATTGACTTTGAGAACCCACCTGAAAACCTGCAGGAAACATTTTCTGGTCTCAGAGGCACTGATACTCCAGCGAGCTGCTACCGACGTGTTGGAATTGCTGAAGTACTCAATATTGACGGTTTAGCAACAGATGGATTGAACAGAAGGAATTTCGTATCGTTTGGGGAGGTGAGCTTTTGGTGGCAAGTACTTACTTGGTAGTGAAAAGTTGAGGAGGATGCTTGGAATGAAAAGAAAGTGATTGGATTGGCGGGGTTCAGAGAAGGTGCTAGGTGTATGAATTAAATAGTGCGGTCGAAGACAATGTCATAGATAGTCTTTTTGAGGTGCTCTTTGCTATCTGTAAATGCCAATCTGTCACGAAGGATGAAAAGAGGATGATATTTTATGGGAAGGAAGCATCGAACGGAAGGAATAAGAGAGTAGAAACAGCTCGATTGAGGTCGTAAGCAAGTCTGCGGCATGACCATGCTTCATGCATCACCATTTTGACGTAGCTTAAAATCCATGATTTGTATTTCCTAAAGCACCGAATTGACCCCCCAACAACCTCAACACTCAAGAACATCCATGTAATAATGAACCTTCCACTGTCCCCCAAACGCCGAAAACAATGAACAATCATCAGATCCTCATTTCGTTACTCCGCAGCCCCTTGGTATCTCCCCCACATGCCCCTTTTCTCTCACAATCTTAGATGATGCAGCAATCGCAAGGCAGAGGACATGGGATGATAAAGCAGAATCGTCCTGGACACATGCCTCCACGGTCGCCACCGCGGATGCGCATCTCTTGGTCTTGAGACTCCTTTGCTTGTGCGGGAGTGGTGGATTGGGAAGGGTTGAGAGCTGCAATTGGTGCGTTAGCATTGGTACATAGTGAATATGAAGCTGGAGGTGAAGTATAATGAGGAATAGGATAGGTAGAATGGATCTGCGAGACGTACTCATTGATTGAGGAGTGGTGGGCGGAGTTGTTTGGAGGTTGGCTTGAGGGGTAGTGGATTGGTTCTCGTTGGAGGGAGACATCTTGGATTGAATACTTGAGATATGTGTTTCGAATTGATCTGGTCGATGAATCGTAAATTGTAAGAACGAGGAACGAAAGTCTTGTTGTCAGATGTTCGAGATGTTTGATAAAGTTGTGGTGGTTGGTGGTGAGACAAAGCTTCCACGCAACCCAACGTCACTGACAGGGGTTGTGCCAAGGATCAGTAGCCTCATCTGTTCACAGCACTGTCAAGCTCCTTTCATCATTCCTCTGTTCGTCTCAAGTGAATTTATGAACCAAATTTATGAAACGAATAAAAGACTCCTCTGCGATGCCGATGTAGCTGAGCCTTCAGAACCACAGCCTATCCTTCTCCACATAGTCATGCGCTCGAATAGGCGGGCTATTCATTCAACGACTTTGTGATCACTTCTGTACCAGTTACTCTACTTATTGCAATATTTTGTTCCTCATCATTGCAGTGCAATTATTTCAAGGTTTGGAAGACTTTGGACCAACGCAGTCCAGGAGATTCATTGTCTAGCACAGTTGCAGGCAATTCAAACTTCGAAGATAGAATGCTTGAAAAGCTGGCTCCTCACTTTCTAGGGGTCTAGCTCGCTTTTCTATTCCCCAGTGGTATTATCAGTTATGACTCTCAGTACTATTACTATCTACTTTCACGTTGCGCGCTGTAAGCAATACTCGGATTTTCTACATCTGAATTCTTTGTCCTTGAAATCGTCAGCCAAGAAGGCACAGTTTGTGAGTCCAGTATTGTTTTACGTAAGTTGTCAGATTTCAAAATATACAGTAATCGATTGTCAGCAGCAACCTTATTCAAAATAAGATTTCCAATCAGCATCGTTTGTTATCCAAGCACTTTCAGCTCAGCCCCATAAGTTAAACTTGATCGGACATAGTGCCATTTTAGTTCACAAGGCTGACAGGTCGCAAGGCCAATCTCCTCGGCTCATCCCTTGAAATTCACGTCAAAAACATCGTCAACGGCTCATATCGCCAAGGCTACCATGATGCCAAGTCCTGCTGTGCCTCTTCAGGCACTTTGACCAGCACTACGGAGATTTGCTCGTGGTAAAGAAATACGGGTTGCTTTATAAAATGGTCACTCCACCCTCTCGTGCAATTTTCACGATGTTAAGTTTCGAACATTAAGTCACCAGTCTTTCATTTCGTCAAAATAAGATCAAACTTTCTTCACTTAGTACTTTCAACCCATCCTCAACATGCACTTTAACTCCCTCCTCGTCCTCACAGGACTTCTCTCCACCCTCTCCCTCGCTGACCCAATCCCTCAATCCCCAGCGTTCGTCCCTCCCCAACCCAATCCAAATCCCTACTAACTTCCCCCAGACAAACCACTGCCCTAGCAAATGACCTAGAATCCTACATCGTCGCACTCGCCACTGACACCGCATTCCTCTCTTTCGCCTCCGCTCTCCAAACCAACGCCGCCCTCTCCAGCTCAGTCTCCAGCTTTGAAGCCTCGATGTCGTCTCTCATCACCCACCGCCAAACTCCAACCGCTGGGTACATCAGCGCCGCACCAACCGACGCCCAGACCCTTCTGAGCAGTATTTATAGTGTGGAGTATCAGATGTTGAGTGATAATGGATTCTTGGCTACCAGTTCATCGAAAGCGGCTGCGCCGACGCAAGGTGTAGGGAGTCGGGTTAAGGTTGCGGGAGCTGTTGCTGCGGGGTTTGTTGGGGCTGTTATTGCATTGTAGAGGTGGTACAGTGGAGACTGTGAGGTGGAGGGAGGAAGGGACGGATAGGGAGTTTTGATTTTGGGATTATACCCCTCTGTTGCAATACGGAAGCTTTGGTTTCTTAGTACAAGTGTAGATGAAGAGCAATGTCTAATTTTTATGCTTGGCATTTTCACCAGCCTGTGAAGTGTAAAACGTGAATATGCATCAGAATAGTCCCACAATATCCTGCAAGAGAAGTGAATAGTGGCTGAACACTAATGTTCGAACATCAACTGCAGTTTCATAAACAAGTGCTTGGGACTCAACTAGGACCAAGAGTCACGGGAAATCGAGTTGTTAGAAGAATTATCTTTGATTCAGCTGTATGATATTCGTGTTATTCCTTCATCACCTTCGGAGATCAAGCAATCATCAAATCATATACATCTCAGCTATTTTGATGTCCCGCAGATCCACCCTGAACGCCATATATCCTGCTATGCAATCCCAGTCTTGTCACTACTAAGCTCCTGCAAGAATACCAGATATCCTTAATGCTGAATCAAGAATTGTGAGATGCTCGTCCGAGCCATCCACCAGTCGCTTATCAGCTTCTGAGAAGATGAGCGTAATCTTGTTCTTCTGGTTGTCTGCGATAGCTTCGTCATAGATGATGGCTGGGAATAACTGGACCGATTAGCAGAGTTTACAAACTCCGAGTACTCAAAACATACCTGAGTGATAACTTGTGTGGCACTCCATCCATCAGCAACCATGTCAGTGACCTGCTTCGAAACAGCTTCATACACCAAGCCTCTAGATTTTGGCCGCATAGCCTGGACAAGACCTTCAATAGTAGCATCCGGAATCACACCAGCAATATCCTCCACACTCTTGACCGTAACCAATTTCTCCTCTTTCTCATCCACATCCATCTTGTCCTCCTCCTCCTCTCCATCATCCCCTACCGCACCCACCAACCTCGCCGCACTCTGCAAAAAAGTAATCGCCTTCCTCAAATCCCCCTCCGAGCACTTAATCAACATATCCGCCGCCCCATCCTCCAACCTGACCCCCTCCTTCCTCGCAATATCCTCCACCCTCGCCCTCGCATTCCCCTGATCCAAACTCTTAAACCGGAACTTCGAGCACCGACTCGCCAACGGATCGATAATCCTCGTCACATAATTACAAATAAGACAAAACCTCGTAATCTTACTATACGTCTCCATCGTCCTCCTCAACGCGCTCTGCGCATCCTGCGTCATCGAGTCCGCCTCATCCAATATAATGATTTTATAAGGGGGACAGGGGTACTGGGCTCGTTGGGCGGCGGTCGGCTGCGCGAGTTGCATTCGTGCGAAGTTTTTGACTTTCTCGCGGACGATGGATATTCCGCGTTCGTCGGAGGCGTTGAGTTCCAGGACGCGGGTTTTCATTAGTTCGGGGCCGTAGAGCTCCTTTGCGAGTGCGAGGACGGTGGATGTTTTTCCTGTGCCTGGGGGACCGTAGAAGAGCATGTGGGGGAGCTGGAACGGTCAGTTCTATTCCTTGGGGTCAAGCTAGGCAGAGACATACATTGGAGGACTGTAGAGTTCGTTGTAGGACGGTGATGGTGTGATCTTGAGCTGTGACATCCGAGAGATTCTTCGGACGGCTGTGCATCTTTATTAGCAGATATCTAGAGCTTTGTAGATATTGTCCCATACTATTTCTCAACCCATGGTTGCATTCGATTCGTCTCTTTCGCAGCAGGGGCACTTTTGGAAGAGCCATTGGTAGCAGCAGCTTCCTTGCGGGCCTTGAGGTCGAAAAAGCTCGCCATGTTCGGTTGCAGGTTCAATGTGCTTGAGGTGATTTTCTGATGAGTCCGGATTTTGGAAGACGCGTTGAAGCGCGTCGACATGGGTGGGCACTTTACGCGAGGTGAAGGCTGTGCGGCGAGGCTACCTACCACTGTACGACAATGCTTTAGACTTCTACAGATCTTTGGCTTTTTCAAATGTACAATTGCACTTAACTGAGAACTCTATTGTTCGTCCCGTTCTCGATACCCGAGATTCTCTTGACCGGACTCGTTGTGGAAAATAGAGTCGAAGCAAGTGACTTCGCGGGTATCGACAATCAAGAACTTGACATTGCACAAGAATTCACTGTAAAAGAGATACGTACAATAGGCTATTTAGCATCAGTATGCACAAGTGAGGAGTTGTCTACCTGTAGGCTACGTATTCCTGTCAATTCTGTACATACATCTAAGCTTTAGTGCCGAGTGTCTGACACACGACTACAACATTTAATACCTGCATGTTCTCTCCCGTCAACCGACAATATAATAATATCTCAACAATGTGAACATTTAAATCAAGTTGGAACCTTCAAATTGGTAAAAGTTTAAAGATGTTCCATGAGTGGCGAAGAAAGCTCTCTTATCAAGCCACTTTCCTTCAAAACTTCTCAAACCCCCTCCAAGCACTTGGCGACTTTTCTCCTTTCATATAAGAAAAACCAAAAATACTGCAGTAGTCTTTGATTGCAATGGGCTCATTACCCCGCCACCGGTGCCATGTGGCTCGTGATGCACAGGTGATCCCGCAAGTCCTGGATACTTAAATGGCAGTCGCTATCCTCCCACAAGCGAAATCTTGAAAGGAGACATCTCTCAACTACAGACCTTCAAGATTAGATACCTTGAACATCAACATTCAAGATGGATATGGGAACTTCCACAACGGCGATGACCGCCACAGCAACTGGTAGTGCCGCTGCCGCTACATCCTCAATGGCAATGTCAATGGGAGGAGACTGTCAGATTTCCGTAAGTATCTCTCATTGTCCCACCTTCATCCAGCACTAATCCACAACCAGATGCTATGGAACTGGTACACAATCGACGCCTGTTCGCTCCCCGTCTGTTCTCCACAAATGAAAGCTCACAAATCCAGGTTTCCTCTCCAGCTCATGGCACATCACCGCGGCATGTTCGCCGGCTTCTGCATCGGTGTGATCTTCCTCGTCGTATGCCTCGAGTTCCTCCGTCGACTGGGTAAAGAATACGACCGCTACATCCTTCGCCAGTACCAACGCTCATATGTGCCAATCTCTGTCAATTCTTCCCCTGCGCCAGAACAACAAGCGTGCTCGTCCAAAGCTGCTGGGTCGAATGGAGCCAGTGCGATGGTAGTCCCGCCTTTCAAACCACATATCTTGCAACAGATTGTAAGGGCGACGTTGCATATGCTGCAATTTGCTGTGGCGTATTTCATTATGCTGTTGGCGATGTACTACAATGGGTATATCATCATTTGCATAATTATCGGGGCTTGGATTGGGGCCTTTATATTTAGCTGGGAGACGGTTAGCTTGAGGTATGTTATGCCTTCAGGAATTGCGACGGTTTGTAGCTGACTTCAGTAGTGGTCCTCAAGAAGAGGTAACTGTTTGCTGTGGATGAAAAGAGGTGCAGATATCAGGTGGTTTCGATGATGATTGTAGTCAAATCCACAATCAGAGGGTTTATTGGTGTAAATAGTCAAGTAAATGTGAAAGGTTTATGTACCTCTATTTCGGTGTGTGTATCTACCACCAACGCCACGCAATGCCTAAGTTGAGATTACCCCATATAGCTTGGTAACCATGACGCCGTTGAAAGGATTCTTTTCTCGATGCATTCCTTCATATCAGCTGTTGAAATTCAAGCATTCAGGCTATGGCCAGGGTAGGTTGTTGACTTTGCACACCTCTGTCTGAAAGTGGCTTCTTATCAGATCTTTGCTTCCCTTGTTGTCCACCAGCTGCTAGAGCACTCTTGTTCTTCTTGTTCTTGTTCTTTCTACCTTGATATTCGGTGTCCGGAGTGATTCCAAGCTTTTCATCGACCTCTTTCGCTTGTGATTCTAAATGCTCGAGGCCTAGAATCTTGCAAGCTTGGTGGTAACTCTTGCTCATGGTGACTTCTCGATACTCAGGTCTCTTGCCAGGAATGAGATGGTTAAGAAGGTATTTCGTGTTGCCCCAGCGGTTTTCGACTTCCAGGCATGTCTTCAGATATTGCTCGACGACTTGGTTCCATGAAGCCAAGCCTCCGTCTGCCTCACTTCTGAAACAGCTTGAATTTGTCTCTGCTGCAGTAGCAATCATAGCACCATCTACACCGAATTCAGCAATAAGTTGCTCAGCTTGTGCTCGATTTTCAACGTCCCCATTCATCAAACAAGCCACTCCGGTCTCTCTGCAAATGCCCGCAATCATTCTCAGTTGTTCCCGAATCGCCTTCTCTCTTGGCCTCATGGGAGTCGTCCGACAATGGATTGTCAATCCAGTGATGCCAGTGGCACAGAGTTTTCGGACCAAGTACTCAGTCTTCTCTGGGGTTTCCAGAAGTCGAATCTTGACACTGATACCAATCTCGAATTCTGGTACAATATCCCTAATCAGAGCTTCCAAGATGGCGCATAACTTGTCTGGAGTCTGCAGAAGTGCAGCACCCATACCACCGCTTGTACTGAACGGCTTTGGACATCCAGCATTCACATCGATTCCAGCAACATCTCCTGCGACAATCCGCGCAGCCTGAACAGCTCTTTCTGGGTCTGAAGTACCAATCTGGAATATGAGGTGCTTCCCTTCTCTCTCTGGGTGAATGCGATAGATGAGACTTTCGGGCTGGTCTTTTCGCGGGTCTTTCGCGCCGTGTGAGGGCAGTCGAGTAAAGTCGATCGTGGAGAGGGCTTCATTGACCTTTCGTGTCGTTCCGATCATTGATCTATCCACAGTCTCAGGACCTGCCAAAATCGTCAGTAGGAGTATAAGAAGTAGATTTCAAAATACTCACCCCACACCAGGTCTGCTCCATAATGAAGGGCTAGCAGTCGAGAAGGAAGCTCTCCACTACGGACCATAGGTGCCAGAACAAGTTTGCCTCTGTAATCCACTCCATTCCGAGGAATGGGAATTTTCTTGGTGACGGATGTCATGATTGTGGAAATGAAACGCTGCATAACATGGCACAGGAAAGGAAAGAGTGTCGAGGAGAAATATTGAGAAAGTTGTCGCCGGTTTACTCATTCATCAAAAGTCGTCCCGATAGCGAGCTTATCACCATGTGATCGCAATAGAAATGTCTCTCCCTGCTCCTGCTCGGGTGACGGGAATCACTGCATCGGCATCTCGAGCTACCTAGGTCTATCAGTAGTGAGTGCCGGAGGAAAAGCCAATTGCGGGATCGCAGTTGGAGATATTGAATTCCAGCCTGTATGTCCTTCAGATCTATACATATTCGGGCATCAATTCACGGGACCTCCCCTTGGATTCAACACATTGGACATTCACCGTTCCTGCCGTCCCTGTCCCAAAATCTGCAACTGCAGGTCTCGTTCACCACACTGGCGCTCCGCACAAAACAGATAGCTCGTCACTTGTCGGGCTCGTCTTCTTCTCCCCACAATAACTCGCCTTCTTTCAACAACAATACCACAGATCCTTCCTCCTCTCGTTCCCCTCAATTAAGTCGACGACTTTCGACCAAAATGGCTTCCGAGTACAAGACTCACAAGGTCGGAGCTCCTAACACTCTGGCACACCGTGTCTACATTGAGAAGGATGGAAAGATTATTTCCCCTTTCCATGACATCCCTCTTTATGCGAACGAGCAACAGACCATCTTGAACATGGTTGTCGAAATTCCTAGGTGGACCAATGCCAAAATGGAGGTATGTTGACAATCTCACCCCGCCATGCGATCCTCAACTTTGACCCCTCATTCTCACCGCATCTTCAAACTTTGGATAAGAAATCTGCTAACTTGTTCCATGTGAAAGATCTCCAAGGAAGAATTGCTCAACCCAATCGTGACTTGCACCATTCACTGCACATTCGAATATCTACTAACTCATACTTCAGAAGCAAGATGTTAAGAAGGGCAAGCTTCGTTTCGTTCGAAACTGCTTCCCACACAAGGGCTACCTCTGGAACTATGGTGCCTTCCCCCAAGTACGATACCCTTCAAAGAAATCTACCGCAGCATACTAATAAGTGTCTTTAGACCTGGGAAGACCCCAATGTTATCCACCCCGAGACCAAGGCTAAGGGCGATAACGACCCATTGGATGTCTGCGAGATTGGCGAGTTGGTCGGATATCCAGGTCAGGTTAAGCAAGTCAAGATTCTCGGTGTTATGGCTTTGCTTGATGAGGAGGAGACTGACTGGAAGGTCATCGTTATCGATGTCAATGACCCACTGGCACCCAAGCTCAACGATGTTGAGGATGTTGAGCGTCACCTCCCAGGTCTCTTGAGAGCTACAAACGAGTGGTTCAGAATCTACAAAATCCCAGATGGAAAGCCTGAGAACCAGTTTGCTTTCACTGGCGAGTGCAAAAACAAGAAGTGAGTCGAAGGTATGGGTACGACAACAAAAAGACTAATGATTACAGGTACGCCACCGATGTCGTCCGTGAGTGTGCTGAAGCTTGGGAGAAGCTTATCACTGGCAAGACGAACCCTGGTGAAGTTTCTGTGTAAGTAGTTCTTGAGCCCCTTTCGAGAAGCCTTCACTAATCTCAACATAGTACCAACCTTACCGTTCAGAAGTCACCAAGCCGAGTTACTCCAGACCAACTTCCTCCCATCCCTGCGAACGAGGACCTTAGGCCAGCCCCCATTGATCCTAGCATCGATAAGTGGTTCTTCATCTCTGGCGCTGCTGCATAAATTCTTCGAACATAGAGGCATTTGTCCAAAATCATGGATTTGAAAGCATGGTTTGCTGGAATGGTACAAAAGTAGCTACGATTGACGCTTAGATGGTTCTTGCGGTGAAATTCAATACATAGTTTCATGAACATACTTCCCAGTGTGCATTCAATGGCTCTTCTGTAAACCTTCACTCTCCTCTTCTTGATTGGATGGTTTTGCTTGTACTTCGTAGTCGGAAATGTTTTCGTAGGTGCTTGAGTCTGTTTCTGTACGTACCAACCATTGTCCGAAATTGTCTAAAGGTACAAAACTTCAACTCTCTCGCCCAACTCCAAACTACAATAGAATCATACATTCAGCCAGTGCGCCTCCCATATGCAATAGTGTACAAATCCACGGCTCCAGCTCAATTGCCATTCAGCTCCTCTTGTCTAGCCAATATTCGTGAATGTCGGTCTACCTCTTCAGTCACCCCCTTGATGCCCAACTTCTCAGCATCAAGCTTCATCTCTTTTCCATCTTCTGTAGGCAACAGTCAGATAATGTGCTGCAGAGAAATTAAGGGCCTTGCAAGATCAAACTTACTGAACTTTAGCTCAACAAAGCTTATCTCTTTCGAAGTTCGTGGTAATAGCCTCGTACTAATCTTCATGCCCCCAGCCCTCGCATTCGGCGGCAGGAAAGACAGAAATAATCGTGCGGTCTTTGCTTTAGGAGAGAATGGGTTGAAGACCGTTGTCACCTCCGTCATGAATCTGGTGATCATCTTGATCTGGAATTGGAGTGAAAGCTGTACTAGCAGATTAGCAGGGTATCTAGATATCCCAAATCGAATTACTTACACCCAAATTATACCAAATGATGCTTAGAATTTGGCGTTGTGAAATATGAAGCTTGAGTCGCAAAATGTACAAAGGATCGGCAAAATTTCGCCGCCGCGTCAGAACCTGGTTCGCAGCCTTGTCTTTCATGCCAGCTTTCCCCAGAAAGAATACAGCTCTTCCTCGACAACTCACAACACCTTGAACTCACCTCAAAATGTCGTTTGAAGCAGTATCAGATCAGCTGAAGATCCTGAAAGAGGTAAATGCGCAATTAAAAGACCTCATCGACCGACTTGCGAATATCAATTTCCAGCCAGGTTCCGTACCGCTGGATGAAGGGGACGAGAATGTTGCCACAGAGCTCACCTCTGAGATACAGCAGACGATAAAAGATCAGGATGAAGATTTTGAGCTACTGTTGGAGGAGGTGCATGATTTGAACTCAGGGATGGATAATAGAGAGGAACTTCTATCGAACGTCACAAGAGCTATTGCGGAGCTCAAATTGTACGTCGAAGCTCGATTGCAGGGGCAGGGAATATCTAACATATCCGCAGATATCAAAGTGCATTCCGCAAAGCCCAAATAACTGCAAAGCGGAAACTCGAAGCAGCACAAAGAGCAGAGAGAGATCTGCTACTACAATCCTACATCGAACCCCCACGAACCAATACCTCCTCACCAGCTCCGGGGCCTGTACCCTCCCGCCGAAGAAACCAGCAAACTGCAACTTTGACAGAAGAAGAGAAGACCGTTAATGCTGCGAGCGATGTGACACGTGCACTGAGACGAACCCACGATATGATGGCCGCAGAACTCGCCCGCTCCCAATTCGCACACGAGACATTGACGGAGTCTACTGCTGCTTTGGCACAGCTTTCGGAATCATATTCTACACTAGATACCTTATTAAGCAATTCGCGGAATCTACTAGGCACTTTGTTGAGGAGTCAGAAGAGTGATACGTGGTATCTTGAAACAGCGTTCTATATCCTGATGGCTACCATAGCATGGCTAGTGTGGAGGAGACTACTCTACGGACCGACGTGGTGGCTTGTGTGGTTTCCGATGAAGATGTTTATCAAAGGATGGATAGGGGTGTTTACTGCTATGGGTCTCGTTGGCGGTTCGAAGCCGGAGAGTGGAGTGAATCCAAGCTTGACTCCTGTAATGGGGCATCACACAGTTGCTCACAGCAGTGGAACGAGAGGGCCAAAGCCTTCTCTAGGCCCTCCTGGAGTTCATCGTGTCAATGTTGGCGGTGGTGGTCGAGGAGCTCCGATGCAGGGCAGTAATAATCCCCAAGCGAGCAAGCAGGAAACTTCGGGGGATAGTATGTCTGAGAAGGTTGGTAGGATCATCGACGAAAGTCGAGAGAGTCCGTTGGGCGAGACTGAAGAAGGTGGAGATAGCGCCCCCAAAGGAGAAGCTGAGATACAGCGTAATCCGAAGAAGCGGATGTGGGAAGAGGAGAGAGAAGCTGGGAAAGATGCCCAGAGGAAGAAGGACGAGCTATAGTAACTCAATCTATCGATAATTACGTCATCTAATCTTGGTACTCTCAGGATTCGATTTCCAAGTGGAGCTAACGATTCATTTTGAAAGAGTGAACAGCAGCAGAGGCCGACGCAGGAGTTCGAGCATCTGTTCACCAAGAGCTCATCGAGTCCTCGTAACTCAGGCCTCTGAGTTCAAGAGCTTATGGAGCCTGATCATATATCTAGGTATATAAAAAGCTCTTTCTTTGACCCCAGAGAGACTCAATGTCAAATCCAAAGACACAATGGGATCTTATGCTCTGGCTTCAAACGACCCACATAACACATTGTATCCATTCACCAAGGACTCAATCCAAGAGGATTTAAATGCCTTGTGCAGAGAAATAACCCAACTGCCGGGTCTCCCTTGCCTTCTTAGTGTTTAGATACTGTCCATATAGTTGACAGCAAAACTTTGGGCTGTTGTCTGATGTTCTGTTGACAACAGTTTCACTCCCACCAATTTCTTGGTCTTCTCCTGCAATACAGCAAAGGACTCTGTAAGCCCATCTTTACCTTTCCACCCAGGCGTCAAGATCAAGGTGGTTTCCGGGTTGGTTCTGTACCGATGGTATGGGGTCAAGTCTCTCATTTAATAGCCAGTGCTCGTCCAGCTTCCTTCCTCCGTCGAACATCGAGCCTTTAGACACCTAAACAAATCCAGAATGTTTTGTTCCACATCGCAACTTGTCGCTGCGGGCGAATCGTTATTTACTCTGGAGTTGAAGAGGTGAATCTGCAGCCTTGTCGTATTTGCACAATTTGCGCAAAACGCGCTGTTCGCGAGATGCGCGCAAACCGCACAATTTGTGCGATTCACGCAATATGCGCAAATCTAAACATTCACTGTGCTCACCCTAAACATCGTCAGCTCCCAATGAGATACGAAAGTATAAGTAGAGAACATCGTGCGCAGTGGCAGGAGCAAGTTTTACATGGATCTTGTCGGCAACGCCAGACCGGAGTCTTGTCCTTCGGTGTATGTGTGTATGATCTATGCACTGGACCCGGAATGTCTTTGGAGTTTGGTTCTGGGATTGTTGTTTGTCACTACTTTTTGATGGGATGTTTGTTGTCACTGTCAATGAACAGTCGTTGTCAAACTATCCTCTTTGTTGCGTCCAATGTATTTTCATCGTCTGGACACGCATAAAAAATCTCTCGCGTTGAGCCTCTAGCTGTATTTTAAAGCTCTTTTCGCTGTCTTTCAGCAAGATAAAGCTTGTTAGAATACTACAGAAACTTGAACTCTAGCAAAGAGGATCATAGTATAGGGAAACACCATGTCGAATTGCTTGGAGCATGTATTTATAGAAGGATGGAAGTTCTGTCTTTGTAGTGGAGTGGTTGCTCCGGTACCCTCCAGTTCTCACTGATTCAGTGAATTCCTCAGTGACGCATCTTTAGCCCTATCTGGCACTTGAAAGCTACGGTTTTTCTTAGTGAATCACCAATCCACAAGGAAATGACGCGATTTTTTCCTTGCGGGTCGGAGACCGACTCAAATTCGAATTCAAAGTATACATACATCACACCAGTTTTCGAGTTGACCACAAATCACCTCCAATCGCAATAGCAAAAACAACAACAATCGCAGGCGCAGTTTACTTGGGACGTGAGAGACATTTTAGTGCTATAAAAGTGTTTCATTACTAGGGATGTCACAGCCATAATCTACACTTTGTAAGACTTCCTCGCATGAGGGGTATTGTACATTTTACAAAAAGAGAGTTTCTTTTTGCTGCCAAGTTTTATTTTCCGCTCTCACCACCATTTCTGTTGCTGTCCACTTCTTTTCTGTAAGCGTAAGGATTGTGTCCCTCTTGTCATTACAAGAATGTCCTGCCAAGCAGCACGACGTCCCCACACCTAAAGCCGGTCTCCTCATGTGATGAATGGAATCGCCGTCGTTGAAGGATTGTTGACTTTTTTGGTCATCTTTTGATTCGTGGGGGCCGTTATAAAGTCACTAGCGTCCTTTTCGAAGCCTTTTTCGTTGAACTCACGCCACAATGATTCACCCACTCAGTGAAGCTTTGTGACTCGAATACAGCTGGTCACTCGATTGATACAACTAGAGGCCCATTGCACTCGCTATTTCCTGCCTAAGGCGCCAGGCAATCGAACATATAAACGCATCTTTCCCCACCTCAAAGAACACAACCTTGACAATCAAGAAAGTTTTGCCTCTCAGGAGGCGCAATCAATGTGCCGGGAGCAGTAGAAGCATATTGCAGCTTGCACTCCTACCTCGTTGTAGTGCTCCGTTTTCAAGCACTGCGTCAAGAAAGCAAGATACATGTTCTTTGCGGAATTCAAGTTTTGCTGTCAAATGATCATTGCTATGCGCCTGATGTCTTGCCATATTCCACTATTGTTTTACTTCTACTGTCAACCATTCTGTCAAAAGTGCACAATTTTATCTTCTTCGAATTCCCTGCGCACTGGACAACGCACATAGCTCATCCTCTTCTTTGATAGAACGGAGACTTGTTGGGAGTCCCGGGCGTACGCTCTACGAATCTCCGAACCTCAAAGCGATTGATCTTGAGGCAGATCCAGTTGCTCAACGTTCTTTTATACTCTTCAGCTCTCGAATTTTGTTCCTTTCTAGCTAGAACAGAATTGAAGTGAATAGGGATTAGACAACTTCGCCTTCAGCCCACTAGTAATTCACTACTAAGAAGTTTTGAGGCTCTCTCGGGGAAAACTTAGATAACAAGAGAGGGGATGAGGTATATAAACCATCAACTCTCCCATCCTGTTTGTCAAAAAATAAGAACAAATTGATGCGCTTGATCAGCAGCGAGTTTCCAGGGGACCAAGTATGTAACTCTCGTGTTACGATCACGGGACTAGTGAACCATGGGCTCGGCAAGCGGGGAATCTCGACCTATGGTGGGCCCTGGGTCACGTGGTGGATCATAGGGGATCATAGGGGATCGAGCGATCCACTACGATCCAGGAAACGGAGGTCCTATATAGCGGCGAGTTGTCACTCACTGGGGAGGAACTCCGTGCTCAACTTGATTAAGTTTTCCTAACTACTATATCATTGCCTTATCTTACTTCATTCACCATACCAACCCACGTGACCTTACCAGGGTAAGGAGAGAGTCGTGACATCTCGCTCACATTCCTAAATGATAATTGGAGCTTTGTTGGTGCTTGAGTGAAATAAGCTAGAGCTTCATTTTCGTGGGCCAAGGAGATTTTTTTTGAACTCCTCAATTGCTGCTAATCTAATTTTTGTTGCCAACTATTCAGAGTTTCTACAGAAACATTCAGGACCATATTGTACTTGCGATTCTTTCAGTTCAAAAGTCTCTCAAATCGGGCGCAACAACTCTCTCCTACAACGAAGCCTCCGCGTCCTGGCAACGTAATCATGCACTGTTGCGACTACTCTCTTTGTGTAAGGAATATTGGTCGGGCCGTAGTGTGTATTTATAGAGCTCCTCTAATCGATTGTGGGTGGGAGTCGGCTCCGAGGTTCACCCGCTCTCCGTTTTCTTGCCTTTCAATCACAGTGAATCTTTGAGCGGAAAGTTTTCATTTGGTGAATGATTGCTCGGTCAAATCTAGAATTTCCGTCCGGCCAAGTTGAATGCCCACTCACTATATAAAGCCTCAACTTCCGTCCGAGTATCTTTCTACAACAGACCCAGATCCCGAGGTTCTTGGACACAAAGTCCTAAAGGAGGGAGCTACATCGGCCAAGAAGTCTCCCGGCGAGCCAGGCTACTGGAAATCTCAGGTTGGCAGATTTCGATGTCGTCTTGTGACAGGTCTGAAAGCCTGAGAACTGATCGTAAAATGTAACGCTTTGTCTCGCCCCACCTTTCTTTCAGTTCAACTTTTGTAGTTGACAGCAGTCACAAGTTTTCACTGTCAAATCGGGACCTTCGATTGTATTCCCAGATACAGGTCCCCGCGCCTGTTTCATTCCTATAGATCAACTTTCCATGAGAGATTACTTTATAGAATCAAAATAGCGAGCTGAGAAGCCCACCCAAAACCAGCTTGCACAAAGACCCGGCGCTGCTAGTAGCCGTGATACCAATGATATAGTTCGGGAAATTCTTGGCAGAATATTTGGTCTTCCCCCGATTCGAGCACTAAAAAGCTCACCTCTACTAGGTACCTAGTGAATAATCCTATCGAGCTTCATTCTCGCAATAAAGCGAAGTATAAAAGCCCCCTCTCCCTCCGCGCTACTCAAACGCGGCTTAAAAAACAGTGTCAAGAGTGATTTACCTGGTGTGTTTGTTTGTGTGCTGAGGGGTGATATCTCTTTTCCTTGTCAAATGTTTGTAATTCTTGGCGGAAGTATTATTATGATTGCTGCAGGATAATTTCCGTCATCGCGGAGCCGTTGTCAAGAGGTGTTAAAGGGAGAGGACGAGAGGTGTTGATGCTGCCATAATCATTAAGTATACCACTATAGGAAGACAGCAGTTGGCAATCACATTTTCCGTGGCGAAGATTCAGTAGCAGTGTGCCCCTTTATGAATCTGATCAATGAATACCAAGGCTTCCGTCTCTTTCATTAACTCAATCCAACCACATTATTCACGACGGTCGTTCCTCAAAGCTTTGAAACCGCGTTTATATCATCACTAGCGCCGTTTTCGAGGCCGGACTCTAGAGGTGAATAGGTGTATGTTGTGACACTAAGCGAAGGAGTCAAACTTGGTGAGATTCAAGCAATTCTTTAGTGGATAAATTCACTTTAGACTCCTGTCCACGTCCATCATCGGCCAAAGAAAAGGCACTAGTGACGATATAAACACCTTTTCTCCCCTCTACACTCTCTAAAGAATATTCGGACACACCATCTATAATAAGGAAACTCTGGTCCGGGTGTGCAGTGATGCCTGGCTACCAAGGTTAGGGTCTGGTTGGGAGATAATGAGCGCATGAAGCAGCTCAGCCAACTTGGGCATCCAACCTCGAACAGAGAAGAGGCAGGAATGACAACAAGATTAATACACTACCGCAGAGCAATAGTATTGTCATTCAAGCATTATGCGTTTGTGGAGTATTTTGGTGCCTGGGAAGAACGTCCATATGCTGCGGCACTCGCGTGACCGGTCTATAGATTCACCATTTTATTCGCGTTCGTGCTAGTTAATATGTAATTGATATGTTTAATATTACTCAATTTATCCTCCATTCTAATTCAGTTCTAGTCTATGCTTCAAATTATTCCTCTGAACCTTGCCATGTTTTATGGCTTTGGACATGTCTCGGTACAAATTGGCTGCGAGAAAGGGAAGAGCTCTATTTCTGTCAATCAATAGCTTGACCTTCCACCACAGTTCTTAGTAATTTTCAAGCTTCCAGTGCGAGTATTTTGCTATCCCATAGTTTCCACTTCATCACATGATTATCTCCAGAACCATCGGATCTCCGAAGCTCTTCTCAAGGAACTGTTTTCTAAATTACCATTCTTCTCAAACAAATTAAATATCTTCTTCCCTATTGTCAACATCCTCAATGCCACCCACAATCCCCAACCGCCAATGGACATCCCACCTAAACGGAATCTCCAACCTAACCCTAACCCAAACCACCACCTCACACCCAGCCACAAACGAAGTCCTCGTCCGCATCACCGCCATCTCTCTAAACTACAAAGACGGCGAGACCATCTCGGGACAATTCAACCACCACGCCGCCGTCTCCTTACCAAGCACCATCGTCCCCTGCAGCGACGCCGCCGGCCAGGTGTGGGAAGTGGGGGACGGGGTAACGAGATGGAAGAAGGGTGATCGGGTTTTGGCCTTACCGTATCTTGAGTATAAGACTGGGAGGATCACGCAGGAGATGCTTGGGAGCGGGATTGGGAGTTCGGGGAAAGGTTTGTTTCTCGTTTAATTTTGCACAAGTTAGGTGAGTTGACGAGATCAGGAGTTTCATGTGAATACAGGATTTTCGAAGAAGATGCTCTACTACCTGTACCGGAGAGCATGTCGGACGAAGAAGCGTGTACGATGACGGTTGCGGGGATCACGGCGTGGATGGCGATGAATGGGCAGAGGCCGTTGGGTAGTCCGGGCGGGCAGGAGGAGGTGGTGCTTATTCAGGGGACGGGAGGAGTTTCTATTCAAGGGTTGCAGATTGCTAAGGCTTCTGGGGCTACTGGTTTGTTGATTTTCCATACAGCGAAAGGGGAACATGGATTGCTGATTAGGAAAAGTGATCATCACTTCCTCATCAGACGAGAAACTTGCTCGTGCAAAAGCTCTTGGAGCAGATTATACGATCAACTATAAGACAACGCCCGATTGGGATGTTGAGGTTCTTCGTCTCACTTCTGGGAGAGGGGCAGATATCATTTTTGAGAACGGAGGCGCTCCAACGACTGCCAAGTCTTTCAATTGCATTCGTTTCGGAGGGTTGTTCAATGCTATTGGCTATGTCTCGGGAAAGGTCGATCCAAAGGATGAAGAGAAAACCAATATTAATGTGCAAGCGATTAGGAAGAACGTGATATTGGTCGGAATGTTGAATGGGCCGAGGGATAGAGTGGTGGAGATGTTGGAATTTTATGAAAACCATGGGATTAAGCCGGTTATCGATCGAGTCTTCAAGTTTGAGGAGGCGAAGGAGGCTTTGCAGTATTTGTGGAGCGGGAGTCACTTTGGAACGGTGGTTGTGAAGGTTCCTTGATCTGATACTAAAGAGAACTAAGAAGCCAGGTAATGACGCTTAAAATCAGACAATCAATGTGTTGTTCATGCCTCTGTCTACACGTCCAGTGTCTAGCGCTCGCTCTCTGTTTAATCCAAAGCCTAGACTATACCCGACGCTCCAAAGTCTATCACAGTTTCGCCCTGCCTTGGTCTAGCTCTGCCTTTGCCTCCTCTCGAATAACTCTCTTCAAGATCTTCCCGCTCGCGTTCTTGGGAATGGCCTGCACAAACCTCACACCTCCTGTCAACTCCTTGAATTTAGCGAGTCTCCCACCGCACCACTCCTTCACTGCCGCCTCATCCAGATTCTCACTCTCTTTCACCGGTCTCTTCACAACATACGCTCTTGGGTGTTCATTATGCTGATCTCCTTGGAGCTTGACTCCAATGACCGCTGCGTCGATAATGTGCGGATGGTTCAAAAGTACAGTCTCGAGCTCTGGTGGAGCAACTTGGAATCCACGAACTTTGACAAGTTCCTTCTTTCGGTCGACGACGTACCACTTCTTAGTCTTCGAGTCGCGATAGACGATATCTCCAGTCTTGAAGAAGCCTTCCGAGTCAAACGACTCCGCGTTGGCTTTTGGGTTTTCGAAATAGCCTTTGACGACGATAGGGCCGCGAACGCATAATTCGCCCTGGACATCATAGCCTGTTATGTCCTTGTCGTTATCGTCCACAATCCTGTGAGGTTGTTAGTAGATCCCAAAGCTTAAGTCATAAAAAGCATACTTAGTATCCAAATTTGGCAACATATGACCCACGCTCCCTGTGTCATCATCCTCTGGATAATGAAACATGGAAGCAATGCAGGACATTTCGGTCATTCCCCAAACCTGGTTGCAGAATGCACCTTCCGGCAGCAATTGTCTAAGTCGAGTCTGTGAGTCTTTTCCTAGCGGAGCTGCACCAACAGTGACCTGGCGTACGGAGTCGAGCGAATACTTGTTGGCGAGTCCAGACATTATGATGGCAATGACTATGGGCGGAACTATGCCTACTTCGTTAACCTTGAACTTCTCGATCGTGGCGAAGAAAGGTTCTAGTTCAAAGCGTCGCATGACAACAGAAGGCTCTCCAGATCTTAATGCCGTGGTATGAGCAACGGGAACACAAGCTGCATGAAACATTGGAAGAGCGAGTATGCGTATTGGCTAATAGATGTCAGTCGGAAACAAAGATTACAAGCCTACCAGGAGAACATACCCTCCATGCTTTCTTTTTGTACTCGTGGACAAGTGTATGCTCAGATACGAAGTTATGGTGAGAAAGCATGGCAGCTTTTGGCAATCCCGTCGTCCCACTGCTGAAAAGTCTCGCAGCAGTCGTCTCTTTACAGGTCTTCTCATCATCGAATCTGACCCAGTCTTCTTCACCGTAATTCAACAGGTCTTTCCATGACTTGAAACCTTCAGGAAGAGGGTTGTTCAAGACATCAAATATCCAGACTTTGGATTCAGGAATGGAACACTCTTTTGCGGCAGCAAGGACATTTTTGAGCATCTCAGGCTCGGTGATCAAGAATTTTGTCTTGGCCGTCTTGATGTGATGGACGAGCTCGAATTGAGTGTAGGAAGGATTTGTTCCTGCAAAAATTCCTCCCGCTGCTATGATTCCCAAGAATAGAATGGGATAGTGTATCTCGAGCAAAAGTCAGCAAGACCACAACAACGAAGCTGTAAACTTACATCGTTAAAAGAATGCAAGCAGACGCAATCCCCTTTCTTTAGCCCTGCTGCGCGCAATCCAGCTACCAGTTTTCGGATCAGTACACGTGCTTGGTTCGATGATATGGAGTTTGTTGGATTCTTGGCATCAATGTATATCTGTACTATTTGTAAGCAACACGCTATAAATCTATGACCTCAAAGTATAATGATTGAAAACATACTGGTTCATCTGGGTCATACTTGACATCGTCGAACGTCCAAGACAGCAAGTCCTTAGTGGGAATAGGCGCATGGTTCTCGGCAGCAAAATACATGGTGCTCTTCTCGAATGAAATGACAAATCGATAAATATTCTATACAACTCGCCCAAATTCAGATCTATGCAGGAGAGAAATCATCCTCAGGAAGCTGAGCTCTGAGAAATGTTGGTTCGCGGGGTTAAGCGTTTCAGCACCATACCCAGTACAGCCTAGAAGTGTGCGGGGATCCCCAGCAACTGTCAGTACAAACTTACACTAAAAAGTAAGCACAAACACCCTCGGAGCTCGGCTACGTGCGTTGGCATGCCCCAAGTTGTGTTGATTGGGCGAATAACCCGAGATTTCTAGCCGTGAATGGCGAGTTCGTTCGAAAAGACCCAACCCGTTGTAAGCTGACTTCAGGGGGTTTGATATCAGTGCGAGCAGTGATAGTACTCCGTAGATCGTTCAACATACAAGGACCGCTTTCCCTGATGATTGTCCGAACATCGTGCTATCAATGGTCAACAGGATCGAAGATCGCGAGCTGACAATGGTGCTAGAGTCCTTCTTGCGAATAAATTTGATGGCAGATTCACATATCAAGGCTAGCCCGGAATTGGTAGTGATGAGGTCTATTAAGCAACTGAGTTAACCAACTTTGGATCCTCGTCGAAGTGCAAGATAACCACCTCTTGCTGTGAATTTTCTCCGATTAGCCATCTTTCATCTCCACATATCTTTCCCTTTCCCATTAATTGGGTCCACAAATCGTCTCGCAGAGAAATTTCATATCCAGGTCCAGTCATCTGTACTCGAGGTTTGACGTTGATGGAAATCGTCTCAAGCATAAAGCAATGTCTTGCGCTGAACACGACACCTGCTTCGGCATCGATTGCTTCGCTGATTGTTAGATATGGGAATTCCTAGAAGATGTCATCAGATCCACTACTTCTACACTTCCGCGCAAGCCATGACTTACCTCATGCCTCCAACATGGAGCGACTTCTGGTCGACGAATGTCCGAGACTCTCTCACAGAATGAAAGGTGAACATCACCATCTGCACCGCATTCGTCTGTCCAACATGGTCCTGGAGAAAATGGGATTCCGGTCGTCTTTACCTTGTGAAGTCTAGGAAGTGTATGGCTAGCCTGTTGACCGACGAGCCATCTATGATCCTCCTCGATGATATACACGTGGTTCTCGTCTAACTCAAGACTTCGTAAGACAGGTGTTGAACGCTGTCTAATCCAGTAGAAGCTAAGGTCCGCAAAGGAGAATCGTCGGATGACATGGGGTCCTTGTCCTTCAGGTTTCCGTTTTCCACTCGGATCTTCACTGGGGCAATATGCAGATGCGGATGAGATGTCCCAAACTGCTAATCCTTCAATAGGTTCGTCCTCGCCCCAAGCACTGCGGTTTGGTTGCCATAGATAGATGGCATAGTGTGTCTTGTTGTGCGTGCTGAAAAATCGATCTCTTGAATTCAAAGGAAATCCTAGGAAATGGATCTTCCACTCATTTCTGGATTGTTCAGCACCGTGGTTTTTCATATACCCGAGAACATACCTGAAAACCATGGACCATTTTCCGTCCAATTCCCGACTCACATCGTAGGCCGTTGCAAAATGTCTGAAGACCATCTCATTCTCATTCAACTGGTGATAAGCATCCTGCTCGCACCATTCCACCACAAGGACCCTCTGACATAGTCTTATCCTCCTTATGATCTTTCCTTCACTTTTGAACCCTACCTCGCTTGAGTTTCCTGTCTCAAGATCAAACAAGACGTATTTCTGGAGCTCAGCGGAAGGGAAAATCAAGATTCCCTCTTCATAAGTCCATAAAGAATCCGGATAATGGAATGCCGCGGTCTTCTCCTCGAATTGCAGATGACGTTGCCAAGGAGAAATGGGATAGTAACGTGCCCATGATGGAACGACAAAGGAGCGTCCAAGAGCAAGCTTTGAGATGCTTCGAGGCTTACCAGTCTTCAAATGATGGTATCGACCTACAACCTTGGCAAATGTTTGAGCCCAGTCCACATTTAGATCTATATGACGAAGTTCTCGTGCTCGAGGATAGTGCTGAACAAGAACATGTCGATTGAGATCTGATTCCGTGAAGGCGGCTTGGAATCGTTTGTCTACCGAACGGCAGAGTATTAGGTCTTTCGGTGAGAGGTAAGCTATCACTATGAGGAATATGTCGTTTGGAAAAGCGGTGATATCCATTTTCAGGTATAAAAAGAGTTGGTGAATAAATATCGAAAAGCCGAAACCAATCTAGTACAACTTCCGGCTTGGTTAAAATATATTAGTGGGGCCCTTACTCTTACCTAATTCCGAAGCTTGCGGAAAATTGTAAAATAATTAAAAACAATTATAAAAAATATTAAAAAATTATAAAAACTATTAAACATTATAAAAAAATATTAAAAATATTAAAAATATTAAAAGTTATTTAATTACCGGCTTTGCGATCACGTGAGAAGCTTTTTCCCAATTTCAAAGCTTGCGGAGAACACTTCCGGCTATTGCATAAATTTGAAAAAAATATATTTTCAAAACAATTTTATTCTGCTTTTCCTTCACATTCTATTTCTTTTTTTTCCCAAACAGCCAAAAGATCCTCCTCAAGACAAGCCCACAACTCCGGCGCCATCGCCTCATACCCGAGAACCTTCTTCGCCCTATCACTGCGCGTCCTTGTACTACTAGCAGACAAATAAATGCCCTGGTACGGCCACTTGGACTTCCCCACCATAGTTGTGACTTCGTCCAGAGATAATCGGAGCGGATCTGGATTATCGATGGTTTTGTGTTTTGCGAGGATATGCCCTGTTGCGGTGGCGAAGGAGAGTTGGGAGGCTTCTTGGGTGGCGGTGAAGTAGTATCCCTATATTTGATATCTGGTTCAATGATTTCTATGTTGTCTCTTTGCTCAAGTTTTGAAGAAGAAAAAAAAAACCGAAAAAAAGGATTTCACATCTCGGTAGAACTTCAGCTGCTTCTCGGAATTTGGGGGTATGCTGCCTCCTGTTGAATTTGTTAATTTCCCACTCTGAGACTCTGCCTGTACACATATCTCATCTACTCACCTAATGTGTCGACTAACTCGTGAACGAAGACTCAGCTTCTTCGTCACTCAAGATCGTCATAGCAGTGCAGATAGCAGCAGCGACAACTCGCCCAGCGACTTGCATCTCAGGTCGCTTTGGCACACTATCTGCGATTAATTTTGCAGTCGTTGCTCCCGTGGCGAGGATGATATGGGATGCCGACAATACATCGCCTTTCGTGGTCCGAACTCCAGTGCTTGCTCCTTGGTCGTCGAACACAACTGCTTCAACGTCACCGCCGACGTATTGCACACCAGCCTCGACAGCATGCTCGATAGTCTTGGTGAGGGCTGCACTGGCTTCGGCCCAACCACTACTCTCATTGAGCAACATATCACCGGCACCTTCATAATCCGCGTCGGCATGGATGCCATCCCAGAGACCCTTGGCTTCCTCGGCCTTGATCAAGCGAGATTTGGCAGTTGAGTTTAACTTCTTGTAACTGTCGATGATGTCCTGTGGGAATCCTTTGTTGTCAACCCACACGAGTCCACTCTCGCGATAGAAGGGTTTGTATAATGGATCGGATCTCCATAGTTCCATGGCCTCCAAAGCAAGTTCCATATACAGGAGATTGGCATAATCGGCGCGGACGACTTTTTTCCAGTCCCATGATGCTCCGACCTGCGAGGGGAAGGGGGTCCGATCAATGAGGGTCACCTTTGCGGACGGATATTTCTGGATCAAGTGGAGCGCAACAGAGGTTCCAAGACACCAGCTCCAACGACGATATACGTGTCATCTCCCACGTCCGGCTTTGCCATGGCGATGAGAAGGCAAGTGCACCAAGTGACGCCGAGGACGCGTATGGGTTTGGGCTGTGATTGTAAGCAGGGGAGGGAAGAGGAAAGAGGAAACAAGCGTGATGCGATGAGCGGGAAGTAGAAATATTCAGAAATCAGACAGGATAATACCTTTTATGTGGTCTCTCGAAGTTGCCTCTTTTTGGTCGTGTCCTCTTTCCTCTCTTCTCTCCTCTTCCCTCCCTTCTGTCCTCTTTCCTCTTTCCTCTTCCTCCGTGTTTTGCTGTGATTCATCAGTTTCGACTAGATCCAGTGCATGAAACAAGATATCGAAATGAGGCTGCTGACGATGGTTCCTTGCAGCGCTGCCCAAGTGGTGACTGATGATTCATTCTTTGGGCCTATATAACAGCAAATTCTCTCGAAAGTCAGCTCATTTCTACAAGTATCCCCTCCTCTCCTCTCCTCTCCTCGCCAACGAATTTTTGTCTGTGCTTGCAC
Source organism: Mollisia scopiformis (assembly GCF_001500285.1). Taxonomy (NCBI): domain Eukaryota; kingdom Fungi; phylum Ascomycota; class Leotiomycetes; order Helotiales; family Mollisiaceae; genus Mollisia; species Mollisia scopiformis. Next base: position 876,965 of record NW_017263581.1, read on the forward strand.
TTTATGAACGTGCCTCTCAATAACCTCACGCCATCTTCGATCTGTTTCATTTATATTCGTCTTCGTCTTCACCATGTCTAACATTCCTCTCACCACCGCCACAACCCAGTCCAACCCAACACGTCCGCCTTCACGCTAAGCCAGGCTCCTGGTCGCCTCTTTCAATGGTACGATATCTTCGCATAGAAGATTAATGTTCGACTAACGTACGAATAGGTACATGGGTAGTTGGAGTCTTGAGCTCTCGTAAAACCGTGGTATCGGAGTTTGTCAGACTAATCTCCGAGCATGAGAACGTCTTCGAGATACCAGTCAATGGTGTTGGATCAGATGTCAATTGGGTAGACTGGATCGTAGGAGGTAAGTTACCATTCCATATGTATCCATTCTTGTTCCCATTGCTGACGATCTCCAGGTGTTGGCAGTTGGGGAACCTTGCAGAATGTCATTACCGCTTTCAGTACGAATCACCTACCCCTCGTCATCTGCTTACGGGAAATAGGAAACATCTCGAGGCACTACATTGCTGGTGACAGAATTATTGTAAGTGGATACTCTCGTGGTATGTCTACCTCGCCATTCTCTATACATCCACTATCTTACATTCTCAGGGGCGTGGGCAGCACGCTATCTAGCAATGCTGATCGACATGATCGGCTTACCAAAGGATGGCGATGAAGCATTATTCCATCGTCTCTATAAGGCATGCGATAATGCTACGATCTTGGACGAGAGTGTTGCCGCCAGATTGATGGAAGGATATGACTGTAAGTTACTTGGTCAATCATGCTTTGCCTTTTCCTATTCTGACCATGTGCAGGCTGGCAAGATGTCAAGATCAATGCCTTATGTTGCTTCGATACAGTCGGCTCTTTCGGGCTGCCATTGACTGGGCTCGCAGAGCCACTCGCCTATCTTACTTAGGAAGAAGAAGAAGCATGACATGGTATCTGCTGTCACTTCAAGTAAGACCCTGCTCCTAACTCTCATCCACTCCTCATCCCAATATTCAATGCGCACCCACTAACATCCATCTCAGACGTCGAATTCCCCTTCCACTGCATTTCCCTCCACGAAACCCGCGCACCTTACAGTGCAAACAAAACTACCCAAAACAGCAAGACTTGATAGTTTTCTTGATCGTCTTTGAATCTCAGATATCTACGGGGCAACCTATCATTACCTAGGTAAGCTTCCCTCAACATCGGATCTCGTGGTAGCTTCGGAGGGTTAAAAAGCAGGACAAAATTACTGCTATGTGGCAATCATATCTAATGGTATGGCCCATTTTGTTCACCGGCCCCAATTGGTCAATTGGGTTGATACCACGTGACTTCTATATAATTCTGATGGCACAGTACAGAGGCCTTGATTCTCCATAGGGATCCATATATTCTATTCATTAGGCTTTAAGACTCCATGAAATGATGGTAGTTGGCTTTGCCCCTCAACATTATCGGTGAAGCACCCCCAGATTTGAGTGCCTCGGCATTTGCATCCTGGACTTGCAAAAGGGATGATTTGACAGTACCTCTCTTCCGTATATATCTTGAATTACTTGCAATCCCAATTGAGGCGACAAGACAACTTGAGAATAGCTTCGCAAGAGACTTCTCTTCAGGATGGACCTTCCTAATCGTATGATAGAGCTGCCCTGGGTCAACTTTCACCCCACCCTTGCTTGTACCGATTTCGCTACGCTTCATAGGTACTTTACCCCACCTTGCTCTCGGCTTAAGCTCCAAGCTCTGTAATCTCGTCCCTCTGACCGTTTTTCAAAACATGAGGATCAATTCTCCCATTCCCACGCCCTTTTCTCTTTCGCACCTTTGAAGATGCGTCGTGTCCTCTCACGAAGCATTCCTGCTGCTGCAGTACGATCAACGCGCTCAGTACCAGCTTTCAGAATGGCTCCCTCGAGCGAACACTCCAAAATAGCAGCTCGCAGACTGCATGCCACAGCCCAGCATCTGAAGCCTGCCACAGCTCTAGCTTTCGATTCCAAGAATTATCCAACCACACACGAGAAGATACAAGATGTCCAAGATACGCCATACTTCATTGACAACAATTTCGTGGCGTCAGAAGCTACTCAATTCATCGAATTGCACGACCCTGCGACCAACAATCTGGTCACAAGAGTTCCTCAAAGCACTGATGCAGAGTGAGTGAAGTTGAATTCTTACCGTCTCTATTCCTTCTTCGGTGTCCTGTCGTGGCTGACTTTCTGTTCTTCCAGGCTCAAAGCCGCAGTAGAAAGTGCCCAGAAGGCATTCCCAGCATGGAAGGCTACAAGCGTTATGGCGAGACAGCAGATTATGTTCAAGTTTACACAATTGGTGAGGGAGAATTGGGATCGATTAGCAGCAAGCATCACACTGGAGCAGGGCAAAACATTTGCTGGTGGGTCTGCAGATACCAACCTTTAGGATGAGAGGCTGATACGTTTCAAGATGCTAAGGGCGATGTTCTCCGTGGTCTACAAGTGGCTGAAGGTTCATGCAATATCCCTCAGCAAATGATGGGCGAAGTATTGGAGGTTGCCAAGGATATGGAAACTCGCAGCTACAGAGAGCCATTGGGTGTCGTAGCTGCTATTTGCCCATTCAGTAGGTCGTGTTTGTCTGTAACTATTATTGTGCTAACAAGATAACAGACTTCCCTGCTATGATTCCTCTATGGTCCATCCCAATTGCAACTGCCACTGGAAACTGTCTCATCCTAAAGCCCTCGGAACGTGATCCTGGAGCAGCAATGATCCTTGCCGAGATCGCCGAGAAGGCCGGCTTTCCCCCAGGAGTTCTGAATATTGTCCACGGTGCTGCCAAGACTGTCGACTTTATCATTGACGAGCCTGCCATCAAAGCTATTAGCTTCGTCGGCAGCAATCGAGCAGGAGAGTACATCTTCGCCCGCGGCTCAGCAAATGGAAAGCGAGTACAAGCCAATCTTGGTGCCAAGAACCATGCTGCGGTCCTTCCAGATGCCAACAAGCAACATGCGCTCAATTCCATTGTCGGTGCTGCCTTTGGCGCTGCCGGTCAGCGATGCATGGCTCTCAGCACGCTCGTCATGGTTGGAGAAACCAAAGAATGGCTCCATGAGCTTGCAGAGTCCGCAAAGTCACTTAAGGTGAACGGCGGATTCGAAGAAGGTGCTGATCTAGGACCAGTCATCTCCCCTCAAAGCAAGGAGAGAATTGAAAGTCTTATTGCCAGCGCTGAGGAAGATGGTGCTACCATCCTCTTGGACGGCCGTGGTTATAAGCCAGAAAAGTACCCGAATGGCAACTGGGTCGGACCAACCATTATCGCGAACGTTAAGCCGCATATGAAATGCTACAAAGAAGAAATCTTTGGCCCCGTCCTAGTCTGCTTAAACGTCGACTCCCTCGATGAGGCAGTTGATTTAATCAACGCCAACGAATATGGCAACGGAGTTGCCATCTTTACCAAATCCGGAGCAACGGCTGCTGCATTCCAAAAGAATATCGAGGCAGGTCAAGTAGGAATCAACGTTCCCATACCTGTCCCGCTTCCTATGTTCTCATTTACGGGTAACAAGAAGAGTATTGCAGGTGGTGGAGCCAGTTACTTCTATGGAAAGCCTGGATTGCAATTCTATACGCAATTGAAGACTGTCACTAGTTTGTGGAAGAGCGAGGATGCCATTTCGAAAGCAGCGGATGTGTCTATGCCAACACATTCATAATTAGTCTGCAAAATGTCTGCGGTTGTACATATCTGAGTAAAATTTTGCATCTCCTTCAGGCCATGGAGTTTTTTGCTGCTGCCACTTTGTTACCCTCGTTCAATCTTGTCTGTGTTGTTTCTCGTGTTCTCCTTCACTAGAGATACTACACATGTGAATAGATCTCCATTATATCACACGATCAAAACTACGAATGGCGTGACAATGTGTATATATAATAGTAATCAGTACTATGTTGCTTTATCTCTACTCGTCGTTCTCCAGCGTAGATGAGCGTACAAAGGGGAAATTTTTAAACAGGAAGACAGCAGCGAGATATATCATCCCACCAACCACAAAACAAGCAGCGAAAACAGAAAATCCAATCAGATATCGCGGTGCCTCTTCAGCCGGAAAAAGAGCGCTTCCGTAGAGCTGAGCCAAACCTCCGCACCCGTTGATCAACGGAAGAGCAATAGCCCTGACCTCGGTGTCACATCCTCCTAGTGCAGTGCTGGTGAAAGAGAGGCCGAGACAATTACCAGTCCAGATGGCAGAATTGATCAAGCACAAGAAAATGTATCGAGCCTTGAAGTCGAGAATGCCAGCTGTAAGTTCGGAGAATAAACCACCGAGAAGGATGAGGGTGAAGTTTAATAGGTAGCCGCGCAGGTGAGGATTCCTGTCTGCGTACCAAGACGCAGGTATAGCTATGACCAAGGCCACGAGATAAAGTGGTGCAGTCATATATCTGGTCATAGTCAGAGGCCATTCGTCTTACTTCACAACGAGACTTACTGAGCATTGGTCGATGTATAACCTAGTCCTTCTACCAGTGTAGGGTAAAAGTTCGATATTGCCAGCGCACCTATGATCGTCATGTATGCAGGGCAGAGCATCCAAATCCTCCAATTGAGGATAACCTTGACAAAAGCATGTCCGATAGCTGAAAGATCGCCACCCTCGGTCTTTTGATGCGTGATGCCGTCCAGGAAGAGCCTGCGGGAAGCAATTTCGCGTTGCGCAGGCGTCAATTGCTTACTGGTTGAGGGGTAATCCAGCAGAAACCAATGCACAATGAGTGATGCTCCTACAGTCGCAACACCTTCAACGAGGAAGAACCAACGCCAGCCTGGGATACCATGTGCGCCGTCCAATCTGGACGTGATGGCTCCTGCAAAGACCCCGCCGAATGCTCCAGATAAGATTCCAGCACTTAGGAATATCATGAAACGTTTAGATCTGACTCATTTCAGCGTTTGTTTAATGTCGAGCTGAAAGAAAGGCATACTGCTCGTGTCTTCGATACCAGATACTAATCATAAAGAGGACGGAAGGCTTAGTCGACAGAGTTAGCATGATAATGACAAGTATAGGATGGAGTCTCACATTGAAGCCGGCTTCAAAGACTCCTAGGAAGAATCGAAGAACAAGAAGCTGAGTGCCTGTCTTCACTCCAGCAAGACCAGCAGCGATTGCGCCCCATGCAAACATAATCACTGGTATGTAGTACGAAGGTCGGACACGAGAGAGGATCATGCTGTTTGTGATCAGCTACAACTATCGTGCAAGAATAGAAAGAACGAACTTTGAAGGTACTGCAGCACCTGCATATCCAATAACCCACATGATAACTGCGAGGTAGTATTCATTTGAATTAAGATGCAAGTCTTTCTGCATGCCAGCGACCTTGGCGAGTCCAATATTGGAACGATCCTAGAACAAAAGTTAGTAATTGTCATCTCTCGAGTAGAATGTCATCAATACTGACAATGAAAGAGAAGAGGTAAAGAATAAAGATGGAGGGCATGAGATAAAGATCGATCTTTCTCAACACCTTCTTCTCCTCGACTGGATCAATGACGAAAGTCTCAGTCTGTTCCAAGTGACAGACGTCCTCTACTTTTTCGTCTTGAAGAGTAGCCATGGTTGAGGCTAGATATTCTGAGAAAACGAAGATGAATCTTGAGAGTTGTTTTCAGAAAGAAGCACAACAGAACAGAAAATGAAGGCTTGTGCTGATCTCGAGATGGACCTAACGAGAAACACAAGGGCTTTATGCTTCTAAATCTAGCAATCTCTTCCCCGCAAACATTCCCCACACCCCAGAATTTGAATCCATGTGGCGTACAGCAGCATGTTGGGCTACCCTGCGCATCGAGCTCTTTCCGGGCCATGTCGATGTGAAAAAGCGATAGAGATCTTTGAAAAGCTTGCCCTAACTTGATTGTGCGGCACCATTCCTCCAATTGTGTCTCACCCATCACTTGAATGGTCTTCATATTTTTGCGATGTTCGAGAAATCCTGGAAGTCTGGAACGCGGCAATGAGTGGCGACTGTGCTTTTCACGGGGAGTCTAGCAATGCTCCGGATTTCTCGCTTGACTCATGCGCTGCCACCATCGCGGGGTACATGATCTCTCCAAATCTCATATGCGGAGCAAGCTCATCTTTTCGGGATGGCGAGTTTCTCCACTACCTTCACTATCTCTCAAGTTCAAAGTTCTTGATCTTCCCTCCGTGTTTCCAAAGATTTGCACTGCGTCCACCCTGTACAAATACCTATCGATCTTGTTCTGCTTTCAAAATGTCTCGACGTCTACTCTGCGATCGTTTTTCTGTGGCGCCACTTCAAGCTTTTTGTTCCAACTACCATACCCTTTCCCAAAAATGGCCGCAGCTATATATCCTGACTTAAACGGCAAGATCGCCCTCGTCATGGGTGTTGGCCAGAGCGGCTCTCTCTCGTCCAAATCTTGGGGCAATGGAGCTGCCATCACTCGCGTCCTCTGCCAGAATGGAGTGAGGGTATTTGGTGTCGACTACAATCTCGCCGCTGCTGAATTCACAGCTTCTCGAGTACGGGCGGAAGGTGGAATCTGCGATGTCACCACAGCAGATGTTACTTCTGCGTCCGAAGTCCAAAGAGCCGTGGATGCAGCAATGTCGAAGTACGGCAGAATCGACATTTTGATCAACAGTGTTGGTATGACTGCACCTGGAGATCCAGCGAGTATGTCTGAAGAAGTGTGGGACAAGCAGATTGATCTCAATCTGAAAAGTGTATACCTGGCGTGTCACGCTGTCCTGCCGATAATGGAGAAGCAAGGCTCAGGGTCTATCATCAATAATGCGAGTATTGCTGGAATGAGATACCTTGGCAAGCCGCAAGTAGCGTATGCTGCTGCAAAAGCTGCGGTCCTACAGTTTACGAAAGTCACTGCTGTGATGTATGCCAAGAAGGGTGTTCGGTTGAACTCGATAGTACCAGGCTTGATGTATACGCCTCTTGTTGAGGTGTTGGGACAGAGCGAATCAGAAGCTGATAGGGAGGTTTTCAAAAGGATCACGAATCATAATGCGCCGATGGGGAGGATGGGAGATGCATTCGATGTAGCTAATGCGGCACTTTTCCTGGTCAGCGACTCGGCGAAGTACATTACAGGTCAAAAGCTGGTTATTGATGGTGGGATCACGAGCTCGACTGGGACATCATGATCTGCCAATGTCCTTTGTAGCATGATTGCATATCTAGAGCAATTCAAGGTTTTGCACATTCTTATAATGAACAATAGTGTGCGTACGTGACATTCATCAACAATAGAGATATTGGATGGATGGGAGCTTCTTGAGATGATCACGTTTCGTGTTTTCGTTTTTAAAGCCAGGCTTAATAACCTATCCATGCATATGACTTGCTCGATCTACACCTCGTGCTCAATATCTGCGACCCTAGGTACTCTATGAAGACTCAGCCTGCAAAATTCGGCCACCATCTCGATCTGAATCCGCATCAAGTCAGCATTACAGGCACTGTGAACATGATAGCACCCTACTCACGCATTGTTGAATGCATTCGACATCTTCTGAGGACACCCCAACCCGTCTCGTTCCTCGCAAATGCCAAGCTGTCTCAAGTGGTAAATTCTGAATCATGATACCTGCGAGAACCACGAGCTCCGTCTCGATAGGTCCGAGTATTGTGTGATCGGAGAGATACAACCCGTAAGTGATCTCTTCGCTAATCCAAACTATTTTTGAAATAATAGTGAGCTCACGAAATTGAAGCTTGAATGATTGTGGAGTCTTGGAATACTTACAGAAGTCTTTGTGTGCCGCGAGTGAATCTCCTATTTTCTTGATATTACCCTTGTATATCGCCTGTAGCCAACCCACCCCACGTTCATGATTTTCTAGGCCAGACTTCCAGTGCTGTCTTTCAGTTGTTAGCTCCTATATTCATCACTGCCATTGAAATATAGGTGATTCACCTTGAGAATGAATAGTCCCTATCTTCAGGCCTTTCGAGCTTGGCGACGGCGAAAATTGCTTCCAGTGGTTTACAGACACCGATGATTGAAACGCATTTGACAAGAGCTTCTCGTATCCGCCTCACCAAGAGTTGTCGTGACTCCGAAGTGGTGAACCCAGGTTTCGAGATCAGGTATTGATAGACGGAGGCAACGTGTTCAGGCTCTGTGCTGCCGACGAGTGCTGCGACCTGGAACGGAATCGTCAGTACGATAAAACTCTGTTTCGTGGTATTCACTCACTGCTACAAGATACCATTTATCATCCCCCAAAGTCTTTCCAGGAAATTTATTCTCGATATTCTGGAAAAGCTTGAATGCATCGTCCCTAGTTGGTGCTTCGTATTTTGGTATGGATCCCATCTTGCTGATGTCAAAAGATGCTGTCTTCCGATCTGAGAATTAGGTGTATAGACGTTCAAAAAGACCGAAGCTTGTGACTCTAGAAGAAGCTTCTATGACTCGGGAGTGGGGGAGTCAAATTTAGTCATGAGTAATAGGCTATCTCATTTGGTGAATAAGCCAGCTCTCCACAAAATTCACCAGCCGGTATTACGAGTCACAACCCATCAGACCCTCAAGTCTGATGACGTAAGCTTCTCTTCAGCGAGCTTTTTTGAGGCAGGGAAACCTTGTTGGAAACGCAAAGATGTGACCACCGCCAGTCGGTGTTGACAAACTCTTGATCCCACTCTTGCCCCTTTTTAAATCGCTTAGGTATTCGCTTACGGCTCCAGGACACGCCACCAAGTGGGGCGGAGGCAAGCAAGTCTCCCCGAAGTTCGCGGCTCCACACATTTTGACACTCACCGGCGGGTGGGAGCAGCGAGAGCGACAAGATGTTCTCATGTGAGTATCTCGTGCAACGGTAACTTGCATGTAGAGTAGCAACTACTTGCCTCGAGCGGGAGCATTCCGCTGGTAGATTATGGGGTTGCACGACATTTCCCCGCACTTCTGGCGTGTGCCGCTGAACAGATCTGGCGACCGAAGGTGTTTCTCTCTTAAATGATCTCGAAGTAGGCCGACAGTTGAGAGAGTCGAGAGCTGTGGCCCTGGATGTCATTATGGCAGCAATCGAGCGCAATCCTTCTGTCTTCCATGTCCTGAAGTCAAAAACAGCCATTATTACAGGCGGTGCAAATGGCATTGTTGCTGAAGTAGTCAGGCTTTTTCATTCTCATGGCGCAAATGTCGTGATTGCAGACCTTCTGAGTACCAAAACTGCGGCAGAGACACTAATTTCATCATTGTCATCAAGAGTCGTGTTCATTCCGACGGATATTTTGACTTGGCAAAGCATGGTTTCATTGTTTAATCAGACAGTGTCACTTTTTGGTAGTGTGGAGCTCGTGGTTGCCAATGCTGGAATGATGGAAAGCAAGCCCTACTACGAGTTTGAGGAAGACGAGAATGGAGACTTGAAAGAACCAAAAGAGTCATATAGAGTCATAGATGTGAACTTGAAAGGAACCATGAATAGTAAGTTATTGCCTACTCAGGGAACCATGCGAGGTGCTGACGTCTTGATAGCTCTACGGCTTGCGATATACTATATGCGAAAGAATCAGCCATCCTTCGCAGATGGATCGAAGGGCTCTGTTGTTCTAATTAGTTCTACTTCTGGTTATTTTGGAGGCACAGGTGTCGTGTCATATGTTTCATCCAAGCACGGAGTGACGGGTCTCCTCCGATCATCGCAACGAAATGCGAATAGGCATGGAGTACGGGTCAATGGTGTAGCACCTTTCTTCACGCCAACGTATATTACGAGCAGCTATTCTCAATCGTGGAAAGAATCTGGATTACCAGCAAATAGTGTGCAAGATGTAGCCTGGGCCTTCGCACAGACAGCTACGGATTTGAAATACAAAGGCGCTTGTATCTTGGTAAGAGCACCTGCGCTTTTGATGAACACGAAGTTAATGATGAAGGCCTTCGGCTCAGTAATGAAAGAGATTGAAATCCCGAGGACACAGTTGCTATCCATGTGGCTAGGAGAGGATGTTAGTGAGTCGAGTGCGAGGGCGGGAGCCTTATTCGAAAGTCTAGGAGGATATCCTCTACCAAAACCAAAGATATAATGTTTCATATGGGAATGAAAAGTTGTCTTTAAACTTACAAGGCGGTTGTGGACATCATGAAATGATACCGAACAAGTAGCGCATTGTTCGAGTATCAAGAGGGACGAAAAGTGGCTAAGTTAGAATGTAACAGGTTTGAAGATAATTGGCATTTAGATATTTAGCGTAGACGACATGCAATATGTGATAAATACAGGCATTTGAATGTCCAGCAGTATCCCAGCCAGGCATGGCATGGTTCTGGTCTGTGCGGGGTAACGGGAAGTGGGGCATGCTAGTGTGCTGCACTCCTTAAAGCGAACTCAAATATCCATCAACAATTGTTCTCAGTCTTGAAAGAATGTGTCAATATGAACAAACGCAACTTTCGGGAAGCGTTTGGATTTGCAAGAAACGAGGGACTTGAAATTGGGTCCTCTCCTTTCGACAACTCTGTTGACCACCCATCTGCTGCTGCAGAGGACAACGGGACTAAATCATCGAGCTCTAGGACCTTCATTGCGCTACAAGTTCGTGAACCTTATGTCATTAGCGTCTCTTTCTAAGTAGTGTTAGGCGTGTGAAGCATGCCGTGCAAAGAAAACCCGCTGTGATGAGGGTAAGCCTTGTGGATTGTGCCAAAGTCTTGGAATCGAATGCCAATACAAGGAGCGAAAAGCTACAAAGTATTGGAATCCTTAGCCCCTTCTAAACTTTGGCTAAAAGCGAATAGGAAAGAAATTTCTTCAGCAATGCTCATGAATGGCCTGAGAAGAGTCGAAACAAGACTTGAAAGCCTGTCGCAGCAAGTTTCAGGTATCACTTCGAGTTTGGCATTCCAGACTTCACCTAGAACAGAAGATGTCGTCGATACCAATCTTCTTCTCTCGACAGACAATAGCAAAGCCGCAGTTGCTCACTCACCATCTGAATCAAGGCTCAGGCCGGCGTTGTCCTCCATGGACGATCTCAACCAGGATATTGACGTACTCGAGACTCCAGCCTCAGCATCCAGAACAGCTATCTCGTTCAGTCAGCATCATGTACTATTTTGGCCTGCCATTAATACGCAAATTACGACTGCTGTACCCTCTTTACTTTCATCCCTGCAAAAAGAATACGCGTCAGATCTCGAAATGGAGAGAGACAAATTGACAATGGCAACCAATCCATATCCCCTGGGAGTGGGAGATGCGTGGTTGGACAAGTTGCCCTATTCTATCATCACCGCTCTGTCTGAGGTGTATTTTGCTACTTTCAATCTCATGTCACCATTGCTTGATCAAGACGCATATATCTACGACACCCTTCCCACGATTCTCCGTGGTGGATTTGGACATGATATGTATAGCTGTGTGGTTCTCAACGTTCTTGCGCTTGGATGTATGTCCGTCAAGGGATATCAGGAAGGGGGGTTCCCATTACCTGCAGGTCATGGGAGGCAATCTAACGCAACCGAGATATCATTTGAAAGTCCGGAATGGGTTGGCATCATTGGCGAGGAGTATCCGGGGTTGAGTTTCTTCAATGAAGCTAGGAAACGAATAGGCGCTTCGCTTTGCGAGAATGACCTCCAGAGCTGTCAATTCTATCTTCTTTCGGGGTAAGTACTACGTGGCAAGATTTTATTCTGGCTGACTAGAGGATAGTATTTATCTGATGCAACTCGTTCGCCCCACCGACGGATGGGCAATGTTCAGCAGAGCATGCGTCTGTTGCCTGACCATGCTGAAGAGGTACGAACGTCTGTATATCAGAAAGCATGAATTGACTCACAACAGTGACCAAACTGATCGCGGTGATTGGGAAGCAGACATGCAATGTCGAGTCTTTTGGACAACGCTGATGTTTGAGACAATCCTGATTCAAGAATTAAACTTACCTAACAGCGGTCTCCGACAATTCGAAAACGATGTTCCGATTCCCAAGTTCTCTCCATTTCCACACCGAGGCAGACATGGCGCTCGCGCTGCTGAGAGAGTTGAGAATGATACATTCTTTCAGTTCCACTTCTTAGCGCAAGTTGCTCATCGCATTCTATTGAGTCGTATTCGACAGACACTGTTCTTCTACTGTAAGCTTCCTTCATTACGATCAATGTTGATCACGGACTTAGGTTCTGATTATTGCAGCCCCATCGGAAGAAAACTTCCCACCTACATCGCTCGTTTCTGAGTTGTATCATCAGCTTGAACAGTGGCGCGACAGTCTACCTGAAAGCATCCGCATCGATGAGAGCGCAACACCCTCTGTCCCTAAGACACCTATGCACGCCTTCGTACCGGCAATATTATATACTCGGTATAAAGTTGCGAAGTTTCACCTCGGTCGTCCATTCTTGTGAGTGTCCAGCTTTTTTCTACAGTTTCTCAAACTCGGCTCAAATCCTTCCATCCATCATCATACATCACAATCAGAATAACTATCTACATATAGAGAAATTTTATACTATTTGATGTCTTGGGTCAAAGCTGGAATACAGATTGAATCCGAGAATTAACATCCTTCTAGATACAAAGCACTCCATAACCCATCATCTCTAGGCGACGATGACCTTCAAGCGTGCCACTCCAGCTTAATTGCCGGCATGGATTGGCCACATACGTCTGACATATGCAGAGACATGCCAAGCCTGCAGCCACTGAAGTTCGCCACTTGCAGTCAGTAAGTTTCGTCTCAGACAAGCAAGTTGAGATACCTGCTGATCTCAGATAAGGTACTTCGGCCAACTCCTTGTATATTGGGGCATCAAAAGATCGCCAGATTCGCGTGTCAGAGAAGTAGTACCGGAAGGTTACGAAAGGTGGGCTTCTGAAATGATGGGTTTTCTGAGAGAATGTGCTCCACATAGCATGACGGTTTCGCGAGACGTGGAGATTATAGAAGCTTTGGGTTTTGGCAAGTCCTTAAAGCTATGAAAAGGCATCATAGTCTTGACATTTGGTTTGTAATTACGGAATGTCCAACAAGAAGTTAGGTCGAGCTAGTGTTGTAAATGTAGGGCTTGGTTGATTTCTTTAGATTTTCGATATGGTGTTCTTTGAGACTTGAGTGATATTACTTTTACTATATTCAGTCTAAGCCCCATGCTAAATCCACTCTTTTCACAGCTTGCTCATACAGCGGTGGTACTAACATACCATCTAACCCCATTTGCTTTGCTAATCGTCGGGCAAAATCAATATCAAGATTCCGTACAGCAGCCGTCCTCGCAGTGTGCTCGCACAATTCCAATGTGTCTACAAATACCTCTGTGACCGGCTTTTTATAATCAGGAAGTATGTCCTCTTCTTGGATATTTTCACTAACACCTAAAAGTGCATAGAGCATGTCTCGCGGCTTGCTGCACAAAAACTCTTGCTCCGTCGCATGCCGTATCCAAGCATAAAGTTCAGGAAGGATTCATCTCGCCTTTTACTTATATGCAAACGAATTGCGATGGTTCCTAGTACCCGTTCGCGGAGTTCGGCCATTGCTCCAGAGGGGTTATTGATGCAGGTATAATCGAGATTCCCGAGAGCTACGCCCGACGTACGTTTATCCCCGCAATAGACCTTAAGTGTGCGGCAAGGTATTTTGTAGTAATACTTCACGGTGCGTTTCTCCTGAATCGTCACTGCCTATGTAAGTTGAGGCTCAACGACTGATGAGGTACGAGGGTAATGCTTTCCCTCCAGCAATGGCTGTCTATGTTTCTGCAGTTCTTGTGGAATCAGTTCTTCTTCTTCCAAGTATCGATACAACATTCGTTACAACATCGATATCATCTATATAACATTCGTTACAACGTCGATATCATCAATACTTGCATTGATACCATCAATACTCATACATTCGTTACGATATCGATACCATCAATACCTATATCGATACTATCACTACCACTACCACTATCGTTACCCTCTCTTCCGCCCCTTCCCCCTTTCTCTCTCCCCATTGTAAGCACTTACAGACCCTCCGCATGCGCATGTCATGATATCTTTTGTTAATCTGGTTCAGATTATCTTTACAACATACATAATGGAAGCACACAAAGTGCCTGTCAGCATTCTGTATGTATACTTCCTGATGCATGAGCGCAAGATTTCTGCTTCTATTGATGTAGACATCGCTGACTTGTGTAGTATCGGACCCTCGACAATCATCAACACCGAGCAGCAAATCCAATACGGCGGTAGTCCCTCTGAAGCCACTCCTCTCCAGCAAGCGACGCTGGTTCCGCCCCCTCGCCCGAATGAGATGTATATTCAATTCTCGTTCTCTTTACTCGAACCTCAACACATTCACAACCAAATCCACGTCCATTCCATCATAAACATTCTTCCTATAAAGCATAGTTGTTAACAAAGCGATTAGGTGGTCCGCCTCGTGTTGGCCCCCATCATAATTCGGGTGGAGGGGGTGGAGCCGGTTGTCGCTGCTGGAAGGTGGACGGAGTGGTGGAATAGGGCTACCGCTGTGTTAGATTTTGCTGCTGCGGTGTTTAACGTTGTCGGGGGTCTGTCAAGCATATTTAATCGTTAAGATTGAATGCAAGCGAGCGGTCTGGTCATGATATACTTCGCCTCTGTGATTCTTCTGTCTCATGAATTTTGCTGTAAAATTTGCATTTTCCTACTCTTATATCTTCTATTTACAACAGAATCAAAGAACTCAATCTTGTGCAATTGCTATTCAAGGTCCGCGAAGAACAGTGAAGAGGATTCGTACCCTAGGTTTGCCAATATATATTCGAATCACGGTCTCACAATCCAAGCTTTGAAATTGCCCCGGTTTTAGAACCTGGTTGAATATATAGACCTCTGGTTCATTCTTAGCTGGAGAAGCTTGTGTAGAGGTTTTCTCATCTAGGTACTATACAGGTCTTTAGAGCAAGTCCGTGAGAGTGATGTTATCTCCGTCCGCCTATAGCTACCACATCTCAAGCTTGGCTCATCGACAAGTCTTCATCATGAGAGCTCAGTGACGTCTTCCCGATCTCCTTGGCACCTGAATAACGATTGGTGGTGGCGCTGGAATGCTGATTGTTAAAACTTGATGTGGTGGGTATGTGACTATCTCGGTCGGAGAGTAGAATATGGTTACGTATCCAGTTTCCGGCGATACATATACGTCTCCTGGCATCGGGCCTCTTTCGCGATCAAGTTCGGTTCTCTTACGGATACGTTCGGCTACCAAGCGGCGATAACATTCCTCGCATGGTATGACGATTCGACAAAGTAAAGTAGACCAACTCCATTTATTGGAAGCGTGTGGGTAGGCTTCGATTTCGATGTCTTGCTCGCATTCAACCACTGTTATAAGCCTACGCTTCGCGAGCACCATCTGTCTTCCCTGGTCTTGATCTCGTAGAAGAGGCTTTGATTCTTCTGCATTGGCTTTTTTGTGTGCAGGGAAGCATTTGTGCAGAAAGTCGAGGACAGTCTGGAAGAGCTTCATTTTGCTTTGAGCAGAGTTCTGTGGGTATGTAGATGTGTTGTAAGTAGAGGCAGTGAACTAAGTTATTTCCGATTATGTTGTGGTGTACGGAGTTGGCTGCAGGGGCGATGTTAGATATACGAGTTCAAATTCGAATCTGGACTGCCTCATGGGCGGGTCAGCCTAGTCTTTATTCATACTCGCTAAATCTTTAGCAAACCCATCAAAATCTAATTCTTTTCCGAATTTCTAGTGCATTTTTCTAATATGGTAGTGTTATATTGCCATTCTGATTTCCACTACGCGTAGACCACACGTGCAACAAGATTGGCGTGGTTTTTGACTTATGATATGTCTAATTACTTAGGACTGACACTAGATTTTCTTTACAACAAGAATCGAAATAAAAGTTCCTATTTCTCGACTCTTATTTAAAAACAATGCGATAAAAAGTAAATTATTATATTGTAATTTTCAAACACGAGATACTATTGTTAACCTTGTAGCATCTCGCGAACTCCTGCAAAATCAAGCTCGGACATTGTCTCTTCCCAAAGAGCATCCAATACCGGTCCTCCTTCTGCGGTGTATACAAGACTGGCAAATCTGCACAGAAGTTAGTGTTGCGTTGCTTTCGCAGGAAGAATGCTCACGGTTGAATCTTCCCCTCACTGCAGAAGCGGCCATGCGACTCTTTACCCCTCACCACTGCGGCATCGACATACAACCACGCACCATCCTCTACTGACAGTGCAGTGAATGTTTTGATTACCGAGAAAATAACCCCCAGAGCTATAGGGGCTTCACGAAACAATCCGGTACCTTTCACGAGTCCTGGTTGGACGAGGTTGACGATTGCATCATCCGGATCGAGATACTTCAATAGCCGGGCGAAGAACAGATGACCCAGCAACTTGGAAGCTCCATAGCGCTCTAGTGTATCATATGGTTGGATGTAAGGATCATCGAAAGATGCAAGAAGAGGTCTCTTGTTTCGATTTGGCAATTTCGCTGTTAATGCTGTTCCCGAGCTCACAATGGTAAGTCTAGGTGGCGACGATGTTGGCGATTTCTGCTTCTTTTTCAGTGCTTGGAGGATAAGAATCGTCAATAAGAATGTGGATAAGTAATTGACTTGGATGTCGCCATCATGTCCGGTGCTCTCGCAGATAGTCAGTTTAGAGTGGGCCAGGAGGATAATTATGTCGAGTCTGCTCAAGGCCGTTTCAATTCGGCGAGCAAACGCTTGGATAGAGTCGTACGACGTCATTTCGAGTTCCCAGACTTCCAGTCGTGCTGAAGGGAATTCCTTTTGGAGCTTGCCCATAGCTTCTTCACCATTCTTCTTGGAGCGAACGGCAAGGATCAAATGCGAAAGGTTGAGAGCCAGGAGATGTCGTGCACTATGGAAACCTAGACCCGAGTTGGCACCAGTAATAATAGCGACTTGACCAGAAAGGTCTATCCCAGGCGCTTGTCGAACGATTTTGGGAAAGAATCCTAAGGAGGGAGGTTTTTGTGGAGACATTTCCAAAGATTTGGAGGCCATTTCAATGGAAAAATCAAAAGGAAGAGACGATAGCTGAAGGTGCAACATATCGAAGTTAGCCAGAAGATCCAATATATATGTAGTTCCCGGGCGGTGGTCGATTAATTCGAAGAAGAGACGAGAATGACACAATACTGAAGTCCCAAAAAATCATTGGCCAATCGTCCGTAGTCAAATCCCATTCGAGAAATAAATGATAGGTCTTGGCATAAGCTTCCGAACATCCACTTTGCCAAGACATCTAACTTATTACCCGATCGGGAGTAGTATGTCAGCTCGCTTCAATGAAGCCCATCCTCACATTATCATCCTGGTTCTTGATGCCTCGACATATTTCCACCAACCTGCAGGGCTTGGAGGAGTATCTCAAAGCGGCTGGATGAGCAATGGCTCAGAGAGGTCCTCGCCCATTCATCAACACAACACCTCTGGAGCAGCCGGGTCAAGCTTCAAGAAGAAATGCGCGGAGCTATGCCATGCGCGGCAAGAACAGTGGGAAACGCCGTAAACACCTTACCAAGAAGCCATGCATAGATTCTTGGATCAATGGACAATTCGCCGGCGGACTATGCCAAGATCCAGGACCAGTATCGCAAGTTCAAGCTTGCACCAGTTACGTCCCTAGACAAGTAGCTTCTGAGTGGAGTCTCTTCAAATTTGCAGAAGAACCAGGTCCCCATGTGCGTCAGAAACTCTACCAATGCAAGTTTAATATTTACGATTAACGACAATTTGACGTACTGACTGTGTCCAGTCTTCCCTATCCTAGAACATAGGTCATATCCTAACCAGATTCTGGCCACCAATTTTTTCGACCGCCAAGCATCTCTTTGGTTTGAACATCTTGGTCAAAGCCAGACGTATGTTCACAACCAGCTATTCGTCGCTATGTCTTACTTTGATATCGTTGTTGACAAAGTCGAGCATATTGGTCAAGGCACTATTTCACACATGACAAAGGCACTTAGTCTCTTGCAGACAGACTTGGCAACAATCGATCGAGCGACCGCTGAAGTGACAATCGCTACCGTCATTGCATTTGCTATGGTTGCCGTTGTATCGGGCGATACTGCTTCAGCAGGAAAGCATCACCACGGTCTTTTCAAGGTGTTAAATTTACGTGGTGGACTGGCTTCCTTGAAATCATGTAGATATCTTCAGATCAAGTGCTGCAGGTTAGTGACCAGATATCTCATTACAAGTTGTCGTTTCACTTACTCTGCCTTAGGCTTGATCTAAGCTACGCTATGCCCACTTGCTCAAAGCCCCTTTTCTTTGTAGCCGAGAACATATTATGGGATTCATATCTCCCAAGAAGCTTACCAGTTTCCCCAACCACTGCAATACACTTGTTGGTCAGTGATTCTGAGCCGGATCCCATAATGGTGAACATATGGTTTGACCTTCACGAATTTTCGAGAGCGGCAAATATTGCTGCTCAAACAGGCCGAAAGCTTGAGCCTGACCTTCTTCAGGAAGTTATGATTTCAGTTCAGTATCGACTCCTGAATTTGGAGTACGACATGGAAGAGCCCCATGAACTGTTACGAGTTGTGATGTTAGCTTACTCAGCAACTATCCTTCCTCTACTATGTTCCCAGTTTGGCGCTCCTGCATCTTTAAGCTGTCCATCTTTTCCCGCTTGTCTACACATGTTTTCGATTGCAAATGAGGAGTCATCTAACGACAAATTGAAAGCCTTACTCTGGCTTCTTATCATCGCCGAGATATCGATCTTGGATGTTCCCCACATGGAGCTACAACTTGCCCAGACTATACGGGCCCTGATTTTGAATTCGTGGGACGAGATACTTGAGCTTTTGAAAGGCTTTCTCTGGATTGATACATTGCATAGAGAGCCAACAATGAAGCTCTTAAGTAATACTATTATAAAGACAGAAGGAGTCATGCAGTGTGTCATAAGCTAGGGCAAGTTTCGCTGGAAACTAGTCATGTGCAATGGATCCCGGGTGTGTCGTTTTGAGTTGTACTGTGCAGTACTTGACCAAGTTTTCTATGCAAGAGGATCCAAGTAAGTGATTCCATTCCTCGGCCCTAGCTACAGATTTACCTGACATCAATAGGTGATGAAAGCCGGCCTTGATATGGAACAACAAAGGAACTTAAAGAGACAGAAGTATACATTCATCAAACATCTACTGCGTTGACCAGGTGCATATCTTGGGGATAATTTTCGTGCCGCACTTCAATCTCCATGCTTGAAGTGCCCTGGCTGCAGGTGTGACTTCGAAAGACAATCGCGGCTCAATCATTCTTCTTCTCACCGAAACCTCTTTTCTCATACCCTCTATTCCTACATCATTCGCTCGTTTCATGAATTGGCAATCGATCGTCTATAGGTTTGATCGACCGTCGTATCGCCTGACGCGTAGACCTTACGGTATCACCACCATCATCTTCCGCGCCGGTATTCGCTTCCATCCCACACGCAGGGCTACCTCTCGCGGCTACACGATGGCGTGTCAGCCATCTAGGCTCCCGACGTCACGCCCAACGTCAAGCATTGAACCATGGCCGTGCTGAGACTTCTCTCCCAAGTGTCTCAAGCCGCGGACGTCTTCACTCATCCAAACCGCCGGCTAAGAAGTAGAAGAGACCACCCACTTCCTCCGATAGCGAGGGCTCTAGCTCCGACTTGGACTTTGGTTCTGAATCTATTTCTGACTCCGGTAATGGTTCTGGCTATAGTTCTGCCACTGATCTCGCCGCCAAGCCGGTGCAGCTAGCCCAACCTTCTCAAATCATGGTGGAGCTACAGAAAAGCTGATGGAAGGTGCAGATCGGAAGTGGAACTTGTGAGCCCCTGGCGAAACGACCCCGAGCCGTAAGAATGCCAAGGTCTCATCCATTCTCATCCTCTACTTCAGACCCGTTTCCTATCCTTGTACCTCTAAGAGAAAGTCGTTAGACATAATGCGCAATTTGAGAAGTGAATCATCGCGAGATCAGGATATAGTGTAGTACACTTAATTGGCTTATGATCTTCATGATTCTGAGCTGTGAGCATCTACCTCATCCTGGATTAGCCACCTAGATTAGCTCCTTCATGTCACCAACAGACAATGGTTGATCAGGATGCTCTTCAACCCATCGAGTAATCCGCTCTCTTTGTTTGCCGCGCCGAATCACGCCCATGCTTTGACCAGCATCCAGTATGCTGCTGAGGTTGCCTTCGTCATCCCGATTATCATCCGGTTCTTCCAACTTATCCATCAACCACCAATTCACCACGTCCACAAACACCTCAAGATTTGATTTAGAATAGTCTATGGTGATCTTGTGCTCGCCTCCAATGATGCCCAGCAGCCCGTAAATCTTGTCACGCGGATCATGACATTGGTTATCTGCGAAGAAGGCCACAGATGTCACCACACTATAAGTGCCTGATCTGTCACCATTAATTTGATGATTGTGGAACATGGCTTCGGCAGCTTCATTAACGTGCTCGAGAAGACGGACAGCCACATCTGGGTTCTTGCCAGCTGGCAAGTAGAGAGGATTTGATTTAAGAAAAGTCGCCATTGCGTCAAAGTCGACGCGCATGCTGCCACACCAAACATCGATCTTTCTACTAAGAGATATCTCTTGCACAATCCATAAGCGTGACCAATAAGGTCGCTCCAGCAATTGTATCACTGCGTATGCTTGGGCTTTTGTCAGGAGTATGCGATCCTTTTCTGTCTTCTCCTTCCGTGAGTCCTTGTCGTCAGGAGTCTCTTCTCCGAGATCCTCTTTCCTACCATTCTGATCTTGAGCCCATCGAGCAACCAACTGTATTACCTCCATGCCTCAGTCACTGCCCCTCGAAGCGGACGCCTGACCAAGCCAAATAATCGGGTTGGCAGCCTCTTCGTATATACGTCCCATCTGCGCAACTTGCTCGTTGCGTTCTTCGGTATCCTGTTGACAGATGCATATCTGATCAATCTAGAACAGACGAGCTGGGTCCTCGTTAGATCTCGCAGCCTGCCTTAAGAAGGCGAGCAAGTTCTTGCGAACCTTAAGAGCTCGTCCATTGACCGTGATATTCGCAATTTGGCGAGGTGAGCCCCAAGTGTAGGAGAGTGTCGTATAAGGTGGGCAGTTGGGGAACTCAAAATGAGCGAGTTCGCATGTCACGACATCGGGGTCTGTGTCATGAGTGAGAATCTTCAAAAGTCGAATTGAACCTGGCTGCAAACGCTCATATCGGAATGGATCAACCTGCTGCGCTGGTGTCGATTGGGAGAAGAATTTCTTGAACATGATTCTCAGAAAGTGTATGCGTACGAAGTATTACCATGCGACACGGGCGAAGGCGTGGTTGTTATAGAACATAGTGACGACATCTGCGAAGGGAACGCAGCAGCCTATGCTTGTTATCAGATCCTGCTTGAACATGGATAACAGATGTCAGCGTAACATTGACAGATGGACGAACCTTGGGATCTGCTGGCTATTTGACAGGAATTATCCCGCCTGAACAAGCGCTTGGCCAGAACGCATGCACCCACAGCTCGCTTAGAAGCAGCATTTGGCATATACTTTTTCGATGGCTTCCTATATACATGATCGTGTTTGCGTGCTTGCTAGAGGCGGATTTTCTAGTACCCAGCGGTATGCGCTGTTATTTAAATTGTTATAATTACTAATAATGCTTTCTCATATTCCTGATGAATGAGTTTATACAAGACAACATGTGATCGTGAACGATGCGTTTGGATGAACGTTTTTCAAACCCTGCCCAGGTGGCTGGGAAGCATACCTACCCATTATCCAATCTCAGGCAATAATAGGTTCATTCTCAGAAGGCCAATATGATACGCCAGTTGCACTAGATAGCCCAGTATCCACCTGTGCTACGCTATACTTCTCGCTGACCGGACTCAACAATCGAGAGCCACTGAAGAGAATTGCTGCTTCAGGATATGCTACGCAGTCCTCCTGATCTACACCGCAGTCCCAGAGATTCTCAAGGGATGACCTTCGGTGCTGAACACCCACTCATTTCGCCCTTCATAGTTGACCTGAATCTCGGTTTCCTGTGCGCTTTTGTTAGCGGGGGGAAAGCGAAATGATGCTCGTAATAAGAAGCTCTCACTCACCTCGGCAAAAATAAGATACAAATACTTGAATAGTTCGGAGAACAAGAAACTTTCTTGCTTGCTGCCTCGTTTCATCCCACCACCAACTTTGTTAACATTGCTTATGGGGGAGAATCCATTCCTCGTCTTTGTATGAGCCACAATGGCAACGAAAGCTTCCCAAGCCCAATCTTGATACTTTCGATCCTTTGTCACACGGTAAGCGTAATAGTAGCTCTCCACTGTTTCGGGTCGGAGATCAAAATTTGCATTCGTGATACCGAAACCGAGAGTTTTGAACTGGTTCTCTTGTTCAGGTGTCATCCTTGCAGGTGGCCAAGAAATTGTCTCTGGTCCGATTCCAGTGGCTGTGCGAATGTACATTTCGTGGCAGCTTTCTGTGATCTTGAGACCGAAGTCGATGTAGCGTGTTATGTTTAGAATTTTGCCACCGAGGATGAAATTACCGCCTGCAAAGCATTGTAGATGGCCGCTTTCGTGATCTAGGCTCTTGCCGGTGGTATGTGTAAGGAAGGTTAGGTTTCCTCCCTGCGGTGTTTCCGCTACGTATTCAATAGTTGAGTCGATAGCCTTAACCCATCTCTCCATGTTCAAGCCAAAGCGTGCCTGATCATACACAAACATCTTGATCAGATACTCATAAAATGAGTCTCCACCCCCGCCCCACGTCCCCCAAGCATCGGTAAATTCGCCTCTATCCACATTGACCCAAGTTCCCACGATACCTGGGTACGGTTCAGTAATCTGCGGTTTCGGATTAAGCAGATAATTCATCGACTTATCGACGAGAGCAGCGTACTGCTCGTCGCCTGTAATATCAGAAAGTCGAGTCCATTCAAGAACTAAAGTCCCGATTGAACTAGCCGTATTTATGGAACCAGTAGCCATTTGCTTGTCGAGCAGAAGTGTCTTCCGTGGAATTCCCGTGGGAGTATCGAATGCAAATTTCAGTGTGTTGGCTAATGTGGTCGACTGAGTTAGAAGTGATTCAACATTTTCTGGCTGAATAGGTTAGCACGCAGACGAGACCACCGATTCGCTCATGAATACGACTACTCGCTCACCTTGTTGTGGGCTAAATGATGCATAGGACCTGTGAGTAGCTCGTATGCTGAAAGCATACCTCCCAAATAGCGAATTGTTGTTTCGAATAAGTCTACTGGATCCTTAGTCTTTGTAAAATCGATTGTAGGGATAAAATCTAGTATCTGGTCCACGATTTCAGGTATGTCCATGATAGCTGCGGTGCCTAACGCTTCTACGGCAGTCGCACCCCAACCATTCCTGGTGCTTCTTGTCAGCGTGGAGGGCATTCAGGGGGCAATCAGATCTACTGTTACTGTAGAGTGAACCACATACCTGGAATTGCTATACCAGTTCCACAAGGGGATGAGTTCATCATTAGGAAAGGCATGAGTGTAATAACCCCTCCAAGCGAACTTAAACACATCTTTGACGACTTCGGCTCGTTGAGCTGGCGTGACTGCGCGATCCGCCCATTTCGGTCGTTCTGGTGCTCGAGGAAATAGGATTCCGGTGGCGAACCAAACCGCAAGCAGAAGAAGAATGGCTGACGCGACGAAATGCTTTTTGAATGCGCGTCGCAAGGAGAGTATTCGTATTCGTATTATCCGCATACTGACCATCACGTGGAGATGGCTTGTATATGGAGGACGCGATGAGGGTTGAAAGAGGGTTTATGACACATCAATCATATGTCGTCATTTCTCATGATAATACTTGTGAGGGTGAATTTAGGCTGGGGTATAAGCTGCCAAGACACTAGCCGTATTTAATCACTTACAACGGAGAAGCGAGGTAAGATTACTTGCATGGGCTTTTGATAAACGTTGAATACCAAAAATGATTTGTGTCTCATTTTTATAAGTCAAGCGAAAAGAAGCAACTAAACTCAGCCCCGAGGTCTCCGCCCATCTGACACTACCCTCCTTCAATCCACACTATTATACACTTCTACAAACCCCATATCTGGTCCAAAGTACATCAATTCCTCACCGAACTTCCACCCACTGCTCCCTATATGACCCTCTTCAAGCACTTTGGTTGTCCCATACGACCATAGACTGAGGAGAATTGGGCTATCTCAATCACTTGAGGTTACTATGGCATCAGACCAACAGAATTTGCAAGAGCATGGATCGTGGATCGCGGAAAAAGTGAGCTCAGGTCTAAATTCACAAATTCGAGCAGAGTGTTCTGTCGCCAGATTACCCAACCCGGAACACTGATTAAATATGGGTGACGTCCCTAATGAGGAATTCGTGTGATACTACGAAGAAATTATAGAAATACTAGAAGACTTGAAATGAGGCCTGTTTAGTCCTCCCTGGTCTCCTCTCCCCAAATGCCAGTATATGTATGCCTGTAGCCTATACCTTATGTTTAACGAATCTCAACGATGCATTTCAATTTTTTCCTACTGCTCTCCTCTCCTCTTGCTCTTTCTCACTGGCCCTATGCAAAATCCAAGCCCATTTCCCCATCCGCTGGATCTCTGACTCGTCTCTATCTATTTATTTGTAGTCTAAAGCTCCAGATGTGTGTGATTGCATCCTCTTTGGCGTCTTTAGCATGCTCTGCTCATGCTCATACTTTGCATGCCATTCCTGGCTTGCTCGCTTCAATATCCGATACTTCCGGCCACAAGTGTCTACTGCCCACAAGAATCCTCCACCAACAATGGCCGTACACAAAAGCTCCCCTATCGATACTGTTCCAGTTTGGCAACTACATTCGCGTTTGCAATCCGATTTGTAACGTGGAGTGGTGGATTTTGCCTTAAGATTGCATCTGATTCGTGTTTTCGTCGCTGCGACTCTTGGAGCATCGATTCTTGGCTTATGCCAGAAGGTATATATCTGTTTTCCCAGGTACTTGAAGAGAGGTTGACCAGCTTTCCCGGTCGAGATATTCCCGGGCAAGAACTTTGCGAGCCACTGTAGCATGTTGCACGTTCGTCCAGATACATATATTCGGCGGATCTTACTGCGTTCTCGTCGCGGAGACTTAGAAGGGAATGCGTATCGTAGATTTTATCCTAGGAATGAAGTAGAGCGCTGGATGTTCCAAAAATATTTGCGAATGTGGGTTTTGAATTTAGACCGGCCGGACGTCACGAATGAAGAACAGAATGTTTGAACTAGTTCTTAGTTCACCTGCCCTACCATAGATCGTTGTAAGTGTGCCAATGCCTACCTAATCTGTAGTCTCACGCTAAGAAACACGCTTGAGAGGAACAAACCTAGAGAAATATTGTGGTCATAATTCTGTGATCTGATTTATTCTTGAATTTTGACGGAGCACTTAAATAAGGGCAAAAAATCCCTACACTGTGTTTATGAACTACGTTGAAAACAACAATACTATCTTTGCGAAAAATATATCGCACTCCGAACTACCTCATCAATGTCAAGATCGCAACATTCTGCTCAAATTACCACCGTTATGCCGGTCCGATCGATTGGTACTCTAACCTCTCCTCCGAGCTCTGCTCAAAAGCAGTCCTCTTCTCCATACCTGTATCTGCGTCCTCGAGTTCCTGGTCGTAATCGTCCTCTGCTTGGAAGGAAGGCTGAAACATTCTTGAGATTCTGTCTGCACTCAGGAACCTCAGTGCCTATGCATTTGGTAGCCCTTTGCAAGGTACCCCAAGCGACCTGTTGCAGATGAAGCTGGGAGCCTAATGAGCAGATAATGTCGTGTAGAAAGACAAAGCCTGTTGTATGTTCTGGTATCATTGGTCGAATGAGAGGGCGAGCGAATGTAATTGTTTCTGGATCTAGATCAACCACTTCGGTCAGTATCTGCAAGAAGTCCAAGAAAGATTCGACTTACACCAGACGTCCCCCATAGGAGGTCGATCTGCCTCTTTCAGTGCGTCGCAAATCTTCCAAACACACAGGACCAATGAAACGTTCTAGGTCTCTGTTGGCATTTGGAAAAGACCAAAGATCAATTGCTCTGACTCCTATTCTTTCCGCAGCAGGCATGGAATTCGATTTGCCCCCTTTCAAGGTGTCGCAAATCTTCCAAATACACAGAAGCCCTACCGATGACAAGTTCTACGTCTCTGTTAGTATCTGCAAGACACAAAAAATGAATTGTGCTTACTCCTTTTGTTTCTGCAGCAGGCATGGAATTCGATTTGCCCCCTTTCAACACATCCAGAAGCTTGCAAATACGAAACAATGAGCCGAACCGGAAGCCTTGGAATTCGATTTGCCCCCTTTTGGAGGAGCGCCATCGGGCCGCCCCTCCGAGATTGTCGAAAGATATTTGTAAGAATACACTATGGCACTTAGGCCGAAAGAATAGGAGATAACGCTATGCGCCTTTTTGGGACGGAGAGGGCGAGGAAGGTGGTTTGTCGGATTGCTGAGCGGAGTCTGGACTACTGCCGAGATGTTTGAGGTGGTTGGTGTAGAGGGTGCTACACATGACGACGAAAGTCATAACCCCCATAAGAGCTTACCAATCGCACAGCCAAACTCAAAACGCCCAACGTTGAAAGAGATAATAATAACCAAGGCCGAGAACCATGGTTAAGGATGGTAAGCGAATGTTGTTTGAATATAGATATATCGATATCCAATGATATAAGCGAATGTTGTTGAATAGAGATGTATCGATATCCAATGGTAACGAATGTATGATGAAGAAGAAAAGAGCAGCTTGGAGGGAGAACGCCATTTTGACTCAGTTAAAGCTCGTTTGGAAGGAGCACTTTGGAGTTTGGACAGCTCCCCACAGCAACTGCTATGGTTCGTCCTCCAGTGCACATTGATACGTCCTCAACTCTTTCCTTATCCTCAGACTGATACTTATGACGAAGGAAAATAACGACGCGAAATATCTTAATCCTTTGCCCACAGACGTCCCATGCATGTCGCGTTGGCTACGAATCCATAATTCGGAGAACGTAACTGCACATACATCTAGCTAACAAGAAAGTGATAATTAACCTTGATTTAAAAGTACCCAAGATAAAACAAATTCGCGACTTAAAAGTCGACGCTTTCCCTGAAGACGGTACCCGCGAAAGAAAATATTATCATTACCGAATTGACTTGGCAGCAGCAGCAGCTCTTGAGCGCGACTTCGCGTTCTGGAAAGGCAATATTATCTCAGCTGCGGCCAAAAGAGAAGGCGCTCTTCCTTCGCTTCAAGGACTTCGAATGGTAGGGATCATGGAGAGGACCTAATGAAATAGGTTGCAATCGTTGAGAGGCTGACACGCAAAGACTGACGTCTGGCGGAACACATCGGTGGTCAGTCTTAAGACTATCATCTCAGGATGGGTCAAACCGCCGATATTGACGCTCCAAGAATACAAACCTCTTAGCAGTTTCTCCGCAACAAAGTTGTACATCGCTTTTCTGTGAGTTACTAAACTCATTAGAGGTCTTCAAGAACCAGATGTAATTTTTCGTGAATTTTTCTCTCGAGGAAATCTTCATATATTGGTGGTGAAAGTGTGTTGTTGGGTCCCAATATCGGCCGCTTATTACCCATGAGAGAACACAGGTCGGTTAAAGCTGCTTCCCGAGCTTCCTATTGGCTAGCCTCTGAGAAAGCAGCAGAATATTTAACAGACGTATATATTTTATCTAGAATATGTCCATCACATACGATCATAGACTGAGGAGAATTGAGCTATCTCGAAACACTCAGCACACAGTCTCCTTTAATCTTTGCGAGAATCAAATTAAAAGGGAGCGATTTTACTTGCGCGAACCACGTCTTCGACCACCGCTTCTAAAGCAACAAATGTTTACGAACAAACTTTTAAGCACGTAAACCTACTTTTATGAAAACAAGACCCGGTTTTCTTATTTCTTTCTCGCTATTCTTCGCTTGCGAAACCAAAACCGGAGAATAGACTAATGAGAACTGGCTTATTTTAGTAGACCTGAATAAGTCCGAGTCTTAGACCCTTGTTGTCCAAGTAAACCAAACCAAAAGCGTATAGCAATCTAAGTCTACAAATTAAATTGGAGTGTCGAGGAGTAAGTAGATATTCTAAAGTAGGAACAACGATGAAATCTATATAAGGCTGCCTCATCTCCGTAGATGTGATCTAGGGAAATAGCATCGACAAGCGCAAATCGTGAACATTCAAAGATTACACTCGGTGCCCATGTACCCTGAGTCGCCCTTGACGATAATAGTAACATAAAAACAAAAAATGATCAAACAAACATGCATTTGCAATATCGAATATATAGCTTGCCAGACTCCTCCCAAGGCATTTGCTGCTTTCGATTTGTCGGGGATCTCGTCAGCCAAACGCGAAATAGCTTGACTGAATTGTGTACAAGCTCGGCCTCAAGGGGAGCCATAGAAGACTTAAAGGTTTTAACTCCTCCTGAGAAGACTCTGGTGTCTTTCGTCAGTCTAAATGTGTGGTCACGGGCGAGGAGGAACACGCCTGCCTTTCATATTTTAAGCTACTAGATCCTGCCAACTCAGTTGTTTTTCTCTTTCTTCCGCCTTCATTCTTCTCCCATTTCATCAAAACCACCAAATCGCCATCGCTATACAAAGGCCAATTATCGTTCTCTCTTTGCAAGTATGGATGTCGACACGCCATTGCATCGCCCTCTTGGTCGCCGTCGTCCCTGATTCGTTGTTTCGATGCTGCATCGCATCAACAGTGTCACAGGTCGCAGTTCATCACTCTCTCGGCCACCTCATTCACTGGTATTTGCACACAAGCTCGTCGCGCATCTCTCCTCGTGCTCAACACCATGCACTTCTTGGTTTTCACCGTTTGTTCTCGGACGCCTCGAAGCCTGCCTCGGTACCTCAGTAGCTCGGTGCCTCTGATCACAGCCGCATCCACCAGGACAATAGCTATCCAGTAAGTCTGTCCCGCGTCTTGGCCAGTGAAGATTATCGATACTACAGTTGAGGGATTTAACCGCTGTGTCCCCTGTTCTTCGGAATGCTAAAGGTCCTTCTGAGTTTACCCAAGGAAACTAAAACCATATCGGCGATATCGCACGCTTGCTCTTAATCGAGTACATTGCGATTGCTCACTAAAGACTTCGTCAAAAATGATTTCTCGCCTCTCGAAAGTGTCATTGACCGAATTTGGCGGAAATGACGAGAACTATCATCAAAATAACACATCAAACTTGGTTCTAGGTTATATTATGGCGGCGCGATACGACACCGAACTGCTTCAACTTCAGCGCTCCAAATGATGTACAGCACTCTCAGCGTGCAAAAGTGAGGCAATTATGGGAAAGGGTAGTGGGAATAGATGGAACAACAATTGAAAGGCTCAGCTCGAATGTCCACTTATTTGTTACATGACAATCCGAAAGAGATTTCTCAGTGGTTTGTTCAAGTAGGCTTTTGCCTGTGGACATTGTTTCATCATCGCCTGATATCGATACTACAGTTGAGGTGAAACCTAGGGATAGAGATTGGAAGCCTTTCAAGAATTTTATATACGTGTAAGATGCGGCCGCTAGCGTCCCCCAACTAAATATATATATATCTTTTTAATCCCAATGACAGCACGTACGACCATAGACTGAGGAGAATTGGGCAACCTCTTCTGTCTATCATACAATATATCCTCACATTTTTCTAGGCTCTGAGAACCCAGTCTAGCTATGCACGTGATCCTTGCCGCTTTCCTGGACTCTGGAACTGAGACCCCGGTGTAATGTACGGTCGAACTGGTGTTGCTCGAGAGTGCGAAGGTAGGTTGGTTAGTAGGCAGGGACGCGGTCACTAGATCAAGACTGAGAACTGTTGCAAGTTACTAGGTATGTATGAAGATACTGTATTTGAGTTAAGCACAAAGCTTCTATCTAGTAGGCAGATATGCCAGTGTTTATATAGAACCTTCCTGCTTCTAGGAAGCTCTGGGACCCGTCGTTCCTGGCGCTTTTTATGTCACGTGCTCTAGATCCCTTGACATTGCCTGGGCCGCTTGCCAGGCAAGAGGCCAATAGCGCCTGCTGCGTCCAGACACGCGTTATGGTTCAGGTTCAAGTGCAGCGGCGAGCGATATGATTTTGGTAGTACCGTATTAATTGTTTTCTAAAATATTATTTTATAATTAAATAAAAATAGAAAGTCCGTTAAGAGACTATATTTAATTTAAAAAATAATACGCTATTTTTAATTTAATAGTTTAATTTTTAAAATATTTTTATTATTATATAAAAACGATTATTTTATAATTACTCGAATTTATAATTTTTTAGCTTTTTTACGCGCTTATTATTTGTAATTTTAGCTTTTTTTTATCGTGGAAAAAAAAGCGAAAAAACAAGGGAAAAGGAGTAAAAGTAAAGGTAAAAGTTAGGGTATAGACTTAGAAAGAGTTTAGCATACTTTATTCGGAAATTTCATTTAAGAGCGGCTTGGGGGGACCATGTCTTATAAAGCCTAATACTTTATTCTAGAATAATATCTTAGAAAACAATTAATACGGTAGCTGGTCAAACACTCGCGGCTCGTACGAACAATATATGGGCATGATGGATCCAGGGTACTGCCTTCCTGGATGCGGACAAGTGCTCCGGTTGCTCCTACTGGCATCACTTACACTGTGTCTTAACGAAATGATCCCTTCCTTCTGTATTTTTCTCGAAGTCTGAGCAAGTAGGAAAGAACGACTAGATTACTCAATTGAATAAAAAGAATCCGATCGTCCTTTTTCTTCATTCTCTCTTTTTCTTTTCTTTCTCTTCAACACCACCACCACCGCCACAACAACAACAACAACAACAACAACAACAACAACAACAACAGTAGCAGCAGCAGCAGCAACAGCAAATGTGAGTTTTGTACCCTACCGGTGTCTTTCATGCTCCGAGTCCCTTCAATTCTGAGCTCCTAATGTTTCCATTGAGCAACACGGATATTCGAGAGACATACATCCACGCTGTGAAACTTGGCTGACCATTCCCATCAATAGGCCTCCATCGCATCGTGTTGCCCGCCAAGATGCCCTCCGTGCCCTTGACCTTGCCCAAGCCGCCACCATCGCCGCCGCCGAGGCTCTTCTTGCTGGAAACATTACGCTTGTGAAGTGGCGTCGGGCCCATTGGTCCGAAGTTTCCGCTGCTGCTGCCCTTGCCGCCATCGAACGTGGCTTCGGCCACTTTCGTGGTTAACACCACCGGTATGTTCTGCTATTCCGCAGATTCCTAGCCTGGCAGCAGAGACTGAGCTATTAGTTTTGCAATCCTTCGCGAATCATGTGCTCCATCTGAATCTGCCGCAATGAGACAGGGCGAATGACCGGCCTCGACAGTTTCAAATGGCCTATGGCATCGCCATGAGACATGACACGAACGCCGGCATCAAGCAACTCCTTGACAACGATATGTCCTTGACCGCGATGCCTCAATGCTACGGCGTCCCAAGCCTGGAGCACGACAGGGCGCAAGGTCAATTCCCATGTACCTCTGCAGGTTATTACAGCAAGTTGTCCTTGCCCTTGCTCAGCGCGCTGGTACCTGAAGAGCATCGCCAATCCCTTTTCTCCGTTCCATAATTCCATCGTTTCAAGATTCGGCATTTCCATAGCCGCTACTGCTGCTGACTGGAGCATGTCATCCAACTCCGTCTGGCTCCCCCCTTGTGGCACGAGCAGTCGTGACGTCAGCGCAAGCCAGGTTAAATTGGGCCACGTCCAGGAAAGTTCTCGAGCAGCGAAGAAATGGCTGGCTTTTACTATGAATGACGCCGAGAGGTGCTCGAGCTTGAGACTGGCGTTGGCAACTGCTCGGCTGACATGAGAGGATGGTATTCGTTTAGGGTCACAGCCCAGATTCATGTAGCTAGCTGGGTACGTTTGGTCGAAATTCTCGAAGAGCACAAGCCTCCGTAGTCGATCGGTAGAGAGAGATTCAAGAAGAAGTTGAAAGGCTGGCACGAAGAACGAGAAAGAGTATTAGCAGGTTATCAGTAGCGCAGGGCAGCAAGGAAACTGGAACATAGGAGTGCAGGAAAATAATGAAATGAACGCGGAGAGCACTCACATTTGTCCGTCCACCGCTGTTGAACACCGGCCCATTCTCTCCAAGGTTCGTATTGGATTTCCTGGAGCCCAGGCAGACGGGAAAACATATGTGCCAATGCGGCCGGCTTCCATCGTCGCCGGGTCTGTTGACGGAGGAGCACACCTGTTACTGCTGGGACTAATGGCAGTTGCTGCCACCACTGGCCCTCTTCTTCTTCGTCATCAAACGGTCCCTCGCTCATGATCTCCCCAAAGACTCTGTCGATAGCGTGAGAGTCGGGAATGGAAGTTCGAATACCAGCAACCCATCCATGGCGGTGATCGGTAGTAGCTTTGACCAGCATCGACTGCGCTACGGATTGATCCCGCCAGCGCATGTAGGAAGTGACATCAGGCTCAAAGGTCAGATATTTGAAGCAATGCTCTGAGTCGCTGGGCGAGTAGACACTGATATCTAGCAGTAAGCTACTATCTGCCGATTGTTCCCACACGCTAAGTGCTGAGAAGAGATCTTGGAACGCAGCTGTGATTAAGACATTTTCCGCGTGGCTTAGGGTCCACAACTCTGGATCTCGAGGTTCGCATCCGGTGCAGTTGTATTCTTGGAGTTCCAAGCAAAGCCAAATGTAGCGCACGAGATGCCTGTTGCGATGAACTATCGAGGCAAAATCGGCGACGCGGGACGACGTCAGCTTTATCCGGGAGAAGGTATGCCGCTCGATGGTTGTCTGCCACTCTCGTGATACTGTAGTGAAAGTAGCCAAGCTACAACCGTCTTGTAGTAATAAGAATTCCAAGATGGTGAGACGAATCTCTGTGGGGAAGCGGTGCCAAGACGTCATATTGGCTGTCATCTCCGATATTGGCATGGTGTTCCGGAGGTGAAGAATGGAAGGTGATATGGATGAGTTGGGTAGGACTGGTGATTTCGCTTCAGGTCTCAAAAAAATATCGAGTAGATAGATTCCTCTTGAGTTATCGGGTGTGTGGGCGAGCAGATGAAGATTTATGGTCTTGAACGGCCTGCAGTACTTATTTTAGCGGAGCAAGGTGGTGTTGAATTATTATGTGCATATGGTTTTGTTAAGGTGTAGAATAGCGATATAATATGGAATTAAAAGTTTTTTGTTATAGAATATGAGGGCTTTATATAATGTGGAAAACTCACAGTATATGAATAAAATGTGGGGAAAATAAGCGAGATCACTAGTGTAAGCCTATGCCACGCCTAATTTTAAGTTTACCGACTAAAATAAACGCGCGGGTTTTATATGCGCACTAGTCCGAATTAAATTTAAAATTATATATTATTAAAATTAAATTTTTTTTTTATAATATTACGTTAAATATATTTTTTAATTTTAATTATAAATATTATTGTAAGGGGCTACGCCAAGAGGGAACACTTAAGACGTAGGCAGTGGGTAAAACTGTCGTTGAATTCGATGAAGAACTGAAAGGTAGCTAACTAAGGCTTTATATACATAGGATTAGAGGCTTTGTAGTGTCACAGCGCCGGCTGTTACGGATCACCTGAGCCCATCGCCTGAGCCAATCGCCTGTCCTAATCGCCTGTGACAGAGGCCAGGCCGGGAATGGTGGCGTTCCCGAGCTTTAAGCCTAATGGGGCTTAGCTCCTCACCTGACATCCCCTTACTTCTGACATATATATGTATATAGATCTCTCCTCCTCTCCTTTCTTCTCTCCTTAGCTTTAGATTTGTCACGGTTCTGGAGTCACGTGCTCGCTAAGTACTCACGTGACCGCTCACCTGTATATATGCTCTGCCTTCCGGCGCTTCTTTCCTTCCTTTCCTCTTTACCTTTAGATTCTAAGAGATAGCCTAATCGATTCCTCGTCTACGTACTTGAGTCCAACCGTGCTGTCACAAGATTCTAAATGAATAGCCCGACGTTGCGTCGCCACCTCACACCATCGTCACAGTGCTGTCACAAGCTTATCTGCCCTCAACACTCTTCCACTCTTTTAGTTCTTTGTCTATTATTCACAGATTAGTATGTACGTCTTGATTCCATAGTCCAGAGTGCGTGCTGTCACAGTCTACGTACTTGAGTCCAACTGTGCTGTCACAAAATATAATCGTAATTTATCGCGAATATTATTGTCACGGGTTGGATGCAATGAGTCAAAGCAAGAACCTGATTGTATTACAAGAAGAATTAACTAAAGAGAGAAGAGTTCTATCTTGTACGAGGAGCTCTTTTAAAAGGGGCTCTCGCTGGTTCGTAGAATGGCCCGCGCGCTTTAGCGTCGCGTCGTCATGTGCAGGCCCGCGTAGTCACGTGTAGGCTGCACTACGTAGTAGTGCAGCCAGATATCGGGTTCAACCCGTCACAATTATTAAAAATATCGAAAATTTTTATTTTAAATATTTTAAATATAATAATTTTTTTATCGGATTAATCGAATATTACGATTAATGCTTAAAATATAATAATTTATTTTAATTATTAAATTTAATAATAAATGTTACGGTTCTGGGTTGAATAGGGTTTGGGTCACGTGATTGTTTCAGTTAGTGTTTGAGGATCCAGCTTATCTGTCCTCAACACTCTTCCA